>NC_091443.1:70154549-70507448 GCF_964237555.1 Oryctolagus cuniculus
TCATGGTGAATTCTCCATGACTGAAGGAACCAACTATGCACTTTCACCCCCACAGCAACTGAACAATAATACGTGTCAAAGAAAGCCCACAGTCATCTCTGGGGAGGGATGGAAGGCAACTTCAGGCTTCCTTGCTAACTGTGCCAGTGTGCACGCAGAGACGCCTCCCTACCCTGTGGCAGAAATATCAGAAACTATGGCCCTAAGGATCCCAGAATCCCCTCTGCTTTACAGAATGTGTGGGGAGGCCGAAAGCTCCTCTTGGTAGTCATGAAGGTCCTTTTCTTTCCCCCAGTACAGTCTGCTTATTTCCTTCAACACTGCTGTGAGGGCATGAAGAAACCGTATAGACAGCCTGGGGTGACGACAGGGCTATCACATGTCATGGCGGGTGGGGTGGATGTGACTAATCCCATTCTAAAGGAAATGGAAGAAATGTTTTAAATGAGATTGTTTTAAAAAAAAAAAGAAAAACTAGAATACAAACAATTGGTTTCACTGTGAATTTTATGCACAAGGAAATAAATTCGTTTGTATGCCGCCAAAAAGCATAGCCGTCTAGATCTACTAACCAGGTATAAGTAGGAAACTGGCTGTTAGTGTAATCAAAGCATCATGGTATTCATTCCTGTTCTCCTTCCCCTACCCGCACCTGAGTTTTTTTAAATGTTAAGTAAATGAAGGGGTTTTCTTCACTAGGGAACTGGGAAAATACTATTCACCCTTGAGAGTACTGCTCTTTTTATTAGTCTCAGTACCTGTGAAAAGTTGCACAGGAGATAGTGACAAAGGTCATTGGAATCTGGATGTCCCACCTGATTTTCCTTTCTTTCACCCGAAAATTGCTCCATGGACAATCTAAGTTTTCATTAAGGAGAGAGCAAAGAGGTACTAGTCTGTTTGAGGGAGTAGAAACATGTTATGATACTTTATAACCATTCAAGAAGTTTTATTATAAAATTAAAAATTGAAGCTAAAACAAAGTGAGTAAAAATGATTGAAAAATAAATTTTAATACTACCCTGTTCTTTTTCTTCCAAATTTTGAGACATATATGGTTTTGAACTGGGGTGAAAATGGCCAGTGATCCTCTCTGGGTCCATCTTTGGTGTAAAGTAAAACAAAGTTCAGATGTTTCTCTGGTAGAGGAAAGGCAGAATTAATAAGGAAGAAGGGAGAAAGAGGATGCCTTGATGTGTTTTTCTTCTTTACTTCTTTCCCCTAAGTGATCTTTCTATCAGTTATTTTTGTATGTAGATCTTGACAGAAACAACACATTTACCATGGGATGCAAAATATATTCCCTAATGTGAGAAGTAAGCTATAGCCAAAGAATCTATGTGTGTTCTTGGGAGAACCTCTATAAAGATATTTCTCTCCACTGATGGATTGATCCAACTACACCATGAGAGTCTCTTTGTTCCACCCAGCCATCCACATAGGTTCAGTTATGAGCCACAATGGGCAGCTGAGCATCATATTCATGAGAGCCTGTAACAGCTTCCTTTTCAAGCTCAAGTAACCCTCAAAGCTCATTTGCACGATCTCTTCTAAAGGTACACAGTGTCTGTATTACTACCCCAGCCACTCTCCTAGGGCTGGAGAACCAATGTCCTATAGCCTCCAAGGAACTGACACTTACAATTACTGTCCCAAGCGGAGGCTTTCCAAAATAGATGTACAATTCTAGGCTGAGAAAAATGTGAAAGTAAATATAGCGTTATCACTTTCCAAAGTACACATTTGCTGTAAAATAGACATAAATTCTCAATAACATTATAATAAAAATTTGTTTACAGCCATCATATATAAAAGGTTAAAGCAATGATTTTTTATGAGAGCTAAAACAACTCAGGATAGATATTGATAAGCTTTGCATCTGGCACCTCCAGCTTTATGGAGGCTTTCACGTTTTGATTGCATTCACTCAAAATTATTTCTAACTTGGGCTCCTGAATGACCTACGTGAAATGAATTGCTGGCTCTGATTCTCATCCATTCCATCATGCTCAGATGACCACAACTCATGATCCATAATGGGGGGAGCACGGAGAGGTTACTCATTGCTTGACCAGCTAAGAGCACACTTTTACCCCTGTGGTTCACTTCAATCCAAGGGCTTGCTTCAGGCAAAGCACCATGAGCAGCCCTTTGTGCATTTGATTGGGTGAAGATTGTAGAGTGGAGGGGAAACATGGACTGAATATATACTTTCACCATGATTTTCAGAGGCTGTTAGACTATGACAAAAGACCAAATGGGCCAACAGTAACACATAAAGACTGGCGTCCTGCCATGAATAAAAACAATAGTAAGATCTCCACGAGACCTGCGGCCACGATGGAGGCAATGACTTGGAGGGGAAAAGGAGAGGAGAATGAAGTGAGAAAGAGAAGGCTGAGGTTTGCACACTACACTACTCCTTCCTTTCAGGAGTGGGGAACTTGTTTCTGTCAATGGCCATTTAGAGATTTATAACATCATTACAAAATTATCAACTTAAAACTAGCCTGTAATAGATTGATAGAATTTTGAATCTTGCCTGTAGTTGCCTTGGCAGGGCCAGACCAAATGATTTTCCAGACCTTATATAGCCTGTGGGCTGGATGTTTCCCACCCCTACATTTACATCTTAGCTATTACAATACATAAGGGAGAATTTTTCACTATTATCTCTACTCTTCACCTCCATCCACATCCAACATCTGGTACTACATGTGTGTGTGTCCCTATAGGCACTTGTAGTTGAATGTTATGATAGTAACATCCATTAAACCTAAAGAAACAAAAAGACCTCAACAAAGGTTAAAGAGTGGTAAATGCATTAATAATTAGGCACAATATCATTGAAACCACATAAATAAATATGTTGCTATGAAATTGGAATACACAGAGGTGTAGATGAAGATGTGTATGGCTAGGGGTCGTGTAAGTTGATAAAACACTTTAAAAGGAAAAAAAAAAAAAAACAAAAACAAAAACAAAAACCTTGCCTTCAGGTATCAAATGCTACCAGAATAAAATGCACATTTTTACCTGGCAATACCACTTGTCAGACTTAACCAAAAGCCATAGAATGGAAGAAAGAGAAAACTATGAGCAAAAGAATATTCATCACAATACCACATATAGTAATGAAATACTGGAGACTAAGGAAGTGTCCAACAGAAGAAGAACAATAAAGTGAATTATGAGGTAGCATATTTAAAGGATATTTGCCACCCATTAAAAGGGATGGTTGTGGAGACTATGTAATAACACTTAAAATGCACAACATAAAATATGGAGGGGGGAAAAACTCAAAATCGTGTATGTACTACAGTTGCAAGAGAGTTGAAAATGTAAATGTGCATGGGCGGTAACAAAAATGGCAATGAGCAACAATAAAATAATTACACAGATGATAACATAGCAGGTGATTTCTTTTTTTATGGCTTATGGCTCTCAGTGTGCTTTTTAACAATAAAAAGAGAGAAAGAGAGCTTATGCTTGTTATTGAGAAAATGGATTCATACATATATATATATGGCAAAGCACCCAGAAGTGTGTACATATGTGTCTGCCTGTGCATGCTGCCATATTTCAGGTTTCTCATGGGTGATGACATTTGTAAACCTTAAGTTCCAAATTGTGGTCTTTTAGAAAAATGAGTATTTGCAGCCTGAGAACTATGTGAGACATTTCTTGAGCACAAATTTAGAGCAAAATTACAAGGAGGAGATAGGTTTGATTTTATTTCACAGTGGCAACCTGTTTGGATTTTATGCCCTTAGTTATAGCATCTTTTGAAAGTTGCAGATAAAATTACTTAAAAATTTGTCACACTTCAAATGACAGTTTTGGAGCTTGGAAGAACATAAATATTTTTACTTTATCACATAATTGCCTCTAACTATCAGTTAATTTAACTATGTGGCTGTAAAATTGTTTTCTAAAGTGATGATGTCCCAGTGGGATTGCATAAAATACTTTTCGCCGACACCAACACCTACCAGGCTATCACCCTTTTCCTTTTTGCTGCTATATTATAGCCCTGCTAACAGCTCACATCTCCTACCTGAAAGAGTCCTTTTAAAGCTACTAATGTATGGCACAAGTGAATTTTGAACTTGAAAGAGAGGATACCAAGGGAGTAAAAAAGACTTTCAAATCATGATTAGAAATTAAGTTGATGTGAGTATGGGGTGCAAACCAGGCTTCATTTAACTATGTGTGAGGTCAAATTATTGTTTTCCTATATTATTCCCATCTTAAAAAGGACATTTCAGTGTAGTTTGATAAGAAGAAAGAAATGGTAAAATGTTTAGGAATAGATCACATCTGAGGGCCTTTCCAAAACTCACAATAAAAAGTGGGTTACAGGGGCTGGCATTGTGCTGTAGTGGGTAAAGCTGGGACCTCCAATGCTGACATCCCACACGGGCGCTGGTCTGAGTCCCAGATGCTCCACTTCTGATCCGGCTTCCTGCTAGTGGCCTCGGAAAAGCAGAGAGGAATGGCCTATGCACTTGAGCTCCTATACCTTTGTAGGAGACCCAGATGAAGCTCCTGGCTTCTGGGTTTGGCCTGGCCCAGTGCAGAATGCTGTGACCATCTGGCAGATGAACCAGAGGATGGAGGATTCTCTCTCTCTCTCTCTCTGACTTTCAAATAAATAAATAAATAAATAAACCTTTTCAAAAAAGTGGGCTACATTTAACGATGTCTATGTTAATTGAGAAAGGTAAGGTTCAGAATAGGAGGGAAAAAAAATCCTAAGGACAATGCATTGCAGGTACATTGTGCTCTTAGCAACACTGTTGAAAGAAGTTGACAACCTGGAGTGTGGACAGGGGAGAGAGATGAGGATGAGGCAAAGTATGAAAAGGCATGGGGAAGGAAACAAATATCTTTTAAGCTCAGGGGACCTATGCATTGTCTCATTTGATCCTCTCTGACCTCCTGGTGGGGAGGTAGGTATAAATGTCACCACACCATCCATGAGAAGGCTAATTAAAATGAGGACTGAGTTTCTTGCCCAGCATTCAATTTTCCTTTCCTGAGAAAGCAGCTTTCCATTGCCCACTACTCTCTCATCCTGTTATTCAGTTTTAGCAAAATGTCTGGCTATGAAGCCAAACCTCAAATGACACACAGATAAAGAACAGTGTTGTTACATGGAAGGTACACAGACCCTTACGTCCTTCTGTTGTGTGTTGCTGCTATAGGTAACGTCTTTGACAAATACCAAGTAGCATTTTTGGTTTTTGGTACTTTCTGTAATAATCCCTCAGTGGGGAAGTGCTAAAGCCAGGAGGTCTGTGTTCTCAGGGAGATTATGGTGATCTTAGAACGCAACCATGCTCAGCAGGGCCAAATCCAGGATAAATGATTTATAATTATACATGAAGACAAGACTTGAGCTGCACATTATTTTTTCTCTAATTGAAAATAGCTTTGCATGTCATAACGAGGCATTCTTTTTTTCTAGATAAAAAGGGAGGCTTCCAAGCAGCCTTATTTATTTATTTATTTATTTATTTGTTATTTATTTATTTATTTGTGATTTATTGAAGCAGGCTCACTATAAATACAAAATCCTCAATTATATGTTCAGTGGATGGATATATCCACCTTTTGCTTGCAAAGAAATGGAGGCAGACTTGAGCCACTTCTCAAGGAGGAGGTTGAACAGATTTTTAATGAATAGGTTGCTGGTTCAAGTAGCACAAGGTAAGAAGATGTTTTTACAGGACCCAGAGTTATCCCTCCCGTGAATGTCCTGGAGCTGTTCTTCCTGGGTCCTCAAGAACCTCTAAGATAGCCTCTGCTTCCCCAGAGTCATGGTTCCTCATCTCATAACCATTCTCTATTGTTAAGTTCTCAAGGCTCAAATGCCAGGGAACCTGCTCATTCAAGGTAAACTAACAAATTAATTCAAGCCAACATGTTAGTGCCATATAATATCTTAAAGCACTACCCCTTCTGTGCAACATTGAATTTTAATGCCCCAAAGAGTAAAGTGAGTAATGTGAACAAAGTGTTCTTTCCTTTAAAGGGTAGGTGTATTGGACATGCTAGCTAGTGAAGGATAGAAACATTGTGGAGGTAAGTCTCATCTAGTGGTTCTCAAAGTACTGAACATTTCAGAATCACCTGCCTGTGGAGAGCTTATTAAAACACCGACTGCTGAGTGAGCCCCAGAGTTTCTGATTCAGAAAGCCTGACGGGTCAGAGTATTTACATTGTCAACAAGTCCCAGACATACCTACTCAGGGGACCAGCCTTTAGAGGCCACCAGCTTAGACATCACAGCACTGCTGATCATTGTTAAGTGCTGTGATATAATAACTGATGACTGCAATTTTGGTTCTGCTAATGAAGCCAAAATACAGATACTTTCATGGTAGTCAGTATAAATTATTTAGAAATGATCCACAGAACTATGCCCATCAGGCCCTTAGGCCCACATACCACAGAAAGAATTCCAAGGAAATAGCTCTGGAGTCCCCTGGGCCCCTCATTACCCATGAATTAAGATGACCCTCATCAGCACTTCCTTCCTGGAACACAGTGGAGTAGGGGCTGGTTGTACTTTGTGACCGTGAGAATAAAGGCCTTATTAAGACCCAGAATTCCAACAGAAATAGAAATGCTATGTTTATGTTTCCTGGTGGTGTTGGCACACACCTTATGTATTTTATTTTTAATTGGTATTTACTGTTATACTTTTAAAAATTATTTACTGCACAAACAACCCCATAATAACTTCTACAGGAATCAAAAAGGAATAAGAAAATGATCCCAGAACCCACCTACATCAACAAATTATTGCTTCCATTTTTGTATTTCTCTTCAATTATTCTCCATATGCACTCATAATTTTTTCCTTGTTGTAATCATAGATTAGATAACATTTTATTCTCTGATTTTTCTACTTAACAGTGTAACTTTGTGTAATGTATGAAGATTATCATATAAAATAGGCCAGGAAATAATTTTTGTGAGAAATATTTCCTTATCAAAAATGTCAAATTCTTTGTGTTGCTTACTTATTACATGTGAGACACTCTGCTGGGTACTGTGTATATAAACAATAGGTGCCATGGCTTTCCTAGGATTTTGGTGGTGGTTGTCTGCAGGTCACGCTGTACAAGTGTACATCAAAGATAGCTCCCCAGAGAGAAATTTGGGTATAGAGAACTAAATGAGAAAATTATTCAATTATTCAAAGTCTCTTTTCTTTGCTGAGGAGCCTCCTTTTCCAACAGAAGCGCCCTGGGGAGTTACAGCAGAGCTAGGGCTGCGTGATTCTCCCTCAGCTTTTGACAAATAAGTTGGAGACCCTAACTGGGTGTGATGTTTTTGGGCTGCTCAAAGTCAAAATGAGGATTAGAAATATTAACCCAAGATGTTGATGTAAAGGCTTTCATGTGTCCAAAATCTGTCTCTGCCATTTACCCACTGTGTGTTTCTGAGCAGGTCAGTTAATCTCTCTGAGCTTTGAGTGCCTCGTCTTTCCAATGCATGCAGTAATTCCTGTCCTAAAAGACTTGTCATGATTCATTGAGGCATTCATTAGAGGAGCATCAAATAGAGAAATGGGCGCATAGCACATTTTAAGCAGTAAAAGCAATTATCCCTAGATGTGGTATTTCCATATATGACAAGAGGAGCTGGCATGGTGCAGAGAAGTAGAGTGGGTAGAAGGGAAGAGTGCCTGGGAGGATTCTCCCATGGCTTCATGTAAAATGTAAACATGGTTTGTTTGCAAAGGTCAGGAGAGAAGTGTCTCTCTATAGGGGAGCCTGTCACACAGCAGGCTCTTTATTAGTAACCTTTGCAAAGTGCGCTCACCCCACTAAAATGAAAACATAGACTTGATAACCAACTGCCCATATTCATTTGGAGGACCTATAATTGTGATTTTACTGTTTCTTAAGTTTGACGTTAACATGCTCTTAAACATCAGCAGCTTCATAAACATGAATCTCTGCCATTAAGTCTGCACCAGATATGTAGATAAACTTCTGGCTTGCAGTTGATGTCTTGGGTGCTGCTTTCATTAAGTACATATAGAACATGGTCTGCTTTAGCTCAGTACTGTTCAGCTACCTGCCAGATGCAGTGAATTCAGCCTGAATTCCAATCTTTGTAATAGATGAATGGAGGACTTAGTCTTGCTCTCATCAAGCAGAACTGATACTATCATTAAGCCTTAGTAGCTGTACACTTCAGAGAGAGTGGGGTCTATTTTCTCTCCGTTTTGGTTAGGGAAATCACTTCAGGTTTACATTTTCTTGTTAGTTTTGAATTTATTTCCTTGTTAAGGGTTAGTCAATACATTGGGGTCTATTAACCTCTTTTCATCTAAGGAAAAGCTTTGGTTGTTAGGCCTGGTAAATCTGCTGTTGGATTGGGCTCATTAATTTGTTACCCTACAGTAAATTCAAGGTCATCTGGACTGTAGGTAGTGAAAGGATGTGAATATAAATTTTTGACATGAATAGATGCACTAAACAAAATCTGCCATTCTAATGAAACCAAGTTGCTTGGAACATGTGCAGAGTCACAGTTTCCCTCTGCATCCTTGAGGAAGGCCTTGGGCAGAAGCCTGTGAAGCACCTCACCACACAGCCAGATGCCTGTTAAACACTGATTGGATCAAGTCATGTCACCTCATTAGACTTCGTTGATCCCATCTTAAGAGGATCAATAGTCCTGGATTATTTATAAGTTTCTTTACAAAACTGATATCACTTTTAATTTATGGAATATATTCTCTAAATTGAACCACCATATTCTACATATAGAGTGACATTTATGAAGTCATTGTGCCTTATTCATTCTTTTTTTTTTTCACTTATTTAGTACACAAATATCATGCAAATTGTACACCAGGGCATTCTACTACTGAGATTACAAATAAATCCTTGCTGAAAGCTAATGTTCTTATCTAACAACAAAAAAAAAAGTCATGTGTATAAAGAGCTGTGATACAAGAAAGAAAATGACACATACACAGGCAGAGTATAGTAGACACTGCAAGTTCAGGAAGAAGGGAACCTGAATGGGCTTCATGAAGGAAGTATTTTATCTGGACTTTGAAAAGTAGGGTGAATTAGGCATGTAGAGACTTTCACAGGGTAAAGAGGATTGTAGAAAATCTTTTTATGATGCAACTTTCCCTAAAGTATAGAACATGATCACCAATCAGGCAACCATTCACTTTATCGTCTTCAATTCAACCTATTAGCTCTAAATTGCACACTAGTTATGTCTAGGATTTCAGTAAAATCTACGAGACATGGAAAATAATAATAGATTTGCTTCTGCCTTTAATAAATGTAATCTCCCTGAGAATATTAGAAAGAATAGAGTATAAAAAGAATAGTTAGGAAAAGAATATGTATATTATAGAATCAGTGTAATTTCCAAAAAAAAATTGGATATGTTGAAGTAATTAGGAATGACTTTGTAAAGGAGGGTGATTTTGAGCAATATCTTAGAAGCAACTGGTTTGAAAGAGGGAAAGTAAGATATTCCAAAGAGTGCTAATAGCTTAGAAAAAATAAATCATGGGTGCTTGAATAAGCTTGTTTTTTAGTGCAATACATTGAGAGATGGGAAATGAAGATTCTGCGCATTTTGTTGGCCCTGCCCATCTGTAGAATTTTTGTAGCCTATCCCCCAAGCTATGAGAACCAAAGATATCTGAGAAAATATTGTAAATGCCTAGTAAAGAGTCAATGCACAATGCTTAGGAAATCTAAGATAAATTTTTAAGAAATTCTTCAAGAGAGAAATTCTCTTCATGCATGAAATAATGAAGAGGCAAACAAATTGTCTCCCCCAAAAAACACCTACAAAACTGGACAAATTCATCAGGAACAATCACTGATAACTTTGGAAATCAATCAAAGGCAGAGAACAATTTAAGGAGAATGTATTCATGAAACATATTGAGCTTCAGGTAAGTATAGTGGAAGTCTATATTATTCTTGCCAGTAGCTGCTCTCATCTCCTCAGCTCTGTTAGCTCACAAAAGCCAGCAACCTTTCTGCACATTCTGGAGAATGACATGTCTTTAAGCATTGGCATATGCTAGAGCACTGATAATTAAAAATGATAACCTAGTAGCAAACCGACAGGGAGATCTAAGGGTTCTACTACCCTGATGTTGAAGTCCTGCTTGAGGCAAGCAATGGACTGGACAATCCAAATTGTTAGAGAGGGGTGGCATAGCAGTTAGGATGCCACTAGGGGTGCCTGCATCCCAAATAGAAGCATTTGGGTTTTAGTCCTTTATCTGCCCCCAGCTAATGCACACCCTGGGAAGCAACAAGTAATGTCTCTGCCACCCATGTGGGAGACCCAGATTGAATTCCAAGCCCCCAAATTTGGTCTGGCCTAGCCCCAATTGTTGCAAGCATCTGGGGAGTGAACCAGCAGATGGAAGATATCTTTGTCTTTGTCCCTCTTCCTTTCAAATAAAATGCAGTTAATTTAAAACAGAGTTGGAAATTTAATAGAGATTCCTGGGAAGTTAGATATACCAGGCCTATTAATAAATATTCAGCCGGCGCCGTGGCTGAACAGGCTAATCCGCCGCCTTGCGGCGCCGGCACACCGGGTTCTAGTCCCGGTCAGGGCGCCAGATTCTGTCCTGGTTGCCCCTCTTCCAGGCCAGCTCTCTGCTGTGGCCAGGGAGTGCAGTGGAGGATGGCCCAAGTACTTGGGCCCTGCACCCCATGGGAGACCAGGAGAAGCACCTGGCTCCTGCCATTGGATCAGCGTGGTGCGCCGGCCGCAGCGGCCATTGGAGGGTGAACCAACGGCAAAAAGGAAGACCTTTCTCTCTGTCTCTCTCTCTCTCTCTCTCTCTCTCTCACTGTCCACTCTGCCTGTCAAAAATAATAAACAAATAAAAAATAAAAAAATAAAATAAAAAATAAATATTCCACATACTCTGAATTTACTCACAACTGTACAGATTTGCCTGAAAGATGGGGCAGTCTCAAACTATGGGGCAGTCTCAAACTATGCAAACATCTCCTGTCGATGTGCACCTGCACACATTCACAGAAGAAATAGGAGACAGCTTAGAAGGAAAAAAGGCAAGGAAGAGCCTAAAATTTAAATGTACTCCCAAGTCCATACTTATATCCATTAACAGAAGGGAAACCTTACTGACTCAAGGTATTTATGTACAACTTTTGATTCATATTTGCTTGAAATCTGAGTTATTCAGACACAGATACCTTGGAAATTGGTGTTTAAAAATGATGACACTGAGCAGGGACAATAGCAGTTTTAGCTTTTAGGGGAGTGCAAATTAATAAGTAAATAGAAAAAGAATGAAGCCGATAACCTTTAGGGAGAGAAGAACCCAGAATTGCTTCATCATATAACCTAAAGTGTATTCAACAAAAAGTTTCAAAACGTGTAAAGAAATAATAAAATGTATCAGAATTGAGTGGGGGAAATGATAGTCAATAAAAATTATTTGATTTCCCCTGATGTTGTATTTAATATCAAAAAATGCAACAAGCTAACAAATATGTTTAAAGAACTAAAGAAAAGCATGATGGCAATAACTCAACAAATAGGGTTATTTCAATAAAGTGATAGAAATAATAAAAAGTAATCAAAACGTAATTCTTGAGTGGAAAAGCATACATCTGAAATAAAAATTTCACAAGATGGCTCAAGAGCAGATTTGAGATGGAAGAAGAAAAGAAGTATGAAGTTGAGAATAAATCATAGACATTGCTGTGTCTGAAGAACACAGAACAAATGAAGAAAAATGAACAGAGCCTCAGATATCTGTGGAACAACATCTGGCATGCCATCATATGCAATTTAAGTTCTAGAGAAGAAGGGTTGAAAAGAGCCTATTAAAGGGTTGTATTCTGACACAGAAGTGATATTAATGTCCTAACTCCCAGGACATGTGAATACAATCTTTGTTTTTCTTTTTGGAATGTGATCTTTATCCGCTCCCCCCCCCCCAAAAAAAGAAACCTTTTATTTAAGGAATACAAACTTCATGCATTGCATAAGTATAACTTTAGGAATATAGTGATTCTTCCCACCATACTGGCCCTCCTACCCACTCTCCCACCCCTCCTCCTCCTACCTCTCCAATCCCCAGACCCTTCCCAACTAAGATCCATTTTCAATTAATTTTATACATAGAAGACCAACTCTATACTAAATAAAGAGTTCAACAGTTCGCATGAAAACAACAACAAAAACTATTCCTCAACAGTTGAAACAAGGGCTGTTCAAAGTCATTGCATCTTAAAATTAATTTCATTTCTTTTTTGTAAACTTAATAAACTTTAAAGAAGCACCCAAGAATGATATATCTTTTGCAAGAACTTAGACATAATAAAACTCTTTGAAGAGAGGATCTGCATGGGAATTTAGTGCACAGTGACTCCTGTTGTTAATTTAACAAGTAACACTTTTATGTATGATGTCAGTGATCACCCGAGGCTCTTGACATGAGCTCTCTAGGATATGGAAGCTTTTTGAATCCACAAACACCATCAGTATTCAGACAAAGCCATAAGCAAAGTGGAAGTTCTCTCCTCCCTTCAGATAAAAGTACCTCCTTTGATGATTGCTTCTTTCCAGTGGGGTCCCACCCACCAAGGTCCTTCATGTAGAACATTTTTTTTTGCCACAGTGTCTTGGCTTTCCATGCCTGAAATGCTCACATGGGCTTTTCAGCCAGACCAGATTGCCTTAAGGGCTAATTCTGAGGTCAGAGTGCCATTTAAAGTGATTGTCATTCTATGAGTCGGCTATGTGGACTGCTTCCCATGTTGGAACATTCACTCCTTTTTAATTCTACCTATTATTATTACCAGACATTCAATCCTATCCATACGATCACTTTAACAATTAAGATGGTATTTTTACCACCCAGCCTAAGGGGATTTGGGGTCCTATGGCAAGTTTTTAAACTAAACCATTAGAAGTAAGTCTGTAGGAATGTATGCAGAACTATACAGCTTTGTAGTTGCAAACTTCATACACTTCATAATTAACTTTAGGAACATGGTGATTCTTCCCACTGTGCCTGTCCTCCCACTCATACTCCCACACATCTTCCTCCTCCCTCACTTATTCCCACTCTTATTTTTCACTGAGATCTGTTTTCCTTTGACTTTATATGCATATGTTTAACTCTATGTTAAAAGTTCAACAAATAGTATATAAAAAAAAACTGTTCCTCAATAGTCAAGACAAGGACTATTCAAGTCATTGCTTCTCAAAGAGTCAATTTCATTTCTACAGATTGCCTTTTACATGCTCTATTAATTATCACAGGTCAGGGAGAATATATGATATTTGTCCCTTTGGAACTGGCTTATTCCACTAAATATGATGCTTTCCAGAATCATTCATTTGGTTGTAAATTACTGGATTTCATTTTTAAACTCTGTATAGTAGTCCATGGTGTACCTATCCCATAATTTCTTTATGCAGTCTTCAGTTGACAGCATTTGGGTTGATTCCATGTCTTAGCTATTTTGAATTGAGCTGCAATAAACATGGGGGTACAGATAACTCTTTCATATGTTGATTTCATTTCCCTTGGGTAGATTCCCAGGAGTGAGATAGTTGGGTTATATGGTAAGTCTATTTTAAGATTTCTGAGGTATCTTCATACCATAGTGGCTTTACTAATTTACATTCCCACCAACAGTGGATAAGGGTACCTTTTTCCCCACATCCTCAGCAGCATTTGTAATCTTTGCAGAAGAACAAGTTAAGATGAAGTCAGTATTGTATTCTCTAATCCAATATAACTGCTATTCTTATGAAAGGGAATTTGGACACACATAAAGACATGCAGAAAGGGAAGATAATGTGATGACACAGGGAAAGCAAAAAAACCTATACATAGGCATGGGCTAGATTCTCCCTCACATTCCTCAGAAAGAACTAATCCTGCCAATTCCTTTACTTCAGACTTCAATCCTTCAGAGCTGTGATACAATGGGTTCCCGCTGTCTAAGCTCCCTCATTTGTGGCAAGTTGTTACAAGAGTTCAGGAAACTAATACACAACAGAAAAAAAAAATTGAGGAAATCGTGGTTTAGAACATCAAATTTAATTTTAAAAATGTAATCTTCAGATCCAACAAATTCAATGAGTCTCATATAGAAAAGCTCAAGGAGATGCACATCTGGACATATTATATGCAAAGTGTTTATAAGTCAAAGAAAAAGAAATAATCTTGTAAGCAGCAAGAGGAAACTGACTCATCACTTGCAGGAGAGTGATTAACAGTTGGATTATCACCAGACAACTGAGCCTGGAAGTCATTTGCATGATATCTTCAACTGAGAGGGAAAAAAAATTGTCAACCAAATATTCTATGCTCAGCAAAACCATCCTTCAAAAGTGAAGGTGAAATAGAGGTATTTCTAGATAAACCAAAACTGAAAGAATGTGCTGCTAGCAGATATATCGTACAATAAATATTTAAGGAAATCATTCACATTGAAAGGAAATGACATCAGAGAGTAACACAAATCTTAAGGAAACACTGAAGCGTACAGAAAATGTTAACTATGGATATTCAATAGATACATATTTTCTTTAAATATGTAGGATTGTGGGGTGAGTGTTTGGCTTAGCAGTTAAGACACTGCTTGGGGTACCTGTAATCCTATATTTGAGTGCCTGGTTCAAATCTCAGCTCCACTTCCGATCCAACCTTCTGCTAATGAACATGCTTGGAGGTGGCATTTGATGGCTCAGGTATTTGGATTCCTGCCACCCACATGGGAGACTTGGATTGGATTCCTGGCTCCTAGCTTTGGCCTGCCCAGCCCTGGCTGTTGTGGATATTTTAGGAGTGAACCAGCAGATGGAAGATCTTTATCTCTGTCTCTACCTTTCAAGTAAAGTGAAAATAAATAATTTTTAGATTTCTGTAAGACTGTGAAAAGTGATAAATAAAATACTCTGTATCGATACTTATATATAACAGAATGGCACAAGAGATATTGTAGCAAAGTTTCTATATTTTATCAATTTATTTTATCAATTCTACATTAATATTTTAAAAGTATATTATGCTGTTAAGATGCTTATAGTATCCTTGGATTTGATATATTACATACATGGATCAAAGAAGACATTCCAAAGAAATTAAACTTGGTCTGTTAGTAGCTTAAACAAAAACCAAATATCGAATTTATGGAGTGTAACTCAAACTGTGCCTAGAGGGAAATATATAACTTTATAGAGCCATAGCAGAACAGAAGCAAAGTTTCAAATTACATAGTTTAGAATGACACATTAAGAAACTAAAAATAAGAGAAATTTAAAATCAAAGTAAGCAAAAAGTAGGAAACAATAACGATTAGAGCAGAAATCAATTGAAAACAAAAGCAATAGAGAAAGTAAACCCAATAAATTTCCCTGAAAAGACTTAAAAAATTGATGAACAGCTAAACTGACCAATAAAATAAGAGAAAAGGCACAAATTACCAAAATCAATAGGAAAATAGAGACTTCATCATTGATCACAGTAATTTCTAAGGATAATGAGGGAGTAGTACAACAACTTTATGCCAATAATTGACACAAAGGAGATAAAGCAAATGAATTTCAAGTGAATACTTTACCATAACTGCCCTAAAATGAAGTGTAATATTTGAGTAAACCAGTGGCTATTTAAAGAATTGAATAAGAAATTTTAAATCTTCCCACAAAATGAAGCCAAGGTCAAGGTAGTTTTAAAAAAATGAATGCTGATTCTATACAAACTCCTTCAGAACATCGAAGAAGGAACAACTTCTAACTGATTCTATGACGATGATTGATTATATTTCTACACACCAGAAAGCATAAAACTAAAAATGGAATTAGTGGGCTGGTATTGTGACATAGAAGGCTAAGCCTCTGCCTGCAGCGCCAGCACCCCATATGGGCACTGGTTTGAGTCCCGCCTGTTCCTCTGCCAATCCAGCTCTCTGCTTATGGCCTGGGAAAGCAGTGGAAGATGGCCCAAGTACCTGGGCCCCTGCACCCACATGGAAGCTCCTGGCTCCTGGCTTTGGATCTGCTCAACTCTGGCCATTTGGGGAGTGAACCAGCAGATGGAGGACCTTTCTCTCCGTCACTCTCTCTCTCTGTAACTCTGCTTTTCAAATAAATAAATAAAATCTTTTTTAAAAAAAGAATGATGGAATTATTTAAAAATTGCATCCCCCAAAACATGAAATGCTAAATAATAATAAGCTTAACAAATGTACTGCAAGACTTATATACTAAACACTACACAATTTTTCTGAAAACTTTGGAGAATATATATATAAAATATATATAAATGAATAAAAAAATTTCATTCCTATGGATTTGTAGACAATATTTTCGTGATACCAATTTTCTCTGAATTGCTCTATAAATTCAATGCAATTTGTGTCATTATCCCAACAGACATTTTTAAAATAGAAATTGAAAAACTTATTCTAAAATTCAAAGGACCTAAAAAGGCAAACAAAACTTTTTTAAAATGACAAAATTGGACGCTAATATTATCTGACTTGAAAATAGATTATAAAACCACAGTAATCAGACATTGGGGTGTTATCATAAAGATGAAGAACTCAATCAATGAAACAAAGTAGAGTCCAGAAACATACTGACATAAACATAGACAACTATTTTCAGTAGCAGTACAAAGACAATTCAATAGAGAGACAAAATAGTCTTTTCAAAAAATGGTTCTTGGAAAATTATATACCTGTTTGCAAAAAATAAAATAAACTTAGATTATTACCTCATGTTGTACTAAAAAATCAACTTACGAATGCATCATGAACCAAAACTATAAGAACCCAAATGATTAACTTTAGTCAATCAATGAGTTCTTAAACTTATAAGTTAGAGTCATAAAAGAAAACAGTTAAGACTTAATTAATTAAAATGAATACCTTTTGTGTCTCAAAGATTATCTTTAATAGGCTGAAAACATGAGCTAGAAACTGGGAAAAATATTTTAAACTTATATATCTGATAAAAATTGAATAGACATTGTACCCAAAAAGCCATGAACATGGCCAATAATTACATAAAAATGTGCTCTATAATTAGTCATTAGAGAAATGTAAATTAAAATCTCAAAGATATACACAGTACAATAATTGTAACATAAAAGAAAACAAAGTGTTAGAAACTGGAAAACATATCTTGCTGATGAAAATGTAAAATGGTACAGCTACTTTATAAATAATTTTAGTGTCTTAAAAACATCAATGTAAATTTCTGTAACACCTGGAAATCTTAGAAAACTTAATAATATACCTAAGACCAATTAAAACATATATCCAGTGGCCGGCACCATGACGCAGTGAGTTAAAAGCCCTGGTCTGAAGCACCGGCATCCCATATGGGTGCCTGTTCTAGTCCTGGCTGTTCCTCTTCCAATCCAGCTCTCTGCTATGGCCTGGGAAAATGGTGCAAGATGGCCCAAGTCCTTGGGCCCCTGCACCCACGTGGGAGACCCAGAATAAACTCCTGGCTCCTGGCTTCAGAGCGGCACAGCTCCAGCCATTGCAGCCATCTGGGGAGTGAACCAGTGGATGGAAGACCTCTCTGTTTCTACCTCTCTCTGTAACTCTGTCTTTCAAATAAATAAAATAAATCTATAAAAAATCCAAACAATAACTTATCTAATAATATCCATAGCTTTATTCACAATAGCCAAAGATTGTAAATTACCAAAATGTTCATTAACTGGTGAATATATAAATACATAGTGAGATATCCATTTATTGAAATCCTATCCAAGAACTAAAAGAAGAAATTACTGAAATATGCTGTGAAATTAATGAACAAAAAAGTGTTATTTTAATTGAAAGATAACAGATCCAAAAGACTACATATATGATTTCATTTATTTCATCTATTTCAACTCAACTGTTTAATTTTGGAAAAGGCAAATAAATGCCTGGGGCTAGGAGTAGGAGGAAGATTTGATTACAGATGAGTTCAGGAAATTTTTATTGAGTGATAGAAATGTTCTAAAACAAGATTTTTTGATGGTTGTACAATCTTTTATACATAAAATTACTGAATTTTTCAGTTGAAAATTTCCATTAAAATTCAAGAGAACAATTTGAAGAGTTAGAGAAATAAATACATGCCATTGTATGCCACTTTTCTAAACAAGAATCTAAACAAAAAGCTATTTGAATGTTAGCCAGCCTTGACTCAACATGTCCCTTCCTATAAAGACCACCTTTCTCCCTTTCTTCACTAGTCGTCTCCAGAGCACTTGCAGAATGTTATGATTAGATGACCACGCTTAGAACTTCCAGGAAAGCTTTTATTAATAGTTTTCTTCTGACCTTATTCATTCTCTACTTTGTACTCTCTGTGTGTCTTTTTTTTTTTTTTAAGAGGAAAGGTTTATTGTTGGGTAGTGGAAGCCAGATAGGCCAGGGGGAGAGGGCAAGAGAGTTAGAGAGTGTAAGAGAGAGAGCACGTGTTCTGGAACAGGTCCTGTTAAACCTTTGCCGGGAAGTGACCAGGGAGGTAGGAGCAGCAAATCCCATTAGGGTTGGGTGGAGCTGACACCTGTGGTTGTGCCATAGGGCTTAGGACCAAAGCCTAATGTGCAAGATAGCATCTGGGGTATAGATGGCACCACAGATAAGACTACTCCACTTTACTAACACTCTCCACTTTTGTTTTTTTATAAAGTAAGTGTTGTATGGGATTACATCAGCCCCAAAAGTCCAGGAGGGGTGGAGGGATGATGATTTGTATCTAGAGCTACTTCCTGCTGACATGGGACAACGGGTTACTATCTGCTAGCATGGGGTGATGACTCAAGGCACAATCTCTTGGGTGGGGAGCAGAGTATATCCTTGCAGTAGCATTTAGTTGACCGCCTGGTTGGTGAAAGATTTATTTCATTTCACCTCCTGTAAACAAACAGCCAAGATAGTAGAAAAGACAGGGTGAGAATAGCAGCCAATGTTCCTAGTAGTGGCATTAACCAAGTAAGAAGAGGATTTCATAGAGGAAAGGAAATTGGGGGAGGAAGGAGGGTGTCCTTTGAACCCTAGTGAAGACTGTTTGATGGATGTGGTTTTACCTGGCTTGATTGGTTAACATAATAACAATACTGTTAAGACCTATCTATTCCATAGTACCATGTTGTTAGTGAGGTGATCTGGCTTTGCAGACCTCAGATGATATCAGCTGAGGTCTCAGTGGACCTAGTGACCTCCTCTTGTAACTATCAAAGTTGTTTTGCAGTCGGTTGGTTGAGATAATGTTGTGGCCCAATGCTGTTCCTGAGATCAGTAGTGAGGAGAGTGGGGCTGCGAAGCTGATCCTAACCAAGACTGGGAGAAAGGCTGCTCGTTTCCTGTGGATGGAGGGGTTTGTCCATAGAAAAATTCTTAATCATCATACAACATTAAGTGGGGGAGAGGACCATCAATACACACAGGTCAGGAGCAGAACCATTGATATTAGAGTAGAGGCTATGATTACAAAGAAATGAAGCTGTAAATGGGCTAGACAGGGTCTAGAACAAAGGACAGAGTCGTAATTGGAGGACCCAAGGAAGATGCTATCTAAGCCATTAATAAGTTTTCCGATTGAGAGGCAAACAGAAACTGATAGAGGGGGCCTGATAGTAATCATGTGGGCTTTAAGGCCTTGCCATTATGAGTTCCAGGCCTGTCTATCTCTTCACATAGGGTACATCATAAGGGAGGTATAAACCTCGTTAGGGAACACACCATGTTGACTTCCATTACCTAGCTGGCCTGGGAGGAGAGCTGGCCAGGTGAATGCAGGTGGCATCTCTAACAGGAAATTTACAGTTCTGCCTGCAGTGTTGCTGACCCTACTTGGCCATCCCCTCAGGAGTGATGGTTGCTTCGGAAGCTGAGCCAAGTGAAGGGCTTTTCAGCTTAGAGCCGACAAGATCCGTGGCTCTGACCTGAAGGCCTTCAACACCAGGGCAGTTCCATTTCCAGTGGTGTAACTCTTGGCTGGCAGAGCTGCCAGGGCTCCTCATAAGCTGACTTCTGCTGAAGCCCAGGCTTACCACATTGAAAGCCACTGTAGTGGACTGGCCTGTTGGGTCTCCTTGATGGCAGATCACTGCACAAAGCAGCCATTAATAGGCCTGCCATTTACCTTTACATTGCTTCTGGTGCCTAGCTTTCTTTTCCTCCTAGATTTTGTTAAAGCAGACCAGAGGATGCAAGTCAAGGGGGTGCTCATTCCCATCTCTAATCTTTGTGGCCTACACTAGAAGTCTATAGTCACAGGCATGTTCTGATACTGGTTTTTCTGTGAGGTAGACAATGCCCATGAGGAAAGCTATGTCCTCACTTTAAAACTTTCCCTGTTTTTGGTCTGAAAGGGAGGTTGTGCCTGTTTACTGTGCCCATGGCAAAGTAGATCTTGCTGTGAGATCACAATTTAAGCTCTCCTTTTGGCTATGCTATTATTACAGAAAATGTTAGCCAGCCCTTTTATAAGATCTAAAAATCATACTGTGCCTCTTGGAGAGTCCTCCAGGATAGAGTCAGTTTCTCATCTTAGAGAGAATAGAGAAATGAGGGAACAAGTCAGGCTTCCCAGGACACTTACTGACAATAGCAATATCAAATGAAAACTTAGCAAGCAATTTCAACTGTTAAATAACAACTTATGAAAACACTTACCAGAAGGTCCAGTGCCTTCTATAAATTTTAAGAATACCTGTATTTGGAAACATCTCTTAAATAGTTAACATGGTGTAGCTTGTTCGACCAGCAAGCTCAAGCACAAACATGTAAAAACATTTTTAGTTTCTTTCTACCAACAAATTTAGAACATCTAATACAGAGATTCAGGTTACATGAATAAAAAATGTACCTTCGATTAATTTTAGCAGTTTAAATTTATGAGCAATATTTTATCTATAAGTCAATTAAAATAGAGTTCTTAATAAATTTTCCCATGTAGACATACAGTATGTATACACATATAAGATACAAGAGAGAACAGTAAAGCAGTTTCAGTAATAGCTTCTTAAAATCTTTAACTGTTTTTTAAATTACCAATTGATTCAAATTACTTCTTGCTCCTAGTAACCATGATTAATCATACTTTCTCTCAGTTGGAACCTGTAGTGCATTATTGGCTTCATCTGCTTACAGAGCCATCCCAAAGTACTGAATACACTAGGAGTCACTGGAAAAAAAAAAAAAAAAACCCTCAGAACCGATAGGAGGACAGTTAAACACAGAGACAACAGTGTTTAGTTTTATAAGCAGCAAATCTGATATACAAAACTGTGGATGACAAAAGACTTTAAATAGCCACTTTTAAAATTATAAACTCAGGGCGGCGCTGTGGCACAGTGGGTTAATGGCCTGGCCTGAGGCGCTGGCATCCGATGCCAATTCTGCTCCTGGCTACTCCTCTTCTGATCCAGCTCTCTGTTGTGGCCTGGGAGGGCAGCGGAAGATGGTCCAAGTCCCTGGACCCCTGCACCCACATGGGAGACCTGGAGGAGGTTCCTGGCTTCTGGCTTCGGATCAGCATAGCTCCTGCCATTGCGGCCATCTGGGGAGTGAACCAGCAGATTGAAGACCTCTCTATGTAACTGTCTTTCAAATAAATAAAATAAATCTTTAAAAATAAATAAATAAAATAAAATTATAAACTCATTAACCAACAAGAGGCACTTGCTTACTCCACCCAGTATTTTTGAAAGCACCTGTAGGATTTTACAAAACATTTAACCCTTTTAGGCCTCTGAGCCTTTCTCGTTAAAATAACCATCATTCCTGGTAACACAAGATCATTAGACTTTTTAACTTTCAGACATTTGTACCAGTAACATTTTATATTATCAAAACTTAAAATTTAGCACCACTTCACATCTTGACAGTACCTTTAATATAATCCAGATAGCCTGATTAATTGGTGTCTCTACAAGATGAGAGATATATCTTTTGACATTTCCAGGGTCCCAACTGGAAATACCAAAGTCCAAAGAATTTGGAATTTTTATTTTTGTTATTATTATTTGACAGGTAGAGTTATAGACAGTGAGAGAGAGAGACAGAGAAAAAGGTCTTCCTTCCATTGGTTCACGCCCCAAATGGCCGCTATGGCCAGTGCTGCGCCTATCCGAAGCCAGGAGCCAGGTGCTTCTTCCTGGTCTCTCATGGGGTGCAGGGCCCAAGCACTTGGGCCATCCTCCACTGCCTTCCCGGGCCACAGCAGAGAGCTGGCCTGGAAGAGGAGCAGCCGGGACTAGAACCTGACGCCCATATGGGATGCCAGCGCCGCAGGCGGAGGACCAACCAAGTGAGCCAATGGCACCAGCCCCAAGGGATACCTAATTTGTTTTACAGTTAACAGGGAGCTCTGAAGGGTGGAATCACCACTCCCTTGCTATTTTTGTGGTAAAATTGGAACAGAGTGGGGAGGGGCAAAGACCAGTTGGAAGGCCAGGGCTGGAGGGTGAAGGCATGGAGACTGGCGGTTCCCAAACTTGCCTTTGCTTCTCCGGGAAGAGGGTGTTAGAGAAGATCAGAGCTAAGACGGGGGAGTGGACTTTGGACAAGGGCTGCTTCTGAGATCAGGTCAGAATTCCTGGGGCAGGAGGGGGAGGTACAGTGAGCCAAGACAGTGAGAGCCAGAGCTGCAGACGTAGAAGAAAGGGGCTTTGGCTTTTTAGCGAGGGCTTTAGAAGTTAAGAGAACTTGAGCCAGAGAACGTTTAGAGCTGAGATAGGAGAAAGTTTAGACATAGAAAAACTTTTCCACTTTCCCAAACACTCACAGAAGCGATAAAGATCTTCAACAGTGTCAGGGTCCAATGTGGACTGGTTGTCAAGGTAGGAAACAACTGGAAGAAGGGTTAGACAGAATACGGGACGGAGAAGTTCCCATGGTGACTCATGGATATTGGGTATTCCCCAAGATCACAGCCATCTGACGGAAAGGGTACAGGAACAGAGACTGGGGGTGTCACCCACACACCCACTGGAGACCAAGGCCTACAGCCCATGGAAGGCATAGAACCCATGGTAAGGCATACAACCTGTGGAAAGCGGAAGGCCCATGGAAGGCCCGTGGGAGGTTGTGGTGCCTGGTACCAGGACTTCGAGATAAAGCAGAATGAAACCACCACCCAAAGTAAAGGTCATTGTGAGAGAATTCCCTGTTCTGTGTCTTACCTCAGGATTTGAAAGGCTGATGTGTAGATGGAGATCACAAGCGTTCGCTGGCGTGGAAGGAGTTCCGGGGTGTGTTTTGTGACTGGCAGAAATCCAGGACTCCAAAGTAGCTCAAACCCCCGAAGGGAGAGCAAGACCGGTGGAGAAGCCTGGATCAGAGTCATGGCACCAATGTAAGGCCAACACAAAACACACCAAACACCAGAATTAGAGGAAAGGTTTATTGCTGGGTGGGGGAAGCCCAACGGGTCGGCAGGGAGAGGGTGAGAGAGTAAGAGGGAGGAAGAGAGCATAAGAGACAGAGAGCACGTGTCTAGGAACAGGTCCTGTTAAACCTTTGCCAGGGGGTGGGCATCTGTGTGTCCTATTGCCCTTCTCTCTTCTTGAGAATATTGTGAGAGAAAAAGTAATCCTTGCTTTCTTTTTTTTTTTTTTTTTTTTTTTTTGACAGGCAGAGTGGACAGTGAGAGAGAGACAGAGAGAGAAAGGTCTTCCTTTTGCCGCTGGTTCACCCTCCAATGGCCGCCGCTGCAGCCGGCGCACCGCACTGATCCTGGCAGGAGCCAGGAGCCAGGTGCTTTTCCTGGTCTCCCATGGGGTGCAGGGCCCAAGCACCTGGGCCATCCTCCACTGCACTCCCTGGCCATAGCAGAGAGCTGGCCTGGAAGAGGGGCAACCGGGACAGAATCCGGCGCCCCAACCGGGACTAGAACCCGGTGTGCCGGCGCCGCAAGGTGGAGGATTAGCCTATTGAGCCACGGCGCCGGCTCCCTTGCTTTCTTTTTAATATACCACTATGTTCTAGTACCATAGTTGACAGATAGAAGATGTTTAACCAGTATTTGCAAAATTAATAAAAATATCACTTTTACACAGTTTGTTTACCATCATAAGATCTTCACAGTCAGGGCCAGCACTGTGGAACAATGGGTTAAAGCCCCAGCCTGCACTGGTTCGAGTCCCGGCTGCTCTTCTTCTGATCCAGCTCTCTGCTATGGCCTGGGATAGCAGTAGAAGATGGCCCAAGTCCTTGGGCCCCTGCACCCATGTGGGAGACCTGGAGGAAGCTCCTGGCTCCTGGCTTCAGATCGGCTCAGCCCTGGACGTTGCAGTCATTTGGGGAGTGAACCAGCTCTACCTCTCTCTGTATCTTTCAAATAAAATAAAATAATTGCAAAAAAAAAAAAAAAAAAAAGATCCTCACAGTCAGCACCAGCACCACCTTAGTGATGCTTTTTGGCCAATATTCTGTGGCAGAAGGTAAGGAACTTCCTCAACACCTTGCTCCATGCTTCCAAAGACATCCCGCCAGGAAGAAGGAAACCTCTTTGTGCAAGCATAGCTCTGTGATCAGCATCTCTTTTGTCTTACCTCCTTCGAGAGATTTCTGACCACCATTTAATTCTGAGTTCAAAGAAGCCTGGCCCTATTTCTGTGGCATCTCCAGTGTCCCTCATGTTCACTTATAAACTGTAGAATTCCTTCATTCATAGGCCTTTAGTCTGTGTACTGTGTTCGTAATGCCCATGCAGTGCCCTCTGGCAGTTATTAAGATTACTAAAGACAGACATCATCCTGCACATACAACCTTACCCACCATCTCCTTGAGAGAAGAAACTCCCCTTCCTGCAGATAGTAACAAGGAGAGTGCCTTGTTGACAGCTTTGGCTGCCAGTCCCATTTCTGGCATGGGACTCTAGGAATGTAGGCAATTATTTAAACTCTAAGTCTCTCTTCATTTCGGATATGATAAGGATACAGGATATAAATGTAGATCTCCATTCCCTTATCTACAATTTCAAATCCCAGAAATCCCTCAAAACACAAATCTTTTTTATAACTCATTTGATGTTAAAACCTGACCTGATCTGAACTTGGTTGGCATAAAACATTCCTTGACTGATGGAAGGCTATTTATAGTCTTCATTTAATCCCACTTAACGAGAATATGCGTACTTGGCTGAAGAAATACAAATGTGTTTGATTATAGGATGCTGTCCCAGATGGTATTGGGAATGTTTCATAATTTATGATACATGCAACATTCATATTGTTTTCCCAAACTCTGAATAATTCTGAATCTGGAAGACATCTAACCCAAGGGATTAGATAGGGATTGGGAACCTGTTCCTACTTCTTGGGCTTCTTGGGAGGGATCCAAATGGGATGACAAATGTAAAGTGTACAATGTTTCCTACCTTCCCTTTTTTTCAATTGATCATTGTAAAATTGCAGAAAAGCACCACTGAGAATATAAAATATATGTTAGTTTGTGTAAAAAGGAAGTCAGCAAAATGTATGTTCTTCATTACTCCACTTCCCTTTAAGACTTTCTTTCTACTCTTGGTGTTTCTGTCTCAGCTGTCAATTCCGTCAGTACACATTTTTTCCATTGTTTGATAATTGAGTTATAAAGTTTACATTTTTTTAAGTATCTGAAAACTCCAAAGGAAATCTCTAATCATAAAATGAAAGTTTATTATACCACAGCCTTAGGGCTTCACAGTCACTTCCTCCACACATGACCTTGGGTTGGTCACATATCTCATAGAGTCCTAGTTACCTCATCATCAGTATTGAGATAATGTCTGACAACTGACAAAGGCAGATAGCTGGATGAGGTCATCTCTTGAGGTCACTTCCAGCTTTAAAATTTGTTCCACAAATTTTCTGGGTCCACAAGAAGCAGAGGACATTCCCAAAGCTTTTGGATAGCAGTGTTTGGGCAACATCCTGCTTTGCTAACTTCATGATAGCTTCCTTTGGCCAGGTTGAGTAGAAGGGATAGCTCTTCTTCCATCAGTGATGAATGGAGAGAGTATAAGGCAGGTGACAGGAAAGAGGAAGAGACAAGGAAGCAATAAGGCTGGAGTGTGTTTCCTTGAGTCTAGTGAGCTTTAGACCAATTACATGTTATTGAGCCATAGAATGTACATATGACAAGGGGTTCAGCATCTGAGGCAAGCTCCCACATATGTAGGGACCGGAGCTGTGCCCTTGAGGCTTTCTGAGGTAAAGGAAAATACCTAAGAGCTTCTTAGGTAGTTCATTTTGCTTTAGTGCAAAGTGAAAGCACACATTAGAAACTAGAAGCCCCTGGCTCAAATTGGGGCCGTACCGCTTATAAACTGTGTGAATATGAGCAGGACATTTTAACCTCACCGCAGTGAGCTCCCACATTTGGAAATGGTGGCCATAAATAGCTCTCTCCTGGGATTGTTACAAGAAGTCCACTGCCTGGAAGAAATGGCATCCAGGGCCTGTCACGTGGTGGCGTCCGGTAAAGGCTGCCTGTTAGTCCTGACGAAGATCTGAGGAGTTCTGGATGAAGCTGGAAGATGTTTTTGTTTGAGAAGAAAACAGGAAAGTGTTACGGAGAAAAGAAGATGAATGAGCCTCACCTTTTGCTCTTTTGGACAAGATTTGAAAATATCAGCTTCTCTTTCCTCTCCAGGATGAGGTCATTGTTGGAAGACAAAGCTTGTTTGGAATTATTCTGCCACCAGCATTTACAGCAGCTGTGGAGTGGCATGGAAGAATAGACAGGTCTTAGCAGGGGCTCAGAAAGTTTTCAGAGAAATTTCCCACTGAAGAGTCTATGTGTAAGCCTCTGATTTTAATTAAGTTTCCACATATTTGGTCCAAGTCCTCTATTTTTATTTCAGAGAGGCGGCATGATAAAACAAAAGGAGCATGGGATTTTGCACTAGAAACTCTGGCTTCAAACCCGGAGTCTTGTGTTGTGTAGAACCAGTTAGAAAATGGGACAACAGGGGCCGGCATTGTGGTGCAGCAGATTAAGCTGCCACCAGCAACACTGGCATCGCATAAGAGTGCGGGTTTGACTCCCAGCTTCTCCACTCCTGATCCAGCTCCCTGAAAATGTGCCTAAGAAAGCAACAGATAATGGCCCACGTGCTGGGGCTGCAACCCACATGGGAGACCTGGATGGAGTTGGCTCCTGACTTCTGCCTGACTGAGCCATGACCATTGCAACCATTTGGGGAGTAAACCAAAAGATGGAAGATTTGTCTGTCTCTCTGTATATATACCTCAGTCTTTCACATGGCTGAGCCAGGCTGAAGCCAGGAGTCAGAAGCTTCATCCAGGTCTCTCACATGGGTAGAAGGGGCCTAAGCACTTGGGCCATCTTCTGTCAACTTATCCAAGCCATTAGTAGGGTAGGAAAAGGAGGGTAGGAAATGGGGAGCCAGGACACTGTACCCCCCATATGGAATGCCAGTGTTTTCAAGCAGTGGCTTTTACCCACTGTGCCACAACACTGGCCCATGAAATAAATAAATCTTTTTTTTTTTCAAATAAAATATAATGAAAATTCAAGTCAGGGAGAAATAATATATATGTATGTTTTCAAATAAACTTTAAGAAAATTAGTATGTAATGCTGAAGGATATAGTAGACAGCTGAAGAAAAATTAGTTGATCCTCCTCAGATTTCAAGGGTGTTCTTCCTTGTGACCTTTGCTCTCATTTACTAATCCTGAAAGGCTTTTCTTCTACAACTTCCCTCCCTCAGCCAGGTGTCCTCTAGAATTTGACCTCCTTGTGAGCCCATGCCTGGCCATGCCTTCCACCAGAGACATTCTTGCTTCCTAATTATTCTCTCTTTTTTTTAAAAAAATATCTATTTGAGAGGCAGAGATACAGTGATAGAGAAAAAGACAGGGAGGGAGGGAAGGTGGGAGAGATGGGGAGGGATGGGGAGGGAGGGAGAGAGGGAGAGAAGGAGGGAGAGAGAGAGAGAGAGAGAGAGAAACTCCTGTCTCCTAGTTCACTCCTCAAATGCTCAAAATGGCCAGGACTGGGCCAGACCAGAGCCCAGAGCCAGGATTTCAGTCCAGGTCTCTGAAATGAGTAGAAAGCACAAACTACTTGAGCTATTACTTACTGCTGTCTTCCAGTGTCTGCACTGGCAGAAAGCTGGATTCAGGAATCTGACCCAGGACTCTGATATGGGATGGAAGTGTCCTAACCAGTGTCTTAACTGCTAGGCCAAATGCCCACCCCTTCTTCATTATTCTCTAGTTTTTCCTTTAATTTGTACTTCTTCCTAGCTCTTATCACCATCTGATATTGTAACATATGCCTACTGCTTACTTTATTTTAAAGATGCATTTTATTTATTAAAGTGACAGAGAGACAAAGAGATCTCCCATCCACTGGCTGCTGTGCCACAGTGATGGTCCCCTACTTACATTTTTGTTGTTTGTCTTCCCCACTAGCATATAAGTCCACTAGGGACTCACCAGGTTCTTAGAATCTGGCATATGATAGGTTCAATAAGAATTTATTGAACACATAAATTAATGAGTGAGCAGATAAAATAAATGAATTAAATCACTAATAAACAGACAAAGAAATCTACAAAAAATTTAAACAGATGATGTATGGAGGAGGAAATACATACACAATCGATGTTTAAAAATTCTCAACTTTATGAGAAATGAGGAAACCCTAATTAAAATACTTTGATGTTATCTAACCTTCATTAAGTTGTAACAAATTAAAATTAGGCAATTCAAATTCAAAGGCAGTTCAAAAAGAAAAACGTAGGTGTGTCAAAACTTTCATACACTGCCAGTAGAAATGTATCTTGGAGACCAAAGTGGCAATATCTAATAAACCTGATGGGCACATACCCTGTAAATGAACACTGCCTCCTCCAGAGAAACTATTTCAGTTATGGCCATGCTAATCCTTGCAACAATGTCTATAATAGTGCACGATCAGAAACCACCCAAATGCTCACTGGTAGGAGAAAAGAGAAATGAATTGTCATGATCAAATGATGTAGTACTATTAAATAGTAATAAAAATGATTTAATATTGAATGACAATGCACATTTGTCATGGAAGATGATATCACCATAAATTAAAACTCAAAACAATTTATAAATAAAACAAGTACCTTGCCTACATTACATTAATTATATTGGGGCCTCTGTGGGGAAAATGGAACTGGAAAGGGAAACATAGGGAAATTATTTTTCTATACTTTTATAGTTCTTCACAATTACATCACAAGTAAATATGATAAAATGCTAACATCCATTTCAGGTGATAAGAACTTGACCGCTTATTATGGAATATTCATGTTCTCTTTTATTTCCTCAAATCAAAAATTATCAACAAAAGGAGGCACCAAACTTATTAATACTATGCCCAATACAACTTCTTCATCTTACGAATTAAGGTATCTACTTTGTATATTTTCAGGTTATTGCAGATACTAAATAACACACATGGTGAGCTTTTCAAATTATAGAGCAATATGTTATTGTCATTATTAATGTTATTTTTATGGCTGTCATCAATTCTGCATTAATGGATGCCAAGTGGAACAGCTATTTTCAAATTGTGCTCTGGAACTCTGTGGACCTTCATGGAATCCCATGAAGACTTCAAGTTCTCCAAGAAGCCTACTGGGGACTGGAAAAACAAGGAGATAGCATTTGAAGGCCTGAGAGCCCATTTCAGTTTGAAAGTTTGCAGTTTGTATCTTTAGTCACTTTGGGCTTTCAATTAACATTTTCAAAAAAGAAAAAGAGGTTTAGTTTGGTGCAAAAAAGTTTTGAAATTCATGCATAGTTAGTTCATACTATTTACTTTTCATGAAGTTTCAGAAGACATCTCATATGCATGAATTTCAACAATTCTCTAAACAAAAATAAACTTACCTTTTAATTCCATTTTCTGTGAAACTGTATTTACCCTCAATGACCACATGAAAGTGTAAGAAATGTCATATTATAAATATTTTTTGCAATCAAAATAAGTCTAGTCCTGATTCTGCACCTCCATTCTGCCTGACTGGTGAGAAGTTCAGTATCTGGTCTTATTGGCTCTCTCAATTTTCCTCTATTCCCTAGGAACGTGCAAGGTCTATGGGTGTCATGTAAAACAGAACATTTAGAAAGAACTCGCTGGCCTACTGTGCACAAAATCATTGTCGGTGTGCTTTTCAGACAAGTTAATTTGAGCCCTGAAGTGGTTCAGTGGCTCCTAAGCCTCCGGGGTCACAGGACACTTAGGCTGCAGCTATAGACCAGGTACTTGGATCTAGCCCATCAAGGGTATCACACGGCAGCTCCCCTCCCAGGACAAGACACCACTCCAGGGCACCTTGTTGGTGCCAAACAGAAGTCCCTGATTTTTCAAGGGCCCCCAAACACATTCCCATTCTAGTGTTGCCGCTTCACTCCTCCATGATCATCTTCGACCTTGAAGGAACACAGAAGTTGTCCACCTTCAAGGAATGGAAGAGGGAAATGAAATGAGGGAAATATACATGCATACAAATTAATACTGTGATTAAACTATTTTACTGTGGCTCCTTTTGCAAACACTTGAAAATCACTGGCCTAGAGCAGTGTTTTCTTATGTTTTTGTTTTCATTGTGAGACCTCTTTATAATAGAAGAAATTTTCAAAGCCATGTGTAGCTCTGCCCAGTCTCACACCTCCATCACACTATCACTCCAATGCCCAGCAGACACTGGTGCCATTCAGTTGAGGAAATGCAGAGACCAGTGTACTCAAAAAGTGCTTATACTGGTTCTGTGCTGTGTGCCCTGGCCCCCAGGCAGGTGGCCTACTGGGTCATTACTTACCTTGATCAGGCTTCAGATGAGGTGATAAATAAGAGGGTGCTTTAAAAATTTGTAGAGAGGTGAATTAAAAGATAAGTTTACTTTTGGTACAAAAATATTTGAAATCTATGCACAGCTTTTCGACATGAAGCTCTTTTAGAACATATTAGCTCATGGCTCTGGAGGCTGGGAAGTCCCGTATTAAATGCCAAGATCTGGGGAGGCCTGTTGCTGTGTCATAGTATGCTGGAGGTCATCGCATAAGAGTGAGGACATGTGCAAATTCAGGTCTCTCTTCTTCTTTTTGCTCCCTTCAATTTGTTGGAGAGGCTGAGAGACAACAACAGACAAAGACAGACAGACATAGAGACAGAACTCTCATCTGCTGTTTCACCCCCAAAACCTGCAATGGCTGGGGTTGGGTTGAGGCTATTGCCAGGACATGGGAACAGAATCCAGGTCTCCCACATGGTTGACAGGAACTCAGTTACTTGAGCCATCACTACTGCCCCCTGTGCCAGAGGGGCCGGCACTGTGGCATAAGGGGTAAAGTTGCTGCCTGCAGTGCCGGCATCCCATATGGGCGATGGTTCGAGTCCTGGCTGCTCCACTTCCAATCCAGCTCTCTGCTATGGTCTGGGAAAATGGTGCAAGATGGCCCAAGTCCTTGGGCCCCTGCACCCGCATGGGAGACCCAGAAGAAGCTCCTGGCTCCTGGCTTTGAATCGGCGCAGCTCCGGCTGTTGCAGCCAATTGGCGAGTGAACCAGCGAATGAAAGACCTATCTCTCTCTCTCTCTCTCTCTCTCTCTCTCTCTCTCTCTCTTTTGGAAAACCCCTCATATGCATGGTTTTAAATGTTTTTGGACCCAAAATAAACAATTTTAAAAGATTTTTGTATGTATTATAAAGACAAGATAACAGAGAGAAAGACGGAGACAGGGAAGGGAGATTTGTCCATCCTCTGGTTCACTCCCTAAAAGCCTGCAACATCTAGGGTTGGGCCTGGCTGAAGCCAGGAGCCAAGAACTCCATCAGATCTTCCACATGGGTGCCTGGAACCCAAGTATTTGGGTCATCATCTTTTGCTCCCTGACACATTAACAGGAAGTTGAGTCAGAAGCAGAGTAGCCAGGTCTAAAATTAGTACTTCAATATGGGATATGGGCATACCAAGCAGCAGCTTAACTTGCTGTGCCACAATGCCCACCAGAAACTTATCTTTTTATTCTATTTTTCCAAGAATTTTTTGAAGTATCCTCATATAGTTGGGGGATATACAGAGAGAGTTAAAAAAAAAATTCAGGCTTCTACTTAAATTGTAATCAGTTATTAGATCATACTGCTTATACCCTGCAATAATATATTTGTTGTAAATCCTATAATTACCTTGTGAATAGTACAATTAAATGAAATTTTGCGTGCATTAAGTATTTTTTGTTTTGTTTAAGTATAAATATTTAAATATGCCACAATTAATTGTAAAATCTCATTTTGACTTTATTATTATTATTATTATTATTATTATTATTATTTTAGTGAATCTCAGAGTGAAAAGTAAGTTGCCATTCAACTTGGGATCTCCCTAAGTCTCCCTGCTCAGGAAAAGCTGGAACTCTAATTTGCTAATTGCCCTGCTTCTCAGCCCCTGCTGGTCAGCCCCAGTGCCTCACCCTGCAGCTGCAGCCCCGGTCTCATCTCGTCAGGGAGAGCTTCCTTCTAAATCCAAAGGCACACTCAGTTCAGTTCTGAGTCCAGGAGGCCATCGCTTGTTGCAAGACAAATCAGGGTGCTTTACAGCTCTTCCCAGACTGTGCAGGCCCAAATGATTAAGCTGTTGCCAAAAGACACAGCAAGATCCAACCTAATGCTTTAGCCAGTCAGAAGAGGCCGGGGAGCTGTGGTGACAGAGTGGCCTGGTGCTGTGAGAAAAGCTAGTATGAAAACAGTCACTGAGGTGCAGATGCTTTTGTGCTCTGCCAGATATACATCGAGGGCTGGGGAGGTCTGGAGTCTTAAACACGGATCCAAAAGCTGACATAAATTTTAGACTGTGTACAGTCCAAAGTGGTACAAAACAACAACTTGGTCTGAATTCCCTCCCCTCCGTGTTCCCTTCTTGCCTGTCTGCAAGCTGTGGCTCAATCTTTTTCTTTCACATTTACCATAGCTACTTTTTTCTTAATTGGCAGGGTCATAAGTTCATTTCTGATAAAGAATCACTCCGTAGTCCACTAATCTAAAATATATTTGAAGCCAATATTAAGAGCATAGCTATCCTTGCCCTGTAGCTCAAATAGAAAAAAATAAAATAAAATAAAATAAAATAAAATCCCAGGGCCCAATCTGGAAGAAAGTATTTGAAAATAAAACAAAGAGTATTTTCAGAGGCTAATGTTCCTGGAATTTATTCAAGTGGCCACCACGGCCATTGGCCTGCAGAACGCCAATTACAGATACTCTGCTGTCTGATTAGAGCATTCTTGAGTTCAGAGCAGTACATTAAGTCAAAGGGTAAGTCTTTGAATTCTGTAATGAATTTGATTAACCATTTATAATTATAGAGTAATTTAAAAACATCCCAGAACCATCACCAATCTTTAATCTGGGTTTAAGAAAGCTAAATTGCTGATGCTGAGAACTTCTTTGTGGCCGGGATAGTTTCCTGAAAAAGCATTGTAAAAAATATTCTGTTAAACAGTCTTACTTAACAGTTGTGGTTTAGGCATACTTAGAGTCCTGTAGGCTTCAATGGATAATGATCATAGGAACCACAAATATTAACATTTTTGTAAGATCACTTTTTTGGTAAGGAATAGGAAATTGCCCAAGTGTTGGTTAAATTATGAAAACACAAGATCTCAAAGCTGGGCATCTGAGATTACAGAAATCTGTATGTGTGTTGACATTTGTGAGTATGTGTACATCTTTTGGTTCAGCTTTACCCTGAGCTAACAGAGAGATGATTTGTTTTGTAGCAAAAAGCCCTTGAAAAACAGACCTATTATGGTCTAGTTGGAGCTGCATTTCCTATCCACGACTTTGTCTGAAGTATTATAGAAACAGAGGCCAAATTACACATTGTCACAAGTTAGATCAGCATCACTTTTGACTCTAAATGAGGTTGAAACTTTCAGCTTAAACAACACCTCTTTAATCATGAGGCAGTTTATGTTTCTGAAAGAAAGGCCATTGGGTTAGTACAATCATCTCAGCACTAGAAGTGATCTCCAGGGAGCAACTAGACCCAAAACCTTTCTTATAATGTGTCTATAATAGTGACTGATTTTCTCTGACCACATATTTATCAAATGAGGTTTGTAGGCCACTGTTAATTTTTTTTTTATTTTTATTTTTTTTATTTTTTTTTTTTTTTTTATTTTTTTTTTTTTGACAGGCAGAGTGGACAGTGAGAGAGAGAGAGACAGAGAGAAAGGTCTTCCTTTGCCGTTGGTTCACCCTCCAATGGCCGCCGCGGCCAGCGCAATGTGGCCGGCGCACCGCGCTGATCCGATGGCAGGAGCCAGGAGCCAGGTGCTTTTCCTGGTCTCCCATGGGGTGCAGGGCCCAAGCACCTGGGCCATCCTCCACTGCACTCCCGGGCCACAGCAGAGGGCTGGCCTGGAAGAGGGGCAACCGGGACAGAATCCGGCGCCCCGACCGGGACTAGAACCCGGTGTGCTGGCGCCGCTAGGCGGAGGATTAGCCCAGTGAGCCGCGGCGCCGGCCTACCACTGTTAATTTTTAAAAGACCTTTTGTAAAACAGCGATCTCAAAGATAAATTATTGTGTATTTTTTTTTTTTGTTTTTAAAAACTGTTACCATGATAGAACATACATAGAGAAAAGTACATACATCCTTTGTATTCGTATGCCTCTTTCACTTGGATGGTTTGTGTTTTGAAATGAAAGATTTGATTTTGGTTGGCAACTTCTGTGTTCAACACAGAGCCTGTGACAGATCCAGGCCTTCCTTTTTGGGCCTGTGTGAGCCCCTGTCTGTCCTGAGGATTCTACCACTCTGTCTGCTGCTCTCCTGGATAGCTGGGGTTGGCCTTCAGAAACAGGTACTTCCCTAGTGACACATTAAGAATCAAATCACATCTACGACTGCACATAGATACACACTTGCAACCACAGCATTTTCTTTCAGGACAAGAAAAACATAACATAGATTTGTAGTATTGCATTGCCAGGAAGTCTTGCCAGACTCAGAACCCTGGAATCACCATTTTTAAAGGGAAAATATTTATTCAAGTAAATAAATCATTATTTTGTTCAGTGCATGTTTTCTGAACCTTTGCCAGACACTCTGCTAGGTTTAGGCAATATCACGTAAGGCAGACTCTGCCTTTCTGGAACTACATCCTTAAGATAAATCAAGCTAGAGCTTTGAAAAACAATATTAAATATTAATATTTTAAAATTCTTGACACTTGAAAACATAAAGACTTATTTTTAAAATCAAATTAATCACTAGATCCATGATGTTTCCCAACAGCTTCGTAAACACTGTGTGTCATAAAAAAAAAAAAAAAAAAACAGGATAAATAAGACATAAGTTGTTTCCAACTCATTTAGAAAAGACAACCAGAACAAAATAGGAAAGGCAAAAGTGTATTTGTAAGTTAAATGAAAGGAACAAAGGATCATAAGGATATTTTAGTGTAACAAAAAATCAATAGCCAAATTCTAAATAATAATTAAAAATGAAAAACTAAAATAATACCTACTAATAAGAAGTTGCTTTCTAAACAAATCACAAAGCATTGATTCTACTGAACTACTGAACAAAGCTCAGTAAATAAAACATCAGAAACAAACTTTATACAACAGATAATATTTGGTTACAATTTGGTTACAAAATGCATGCTAACAAGGTTATTCAAAAGCTTCAGGACATGGGAATTCTTTTAACAGGACAAATTTTGTCTGAATTAAATACTGTTCTTGTAATCACTGTAAAGTGAGCCTCATGGGGCCAGTTTTGTGGCACAGTGGGTTAAACTACCACCTGCAATGCCAGCATCCCATGTGGAAGCTGCTTTGTGTCCCAGCTGCTCCACTGTGACCCAGCTCCCTGCTAATGTTCCTGGGAAAGATACAGAGGATGGCCCAAGTGTTTGGGACTCTGCACCCATGTGGGAGACCTGGCAGAAGCTCCTGGCTTCAGGCCAGCCCAGCCCTAGACGTTGGAGTCATTTGGAGAATGAACCAATTGGTGGAAGATCCTCTCTCTCTCTCTCTCTCTCTTTCAAAAAAATAATTCTTTTTTTTTAAAAAAGAGTGAGGCTTCACCCTGTCTTGTGCATTCTCTCTACCCCCACCCCAGTCCAGATCCCCATTTCAGCCTCACTGAGATGACTGAGGTGCATTCTTATTGGTCTTCCTTTCTCTGACCTCTCATAGAAGATGGGACACTGAGTCTTTCTAAATTACCACTGTTAAAACATATCCCTCACAAACCATCAGTGGACTTCTTAGTTCACTCTAAGTCTGAACTTAGCTTGGGTTTAAATTTCCTTAGGACTCAGCCCTACCTATCCAACTTATTTTCCATGCCTGCCAACTATAAACACTTCATCATAAAACAATGACATCCAAGTCACTTTGCCCATTTCCTGCCCCATGCCTCTGGTTTCACTGTGTCCCTCATGGCTGATGCCATGTGTACTGCACAAACCCATCAAGTCTTCTTGTCAAACACAGTCTATACCTGACCTTTCTTTCCTCTGCACGCTCATTTCCCATGAAGGACACCATTCTCATGAGACTGTTATCATTTCATATGACTCAGATTTATACATACTTATTTTTAATATATAAAGAATTTAAGAATGTGAACTCTGGTGTCAATCAACTATGTTTAGGTTCTGGTTCTGCCAATAGTTACTGAGTGACTCTAGAAAAGCCACTTGAGTTTTGTCATCTGTAAGGATGGGAGGACCAATAGTACCTATCCTTCGCTGTTGTACATTAGCAAGCTCCGTAGCTGTTAATTATGAGTAACCTAGTTATTGAGTGGGGACCTGTTGGCTGCTCTGACACTTCAGTTTAATACTGATCATCCATTCATGAATTTAGCTGTTCTGGAGTTGAAAGGGAGCTCTTACTTGGCTGCCCTGATGCTCCTGGGCCTTTGATACATTAGTTCCTGAATTATTTCTCCCATTTAATTGAAACCAGTGTGGATCATTGATTCAAAATCCTATATGCATATCAATTGAAAGAACTCTGTTGTTATGCTTTCCCTTTCCCAAACTGAAGCAAATTTCCCTCAAAGCTAGAGAACTCTTAGTGAGAATTTGGCTGAATCTTTTGTGAACGAGTATAAAATGCTTATACTTGTCCACTTTGTTGGAGATCAACTCAAAAACCAAGAAGCAGATACAGAAATTTCTACTCATGACATTTCTAAAGACAATCACTTGTTAAGAGCAAAACATTCTTATACAGAGACATAAAATAATTTTACCACATTTTGAATTCTAGTCATTTGTCCCATAATGTATACTACTTTCCAATATTGCTATGTAGTGTTATATATGGTTTATTTATTCATGAATTTACTGATTTTTTTGATTTGAAAGAGAGAGGGTGAGAGATAGATCTAATCCACTGGCTCACTCTTCAAATGCCTACAACAGCCAGATATGGGCTGGGCTGAAGCTGGGAGCCAGGGGCTTAATCCAGGACTGCCATGTGGCTGGCAGGGACCCAGCTACTTAAGCCATCACCTGCTGCCTCCAAGGATCTGCATTAGCAAACAGCTGGAATTGGGATTGGAACTGGGGCTTGAACTCTGGCAGTCCAATACAGCTTCTTAACTATCATGCCAAATGCCTATCCCACATGTGTTATAGTGAAATAAAACAACTATTGAATATAATCTTAGTTCTTCAGCATAGAGACTGATTTCATCTCAGGTCTCCACTGTCTCTCATTTTCCCTGCCCTATTAAAATTAGTCAGTGTTTAAAAATAGCTTTTATTTGCTCTTATTTAGGTCTGAATATCCTTAAAATGATTTTAATTGGGCTGAGTTCTGGTTCAAATTAAAATCCAAAGAATACTCAGCCTCTTGGCAAGAAAAACTTAGTGTTAAAAATACATTGCATTTCATTTCCCTTGGATATATACCCAGAAGTGGGATTGCTAGATCATATGGTAGTTTTATTTTTGTTTTTTTGAGGAACCTCCATGCTGTTTTACACAATGGTTGTACTAATTTACATTCTCACAAACAGTGCACAAGGATTTCCCTTGCTTCACATGCCTGTCAATACCTATTATCTTTTGTCTTTTTGATAATAGCCAATCTTACTGGAGTAAAGTAATATCTTATTGTGGTTTTGATTTACATTGCCCTATAATTTGTGATGGTGAGCATTTTTTCATGCACCTGTTGGCCATTGTATGTCTTCCTTTGAGAAATGAATATTTAAATCTATTGCCTATTTTTAAATTGAATCGCTTGGTTTTTGGCTATTGAGTTGTTTGAACTCTGTGTATATTCTGGATATGAGCTCCTTGTCAGATGCATCCATCTGTTGACAAGACATCTGCACCCCCATGCTTATCGCAGCACTATTCACAATAGTCAAGAAATGGAAACAACCTAAGTGTCCATAAACTGAGGGATGGATTAAAAAAATGTGGTATATAAACACAATGGAACGTTACTCAGTCGTGAAAAGAATGAAGTTTTGTCATTGGATGGAATTGGAGGCCATTATAAGTGAAATAAGCCAAGCATAGAAAGGTAAATATCACATGAGCTCAGCATTTGTGGAGTCTAAAAAAAAGAGATCTCATAGAAGTTAAAAAAAATAAGTGTGCTTACCAGAGGCTGGGAGAGATTGGAGAAAGGTAGGTTATTGCTAGGTAGGACTGAGAAGTTTGGGAGTTCTGTTGCACAATAGGGTAAAGATATGTTTCTCTGTAGAAAAAAAAAAAAAAAAAAAAAAAAACAAGAAGGTAGGATTTTTGAAACATTTTGAAAATGTTAAATGCTCAAAAGTATATTTACCCCTACTGGGCATTACACAATATGTATATATATATGAAGTGAAACACCACAGAGTACTCCGTGAATATGTACAAGTTTTATGTCTGTTAATTTTTTAATACAAAATAATGCAACTAATCAAAAAATTAAAACATGATGTCGTGATGTTTACAGATAGGAGGAGTGCAGTGGTGTTTGCTGAGTTCTACCTGTGAGGTGAAACCAGGTCTGGTGGACAGAGCACTGTGCTGCTGGAAACAAGGGCACTGCAGACCCAATTGTCATTTCACTCATTGAAACAAATTACTCTCATCAATTATGTAGTAATATATTCCATTCCATCTCTTAATTCCTTTCAGGGTACTGAAAAAGGATCAGAGTATGCATTGCTTTCTTCCAACATGTAGGCTTTCTGAAATAGAAGAGAATATTGTTAAACTGTTCAGCAGGAAGGGGGTGGAAATGAGGTCAGTAAGAGACTCAATATGTCTTAGCTGAAGTCACAATAAAGCACAGATGTGGAGCTGATTAAAAGGGCCACAACTGGAAGGTACAGGAAGGTGCAGCTTCAATGGAGACTAACACAAGAAGCTGTTGTTCTGGCAGTAGGGGCTTGGAGATCACAGCCAGGAGCTCTCTCAAATCAATAAAACATCATGGTATCTCACATCTGTATGAATAGGAGTTGGATATAGAGCATGTGTATTTTTTTAAATTAACAAATTAACATGGTACAGGTGCTTTTTATCTATATTACTTTTTATATTAGTTAATTAATTTGAGAGAAAGAGAGCTTGACAGAGACAGAGTTCCTACACACTAGTGCACTCTCCAGATGACTACAATTACTGGGGCTGGGCCAGAGCCAAAATCAGGAGCTGGGAACATAATTCAGGTGTTCCACATGAGTGACAGGAACCCAATTACTTGAGTCATCACTATGCCTTCCAGGGTCTGCATAGGCAGGAAACTGGAGTCAGGATCCAGAGTGGGGAATCAAACACAGGTATTCCAATGTGGGACATAGGCATCCAAACTGATAGGCTAAACACCTGCTCCTATATTATTGAAATGAATACATACCATCTGTTTGCCTCCAAGTTTTTCCACTCTGGCTTGATAACCAGCCATGGTACAGAAAGTTCTGAATATTCCCAAGTGAAATACAAAATTTTTATATGACAAAATAATTCACAATGATATTTCTTTGAATTGCAAGTTTCTGACCTAATGACTAACTGATCATGATTTATTTAAAGAGAAATAAACTTTTAAAGAGCCAATTTAATGCCTGTACTTGCTTTTAATTTTAACCAAAACTCACCTTGTGTAATGGTTACAATATAGTTTGGATATTGTCCTTTAAAAGGCAGAGCTGTGGAGATACGGAGCTGAAACAAAGAGAAATCAGAATGACCTGTTCAGACTATGATCCACATTCAGCTTATCTCAGCACCTTTTCCCAGCACAAGTAAAGGAGGCCAAAGGACAGGCACCTGGGAGTGGGCAGCTAATGCAGGATCAGGTGCCAAAGCTAGTCACCTGCGTGCAGTAGCTTCAGACCCAGGATTAAGATGTTGATGGTAGAGAGCAGTGGGAAGTAGGTGAATGTTCTGGTCAGCTCTCCAGTTATGATGAATTTGTCACAAAACTTGGACTCACTGACATCCTTACATCGTCTTAACCAAGGATTGTCTGAGCCTCGCCCATTGGAGGTGCCTCAACTGCACTAAATCAACCTATTCCTAGGCCATCAATCACAGAGACATTCATTCTACAAGCAGATCTAGGACTGAATTAGACTATTAAGACTTCCCACAGCCCTGTAATTCTAAGATTTCTTTTATTTGAATGCTTACTCCATGGACCTTAGCTAGGCACTAGCAGAATAGTTGCAGGCAGGGCTTTCTCTGGCTTGGTTTAAAAAAAAAAAAAAAAAAAAAAAGACTAATCCTTTTTAATACTCTCAGTGTCCAGACCATGTTGTGAAAGTCTTTTCTTCATTGCTTATCAATTCAGAACAAAAGTAGCGCCATGTGGCCCCCAGACCTAAGAACTTAGATGTTTACTTTTGTTTTTGAGCTCTTGTTGCCTAGGTCCCTAAATTATGTGCATGCATGTTTATGCCCCTACACAAATACGATATTTATGCACAAATGGAATACTTGCTATTACCTGCAGAAGAAACTTGGTGTCAGCGAAAGTATTAATTGTGTTTCTATTTCTGCCTCTATTCCCCAAACTAGGATTTTTGTCTGAGTAAGAATTTGTGCCTTAATTATAAGCATTAGAAAGTGAAAAATGCTTGCATTTAACAAATATATTTTGTTTCACAATCTTTACAGAAGAAAGGCTCATAACATATAATATTTACTTGCATAATTTTCTCTCCTTTTCTCCTGATATTTCAACAGCAAGGGTAAAGAAAGTTATGCAAGCACATGGGTTCATCCTAAAAATCATCATTAATCTTTGCTCTTCTCATGCTTGTTTACTGTAAGACCAAGTTACAGTGTATCTGGACTTTCTCAAATCTTTCTACAGTAATGTTTCACAAGTTTCTGAAAAAGTCACTTTCAGCAAAAGATAGCAGAAAAGGCACATGCTGGCAGTGTGAGGATTTCTGAGAAAAATATAGATATAATTTACAAATGATGGAAGGCTGGTATTTATATAGTGTTTGGGTTATATTTTATCCTGGGGCCTTAGCATCTCTAATTCAATGGAAGAAGCCACTGTGTTCCTGTGGGATTAATTCCCTCCCTCCTGGGATAGAAGGTGTCCTGAGGAAAGAGCCTTATGCCTCATGGCCTGGGGAGGATAGGGGGATTCCACAGGGAGGAGTGTAAAAGGGAACCGGACAGTGATTGAGGGATGATGGCTAAAGTTACTCCTCGTTTCCCCTCCCTTGCCATTAGCAGATAGTCTGCCTCTCTAGCTGGTTTTTCCTGATGTTAGAAAGTTAACCTTTTCTATACCCTGGAAGAACAAAGCATGTTCCCTCCTTGCTTGTCAGTGTAGTTGGAGTTTTTAAAAAGATGAGCAGGAAGATATGTATAAAAATTGGCTTACTGATTTTTTAATTGACTTTTTTGTTAAAGATTTATTTTATTTATTTGAAAGACAGAGTTACAGAGAGAGGAAGAGACAGAGAGAGAAAGGTCTTCCATCGTATGGTTCCCTCCCCAATTGCCCCAACTGCCGGAGCTGTGCTGACCAAAGCCAGGAGCCAGGAACTTCTTCTGGGTCTCTCACGTGGGTGCAGGAGCCCAAGGACTTGGGCCATTTTCTACTGCTCTCCCAGGCCATAGCAGAGAGCTGGATCGAAAGAGGAGCAGCCAGGACTAGAACTGGCACCCATATGGGATGCCAGCACTTCAGGCCAAGGCTTTAACCAGCTGCGTCACAGTACCAGCCCCGTCTTACTGATTTTTGTTTGTAGAATGAACATAAGGAAGAAAATGTAGGTGCCAAATATATAAAAGTAGTATTTCTATATTTAATATGTCAATCATCGCTAAGTTGAAAGGGACTTTTATAGATAGTAACAGCACTTTAAATACTTGCATGTGTTGTAGTATCTTCTTTCCTCCAAGTAGCCCTCTGAAATAGGAGCTGCTAGTTCCCGTAATTAGCAGATGAAGGTGAGTCACAGAGGCAATGTGCCCCTGCCTTCCAACCAGTAAATAGTGGGACAAGGGCATGACTCAGAATCCTGTTACCTTCACCACCTTTTTGAGGAAATGAGTCTCATATCAATGAGGCTCATTCAATGACTGAGGCTAAAAGTAGAATTACATTAAGTAACTGCTCCATAAGGATATGCTGAGTAAAGTCTACCATTGTTCTAATATGACTCAAATCACTTTTTAAAAGATTTATTTATTTATTTGAAAGGCAGAGTTACAGAACCAGAGAGAGAGGTCTTCCATCCACTGGTTCACTGGTTCATCCAATGGCCAGAGCTGTGCTGATCCAAAGCCAGGGGCCAGGAACCTCCTCCAGGTCTTCCATGTGGGTGCAGGGGCCCAAGGACTTGGGCCATCTTCTACTTCTTTCCCAGGCCACTGCAGAGATCAGAAGTAGAGCAACCGACACTTGAATCGGCGCCCATATGGGATGCTTATGCTACAGACGGGGGCTTTAACCCACTGCGTTATAGTGCCAGCCCCTAAAAATCACTTTTAAGCCTCTGATCTTCCTCTTACTGCTGTTCCTTCAGATTGGGTGTGTGTGTATGTGGTGTACATGGGTGCACATGTATACATTATTTAAACTTTAAAATTATAAACTAAATTGAATGTGCATAATGTATGTATAATGGAAAACTCACAGCAGTACTAAAAAATAACACAACTATATCTTTGCTATAGTTGGCATTAAGGATACTTCTGAAAATACAATCTAAAAGAGTAGCACAAACAAGTGAAACAAAACTAGGAAAATATATGCCAATTAGGACCTCATTTGTTTTTTTCCAGAAATTCCACTCAAGGAAATCCGATTGGTTTTTTATGAGTGTTTTATGAGTCTTGGGCAGATGTTCTCACTGTGGTGTGTACATGAAGCATTAGGACGCTTGCTGGGGACAAATTCCAGGGCCTCACCTCTGAAAGTCAGAAATTGAAGTCTGAATTGGGGATTCAGAAATCTTCATGCTTTTTTTTATATTTTTATTTTTTAAAGATTTTATTTATTTATTTGAAAGTCAGAGTTACACAGAGAGAGGAGAGGCAGAGAGAGAGGTCTTCCATCCTATGGTTCACTCCCTAACTGACTGCAACAGCCGGAGCTGCGCCGATCCAAAGCCAGGAGCCAGGAGCTTCTTCAGGGTCTCCCACGCAGATGCAGGGGCCCAAGAACTTGGGACATCTTCTGCTTTTCCAGGCCACAGCAGAGAGCTGGATCAGAAGTGGAGCAGCCGGGTCTCGAACCAGCACCCATATGGGATTCCGGCACTTCAGGCCAGGGCGTTAACCCGCTGCGCCACAGCAGCAACCCCAGAATTCTGCATTCTTAATGAGCACCAATGCTTCTGAACAGTTGATCTTTGCTATTTCAGGAAATACTCTATATTAAGAAGGACTCTTTCTATTTCTATCCCAGGGCAGGAAGACAGGCCCTTGTACTTGGTTTCATAAAATTATTGGGCATCATTTTGCTTGTATTAAATAAAATTCTCACTGCATTCATTTTGCTTGGTAACTAGCATGTGACTACAGTACATGGTAATTACATGTTCCTGAAGACTACTTGGTAATTTGCACTTAATAAGACCAAAAATAATTACCCTGTACTCCAATCTAGAAAACATAAATAATCGTAAATATATGGTACTCACCATGTAATTACTTTGCCACTCCACTCAACTCTCCATAAGATTGAGCAGTTACTGAGAAGGAAAGAATCATAACAAAATATTCCCTATTTTGCCTGATAAACTAAAGCAACTCAACCACAATGTTTGCATTTCCAGATATATTACCTCAGGTTTATAATTTAAATCAGAGAAAAGGTGGAGGAAAGAGCATCTTTGAGCTCTTTGGAGGGTTTATGATTTGACCTTTTACTTAGTAGTGCTAGAAAATTCTCTGAAATTTAAACAATTTTCAAACCCTTTAGGAATATGACATAACCCACTTGTCTGGAATGACCTTTCCAAGCCATTTCTAATTCTGTTCTCCAACTTAGAAGAGCAGTATTAAATCTTAGGCCTGGGATACTCTTAGGTGGTAAGAAGACACAGAAGTTAAGACTTGCTCAAGCAACCTTGCTGGTTTACATTTAAACTTGAAGCTCCTTTTGTTGCCAGTAGAATCTGCTCCAGGAGCCTTGGCATGGAACGTTGGACTGTAGGTAGGTTTTCTAGATCCTACTTCCAGAGTTCTGTACCAACTCTGCAAAACAAGCCATAATTAGAACCAGGTGTTTGTAATGGAGAAACTTAGGAGAAAGGACCTGGGTGGAAATCAGAATGTCCTGTAGTACATTGGCTTTATTTTGCTTTTCATTTTTGTGTTTGTCTTCAGAGAACATACGCCCACACCCAGCGTTGTTGAAATCCCACTGTTACCCATGTCACTCACCAAAAGCAACCACCACATGGGTGAGGATTGCTGTAACTCTTGAAAGGGGACCAGCATGCAGAGAGAGAAGCATGCCAAAGAAAGATTCATTTATTCATTTATTCAACTAATATTGATTGAAAGCCAACAGCACATCAGGCTGTTTAGATGCTGAGAATATAGCAATGAGTAAAACATACAAGTTCTCTGATCTTAAAAGGCTTATAGATTTTAGAGATTGAGGCAATCACATGCCCTCAGATCTCCTATCATGCTTGCTTTGAAAATGGGAATTTGTTCCAATGTGACTGATGTTAGGAACAATTTGAGCACAATGTGCATTTCGTGTTGCCTTATTTATGATTTCATTCTTTATACAAAATAAAAGAACAGCATTCATCTGAACCAGACAATGTAGGAGTAGACAAAGTGGACATTTTGCATACCTTCAGCATCTGCCAGCTACCTCAGTTCCCCCACATGTGTTGTAAGCCACATCCATGCCTGGTGTCTGTCTGATTTCACACAGCCCCTCCCCCTTGCACCACTTGACAATCACTCACAAACTGCAACCCTCCCATTTCCACAAAAAACTTCAGGTCTTTTTCAAATACAGTTATGGAGTTACCATAGTACTTATGTCTTTCTTGACTATGTAACATATATTTACATTGTTTCCACATTTTTTATAATGTGTCCCTGATAAAGTTTCCAAGTGATGGGTCCTCAGCCCCAGGTCCTCACTACGTTCGTGGTATATGTTGTGTAATTTCATGTAACATGGGGGTGTTGAAGCACATATATGTCACATTGCAGCAGAACTGTTTATAAACCAGCAAAGTATTCAATAAACATAGTAATTCCAGGTCATAGTAAGTAGTTTGAAAAAATAAATCAGGGGACATGATTGAGTGTGCCTGGGTGAAACAGAGACACACTGCTCTAGATTGATGAGTGGCCTTGGAAACCTCTTAAGAAGGGCACATTGTGGGGCCAGCACTGTGGCTCACTAGGTTAATCCTCCGCCTGCGGCGCCAGCATACCATATGGGCACTAGGTTCTAGTCCCGGCTGCTCCTCTTTCAGTCCAGCTCTCTGCTGTGGCCTGGGATAGCAGTGGAGGATGGTCCAAGTGCTTGGGCCCCTGCACCCACATGGGAGACCAGGAAGAAACTCCTGGCTTCTGGCTTCAGATCGGCATAGCGCCGGCCGTTGCGGCCACTTCAGGGGTGAACCAACGGAAGGAAGACCTTTCTCTCTGTTTCTCTCTCTGTCTAATTCTATCTGTCAAAAAAAAAAAAAAAAGAAAGAAAGAAAAGAAAAGAAAAGAAAAGAAAAGAAAAGAAAAGAAAAGAAAAGAAAAGAAAAGGAAAAAAGAAGGGCACATTGGAACTGATACCTGGATAACAAGGAGTCAGCCATCTGAAAGTCTGGAGTAAGAGCATTCCAGGTGGGGCAAGGGTGAGTTTTGTGCGGGTGCAAAGTTTTCAAAGCAGAAATAAGCTTGGACTGTTAGTTACAGAGGGCCAGAACAAGGACCAGAGATGTGAGCCAGTTATGGGGTCTCAATCATATAGACCTAGTAGGACATTGTAAGTAATTGGAATTTTATTTTAAGTGTGATAAGAAGCCATTGGAGGATTTTTCACTTCTGATAGAGGGACACACTCAATTATGGGTGAATAACTGAGGATTGGAGAGTTTACAGCTCATATCCAAGGTCACATTGCTAGCCAGAATCTAGGTCTTGTATCCTTTTGCATGGGAATAGATACACACATGCAGCAATTCCTAGATAAAGTCCTTCATTTGAACTCTGGGGAAGAGAGTATTGATTGGGAAATTTTCCCAAATTGTCCAAAGTCAAATCCAGGATCCATTAATTGCTTCCTCAAGCATGATATTGGGCAGTATTCCAGTTTAACCAGGCTTTACCCAGTGTCCTGTCTCATCCCACTGGCGAAAGAAAAACAGGTCGGACAAAATGCCAACTAAGCCATCATAGATGATAGCAAGATTTGTAAGGCAGCCAGTCTTGCTGAGAGCAACTGCCAGCGCCCAGGTCTAGCCAGCCCTGAGTAGCGCTTTTAAGAAGCCTAATGAGGCAGTCAGTGGATGTCGACATTGCTCTGTGACATGAGAATTTCTTGACAGTGGATTATAAGGCCCTGCAATGAGTCACTGAAAGAAGTTGGGGGATTTCTCTTCTTGGATAGATTGACACTTGTTTCTTATCAAAGCCAGTCAGAAGACAAAAGAATAAATTTAACCTGACAACAGGCTAAATGCCACAGGGTAAATGCTTTGGCAAAAAGCAGCCTCTGTGGGGTTTTCTCTGCACTAAGCAGAAGAGGCAGCTGCCTCTGGGTGTGGTGTGAAGGGCATGCTCCGGGTCCTGTGTGGGTCTGGAGCAGGTGGCTGCGCTGTGTGCAGTCTCACAGCCATGGGCTCCAGCAGTAGTGGCTCCTACCTTCAGTGCCCCTGTTTTTCTTTTCTCCTGTAGAAACCTGGGGCAGAGAGGGTGAGTAGCGAGGTGCTAAACAGTTCAATGACTCTCAGTGTGTCTTCCCAATCCCATCCCCCACCCTCAGCCTGTCAACTCTCCAGGTCATGGCAAGATCTATATGTGATTGCTACTCTTAAAACCACTTGTTCTCTACCACCTTGTTCTGTATTTATATAGTCTAGAGTCCTTCACATAGACACTGATGTGTCTTTATGCCTTTTCTAACATTACATTGTGTGCCAAAAAATATTGCCAAGCTCTCCGTTCCCACATGGTTCCAGGAGACAGAGAAAGGCCCCATTCATTCATTCATTCATTAAATCAACACCTACAATAGTACTTCAGAAAGCTTCTATAAAATAGAATAAAACAAAAGTTTATTTTGGTGCAAAGAAATTTGAAATACATGCATACGGGGGTTCTTCACAAAATTCTTAGAAATTGCAAATTATGAAAAAACTTATCCAGATGTTTTGCATCAAAATAAGCTTCTCTTTAATTTAATTCTATATTTTCCATGAACTTTCTGAAGTACTCCCATATTTAGTAAGTTTCTAATCAGGGCTATGCACTCACTATTTTAGTTGCTAGTAGTTTAACTATGAATAAGACAGGCACAAGTGCTGCACTTCTGGACCTCATCCTAGAAGGTTCATCCCTTTGCCAATACAAGTGAATCTCAAGAGTGGCCCCAAGACCACATCCTTAGAGTCAGCAGAGATGCTTGTCAACGCTGTGAATTCCAAGGGTAGGCATTTGGGTAGTGGTAAAGCAGCAGCTTAGGAAGCCCACAAGCCAGATTGGAGGGCCCAAGTTGAGTCCTGGCTCCTGTCATGATTCCAGCTTCCTGGTAATGCATCCCTAGGAATCAGCAGATGATGACTCAGGTACTTGGTTCCCCAGCACCCATGTGGGAGATCTGCATGGAGCTACCAGCTCTTGGTTTCCCCCTGGTCCAGCCCTGGCTGTTGCAAGAATTTGAAGAATAAGTCAGGGGGTAGGATATCTCTTTTTCTCTCTCTTTTTCTCTCTCTCTCTCCTTTTCTCTCTCTTTCTCTCTTTCTCAATTAAAATAAACAAACAAAACTGTTTTTAAAATGTGAATTCCAAGACCCCCTCTAGATTTGCTCCCTGAAAAACATTTTTCAGAATGGTGCCTTGAAACCTGCACTTTTTCCAACTTCCCCATTGATTATTATAAAAACTGAAATTTAACAACTACTGCTCCAATGAATGAAGTGTGAATCTTCCGTAAAGAGCTGGTGAACCTTTTCCTGCTAGTGAGATCATTTAAGGATGTTTTCTCTAGAACCTCTATATAATTCATAGGTAGACAGGACTGGAAGTTGTGTGGGTTCTGAATTTGAGGGCAACTAGAATGCTCCCATCCAAACAGGAAATCCCCAAGAGCTGTGTATTTTGCTTCTGTTGTGCTCAGGCACCATCCTCTTTTAAAGTCAGCTACTTCTAGGCATGGTTTGGAAGCAAACAACAAGCAGTTACTTCTGCTTTGATGTAAACAAGGACTCCATACATCTGTTGGTGGTGATAGCTAGCAGAGAGCAGAAACCAGCACTCCTATCTCCCAGGACGTGTTGCTATGATTCCATGCTAGGCAACTGTGACAGCATTAGGGCTTAGGGTATCCAGATGAGAAGGGGAGGAAGGGGAAGGAAGGGAGAGCTGCAGGAGTCACTTCCGCCTACCGCCACATCTGCTTGAGCTCCTGTCTCACCCAGACACACCCAGTGAGCAAGGGCAACCTCTAGTGCCCTCCCACTGCAGATGCTCTTCACCTTGCTCGCAGCACGGTTGCCTTCTGCCTGGCGTCAAGGGGATTTGTTGGTGTGTCATCCGAACATCCATCGTGGCACATATTCCTGCCCTGGGCCCCCTGGACCAGGCTGTAAACTTCTTGAGGGTAGGGCAGATCCCCGTGTGATTCATTTTTGCCATATCCATGCTTCTTCCCAGCACTTGCATATTTATTATGTGGATGAGTATTTGTCAAGAGAATGAATGAAAGCGAACTGAACAGATGGAAATTTACAGAGGTCAGGGCCTGGCTCTTCCTGATTTATTCAGCCCCTGGCATAGCATCCCATGCAAATAGCCATTTAATACTCGCATTTGATGATCATGAAAGTGATAATAAAGCCCTGCAAGGGATGATTGAGGATAAGGCTCTTTATTGTTGCTATCTTTTGTTGCAAGCCATCTCGAATCTTTTTTAGAAGTAGGCAGGGTATAAATAATAAATGAGTGAGTGGATAAGGCTTTAAACCCCTGGGGACTTTCTAGCCTTTCCAGTCCATCTTATACCCCCAGGGCATAGCAACCTTCTGGGAATGGGAGGTGAAGAGAATTTTTTCATTCATTCAACAAATAATTTTTGAAAGCTAGACCATGCTTCTGTGAAGCAGTAACTTTGCTCTAGGGTTTCTAGATGAACTGGCTCCCGAGGTCTTTTTCAAGGCTATGATTTGTGATTCCACTCAGGAATGTTGGGGATATTGATGAAGCAATATGGATTAAAGTTCCACAAGCATTGAGAGTTAGTGAATGTCTGTGAGCAGTGGGTCCCCGTCACCTCTCTGTCTGTCTTAATACAGCAGCACCTGGTAAAATTGCTTTAATACTCTGTTTGTCATCTGTTTATGTCAGGTCAGATCTTCTCCCAACTCTCAAATGAAACCTGATGTGACCTCGCATAATACAGATGTGTCACCTTGTAGCAAACCCTGAACAAAGGTCATACTTGATTCTGCAATGCATCAAAACAGGAATTATTTATGTATATGAGATTTACCTTTCCTAAGCATTTCGCTTCTGGTTGTATAAATTATACCAGTTGATTAAAACAGGCAATCACTGTCTGCCTGTCAGAGGTGTCTTAACTTGCTATATATACTTTTGGTAAATATCACAACATTATTTTAATCTCTAAATCGGATTTGTCAGGTATGATTCATTTAAATGGCTCACACACCCCAAATTCTCTCTGACAGCCCCGGTGTGGGAGCCTGTCCTCATCTTGGAAAGGTAATATTGCCTGGGGCTGTTGCTGCCTTAATAGAAGCAAGAATACTGTGTGGCAAGAAATAAGAGAAGACAGACCAACTTTCATAACACGTTTCTGCAAGCATCCAACACCTCAACCATGCAGCATCCTTGCACAGAAATTGGCAAGATGCCCCTGACTCAGAGAAAGGCCCCCAATACAGTATTTATTTCAGTAAGACTATTGATTATAGGAAAACACAAAAAGTATCCATCAATTATTATGTGCCATGCACTGTGCTAGGTAATTTATACGAATGCACTCTTATGTTCAATCCCGATAGGAAGCCAACTAAGCAAGGGTTACTATTATATAAATGCAGAAGCTCAAGTTGAGAAGAGCTTAGAAACTTGATCAGGATCTGTCTGGCTCCAGCCTGCAGTCCTAACCACCGTGGACACAACCTCTCTACATCTCTTTCTGGCTTTTGGAAGGAGGGACAGAGCTATGGGAGATCATTTGTTTGGGATTATATCCCAATGCAAGACCACTGTAGATCCCCCGAACCCTCCAGTACTTTCTTCAACAAACCTATTGCTTTGCTATTTCTTAGCCTTTTTACCTGAGAAGTCCTTTCTATGATGATAATAATGGACAATTATGTTTAATATTTACTAATGATAAAAATGCCTTTTAAAAGGGTTCTGTTGTATGCTGTTTATCATAGACTCTTGGATGTGTTTGTGGTGTGTATTTTTCAGTTTCTTATCACCATGGCAGTTTATTTATAAAGAAAAGAGGTTTACTTAGCTTACAGTTTTGGAGACTGTTGTCCACTGGCTGCATTGGAGGGAGCAGGAATGGGAGCAAACAAGTAACTCTATCTACAGCCTAGAGATGGTAGGAGAGGATAGTAGGAGCCAGGCTTGTTCCTTGTGTAATAATTCTCTTGGCTTAACTCAAGGACTTGTGTAAGTACTACCTTCCTAGAACATGCCCCTCCCCAGTGACCTAAGAATCTCCTACTAGTCCCACCCACTTAAAAACTCTCCACCCTGGGGAGCAGGCCTCCATTCACAATGGATCCTTAGGGGACGTTCAAATCACACCCAAACCTTGGCATAAGGTATTCTTTATTTAGTACACACAATGCTTAGCAAGAATAGTGAATGGGACTTCTTACAAGAAATAGCAGGGGCCTATAATGAGGCAGGAACCAGCGCAGCAAAGATGCCAGGGGAAACTCCAAAAACCTAGAAACAAAGAATCTTAATTTATATCCACCTTCTACCCTAGGGAAGCTGTGGTTGAGCAAAGAAGTTAACCAAACTGAGCCATAATATCCTAATTTTATACAAATGTAAGGCATTTTACCCACCTCTCAGGTGTCTGGGGGAGACCATTTCTGTGCAAGTGCTTTTTGGTATAAAATATTAACACAAATACAAATAAATAAAAGGTGGCCAAATTATCCAAATGTTTGATGGCCCATCACTGAATACACCATGTTTTACTAAATGAAGGTAAACCCAGTGTAAACCAAGACCACATTAAAATGGATTTCCACGTGTCAAGCCTCCCCTGCTCCAGCAGCTGGCTAATGGTGAAAGTGCTTTGTGGAATTAAATGAATTTTCTTCAATGAAAAATCCTGTAGAACAGATGCATTCACAAGCCCCCCAAGCCTGTCACCATCAATCTGTAAAGAAAATTCTGTTTTGCTACTTGTTTTGTGCTAGAACTGTATTTCAATGCAGGGTGAGATTTTCAAAATGAAATTTGACAGGCTTTTTACAAGACCTGCCTGTGTTTGTGTTCACTCTCTGCTCCCTAGGGTGCTTCCAGTGTGCTGGGAAGGCTGCCAAAGGGGTAGACTGGAGCCTCAAGTCTCCAGGGGGTCTGGGTTTGAGGAAAAAGAGAAGAGCAGGGTGTGATTGCAACATAGGAGCAACAGAGGGGTAGGGGCTCCAGCATTCTTAGGTGGGCAGTCTCTTCCTGCAGCTAGGGGAGCCTCGGAACCCATAAAAGGGGCGCACAGAGGAAGGAAGGCAAGATGGCTGGCAGTACAGACTATCCGAGAGACGAATCTCCCTCTGCCTGCCCCATTCCACCAGTCACCTGGCTCTGCCCAGGTTTCCAAAGCAATGCCATCACCCCACCTTGACCTCTGTCCCCCAAACACCCCATGTTGGCTCTCTCCATTTTCTGTCCCTGTCACAAGAGTATCCAAACTGATCCCCGAAGGATAGCATTTCAGACCTCTCTGAAAAGCATCATTCATTGGGAAATAAATATACCCCAAATCTAACCCTATCTCCTGCCAAACCTCAGCCATATGGTTTGTTTAAGGATATTACTGTATGGAGAAGAGAAATAGCACACTGTGTGGTGTAAAACAAATTCTGCCTGCAGTCCTCTGGAGCCAAGGCTGGCAAACATTCTCAGTACAAGACAAGATAGGAAATATCTTAGGCTTTGCAGGCCATTTGGCTTCTGTCACAAGTAATTTACCCTTTCTTTGTTAGCAAGCATAGATGAGTGTGGCTGTGTTCCAATAAAACTTTATTTACACAAACAGGTGGTGGAGCCAGAATTTGGTGACCATTGCTCTGGAGCAATAAGAGCAACAACTGCCTCTCCTTCTCCTCCTCATCCTCTTTCTCCTCTTCCTCCTCCTCCTCATCCTTCTTCTTTATATGACTTACTACATTCCCATCTTGTAAATTGCAGAATGCCTGTCTCTCCTCCTCCTTCTCCATTGGCGTTGACAGGTGAGCTTGCTACTGTGCCTAAAGGAGAATGGAGCTGGCAACACTGATGTCCTTGGACAGTTGTGGTCCTTCTGCAAAGAGTGATTTGGAGGTAATATCGTGTGCATGTACTGCCATCAGAAAAAAGCAGGGGTAGGATGTCTTGATTCCTAACTGGAGGAATTAAATTCTCCTGCCACCTCTGGACAGTCTGATCTGATGGGCTTCAGCTCTCTCCACCTCACTCCTCTTTCTCACATGCCTCGTCCCTGTAGGGAGAACTGATTAGCCCAAAAGATCCACAGTGTGATCTGTCTTCATACTCTCCAAGGTATCCTTCCATACTCTCTTTCATCTGCAGGGTCTCCTGGTTCACAGGGAGGCTTGCCTTCTCCAGGGCACACCTCCTTTTCAGAAGAGGGTGGTTAACCCAGATGAAATTCTAACAAGACTGCTTGTCTAAGAGGCTGAACTGTAGCCTGTGCCACCATGATCCTTGAGAGAGCGTTTTGCCCTTCCACTAACTTCAGCAGTTGAGTCCTTGTATCAGCCTTTCAACTGCCCATTCCTGCCTTTCCTCTTTTGTAAGCCACACTCCTCGGACTCAGAGCAAAGTCATGACTTGGGGAGAAGCTTTGAGTTAGCACAAGAACTGCACATCTCAGAAACCACAAATCACCTAGTGGGGGCTGCAGGAAGCCTTCCTTGCAGGCATTTGCAATTGCAGTCTGAAGACCAGCCATCTGGATGTTGTCTAAAAGTCTGAGCTGCTGTTGTGGCTTTGTCTGTGAAAGGCAAAGTCAAGTCCCTGGGAGAATTTAGAGAGTGGGAGTAGGGGGTTAGAAGGCAGTTACACTTAGACAAGACTAGTATTTCCTAGAGGATTGAGTTTTATAGTCTCCCAGTAACCAGAGCCAAAGAGAGGGTTTGTCTGTCATGAACTGAAAGCAATGGAACTCCACCAGGAGATGTTTGGTGCTGTCTGGAAGCATTTTCAGTTGTCACAACTGGATTGGGGGGCAGACATTCTAACAGCATCTAGTGGGCAGTGGCCAAGGTTATATTGCTAAGTATGCCCCGATACACAGGACAGTTCCCACAACAAAGAGTTATCCAACCCAAGTGTCAATAGAACTGAGGTTGAGAAACGCTCAATTAAAGGTGTTTCATGATCTTAACAGACCTGCACATTCTGTGGTTGATGCATGAGTGGGAGAATCTGGGGAGTGGGATGGCAGTCCCCTCCAGACAGGCGCTCTTTAAGGTGTCTGGGCAGCTGGACATAGAGGGCATCCCCACAGCTCATCTCCCAGATGGTGGTGACAGAAAAGGTCAGATACATGGGAAGCACTCTCATGATTCCTGTCCTGTGCTGTTATTTTTCCTGACAAATGTAGGAGTGTGGGGGGTGGGGAGGGGGTGCTCGTCTCCACTGGGTGCTCTGCATGGTAGGGAAGGCAGGGAGGGAGAAGAGAGCCTGACTTCTGCTGTCAGACAGAGCCTCCTGGTTCTACTGTAGCCCCCTCCGGCTGAGTGTGGGCTCTGTGGAGAAAGCAAATGCTTCCTGTTTCAGTGGTCTTCTCCTGTTTGTTTTTCTTTCCATGCAATTCTCTCTGCTTCCTATCTTTAAGAAGCAGTTCAAGTTTCTGGTCAGCTCATGTCTTCTTTGTTTTCCAGCGAGTTGATGAATTTCCTCTTTCATTCATTTCCTTTGGCCACTTCAGTGGACTTTATGGTGGAACATAGGTACATGGACAAGGGGTCGTCAGAAAGCTCATGGAAGATGAAAAAACTATGCATGGATTCTAAAATCATTTACACCAAAATAAGCTTCTCCTTTAATTCCACTTTTCCACATGCATTTTGAAGTACCCTTGAATAGGCCACAGCAGCCTCCTAGGGCAGTGAATCTGCCCATTTCATTGAACACAATGTCGTCATGGGTGGCCTACAAAGACCAGCGTCAGGAAAGTGTTTAGGCAAGGCCATGCTGCAGTACGTTGAGGAGATTTGAGCACAGTAGGGATTTCGGTTATCTCTTGCTATGGGATAAGCCACACTAACTCTTACAGGGTTGAAACCATTTTATTATTCTCATGCACAGATTCGTGAATTGATTGGGTTCAGCTGGGTGGTTTTAGATTGGGGTCTCTTGAGAGACTAATTGTGTTGCTCAAAATAACTTTGCTGAAGTCCGAAACCTCATTACCTTCTAGTGTGGCCTTGTTTAGAAATGGGGTCTCTGTAGATATATAATTAGTGAAGATGAGATCATACTGCAGTAAGAAAGGGTGTTAATCCAGTATGATTGGTATCCTTACAAGAAGAGGAGCGAGACAGGAGGGAATGTGATGACAGAGGAAGATATTGAGGTGATGTCACTGAGAGCCAAGAAATGCCAAGGATTGAGGACTGTGACCGGAAGCTCAGAAAAGTTAAAGAAGGATTCTGCCCAAAATCTAAGAGAGAGCGTGGCCCTGCTGACATCTTGATTTCAGACGTCTAACCTCCAAAATAAGTTCCTGCTGTTTTAAGTAATGCAGTTTGTGGCACTGTGTCTGACAGCCCCAGGAAGTTAAGATCTCTCCTATAGTTCAGTCAGATCATGGCCACAGCTGGAATCAAGTAGTCCTAGACTATTCCTGATACTGTAACACAATGCCTAACACCGAGTAATTCATGGATGACAGGAATATGTTTCTCACAGTTCTGGACACAGGAAAGTTGACGATCAAGGTGCTAACAGGTATCAGCATCCAGTATCTGTGTGTCTGAAGAAGCAAGACTTTCTGCTGACCCTTATAAGAAATGTGATGTGTGAGGGCTTGGTGACAGTGAGGTTTGGAACGATCCACAGGAGAAAATAGGAAAGAGCTGATTATAGTAACATAACCCCAGACACCCTATTTTCTGTCAGTATTAAATGATAAATTTTTCCAGATGGATGTTTGGCTAGTGGGTAAGAGGCTCATGTCTTGCATCAGAGCACCTAGGTATAATACCCAACCCTGACTCCTAACTCCAGTTCCCTGCTATTACAGATCCTGGGAGGCAGAGGTGAGAGCTCAAGTGATTGGGTTCCTACCATCCCTCTAGGAGACCCAGATTGATTCTCTAGAGTAAAATCCAGGAGGAAGAAGTTGTTTACTGCTATCAGTGGCATTCCTGTGGACATTTTCCATCTGTAAGCTAAGTTTCCAATAGTCACTGAAGTAGATGTTACTTCTGAAATTGGGAAGCTGGGAAAGTATATTTCATTAAAAATCAATAACTTCCTATGTGAAAGGCCACAAGAGTAGGGCTAGGATGGAAGAAAAAAGTGAAAAAGAGTTTGCAAATCTCAGACTTCAAGATGATCTTACTTTGTTGATGGGAACCAGTTCTCCCACATTTCCCCCTCACAGCATCCAACTGTGCTTGGAGCGGGAAAACAGAACCTAAGTTATGAATCTTTCTGACTCAGCACAGATTAATTGTATCTCATCCCAGAATTGCGGTCAAGGTTGGGTCATTTTGCTGTGATTGATTGACTGGGTGTGGTGAGAGGCAGAGCCCTTTTCCTCATGTTAATTTCAGTTGTGTTAGCTGGCCATTTTTATCAGTGATCATGGAGTGAATTTCTGTGAATAGTCATGTAACTATATGGTAATTGCAAGCTAAATAGAGTGTCTATAACAAACCCTTTTGTTAGGAGATAGAGACTATGTCAAATTACATCCTATGAAAATTACATAAATAAAAATTTGCATCTAGAAGGGCCCTTCAGGAAAATTATGGAAAGATTGTGTAGTTTTTATGTGCATTGTATAGTCGCTCCATAATTGACAAATTGTAATTGTAGTCCATAATACTTTACATCCAATGATTATTCATCATAACTCTCTATATATTCCTTGGTTCATCATGAAAAGTAACAATGTTGCCAATCACATTAATTGTGTTTTCTCAGATTAGTGAGAAAGTACTATAATGAGCATAGCCTTCCAGAATGCATCCACTGATGGAGTAAATCAAGTTAGGGCTTGGCACAGTGCAGCTCATAAAAAGAGGGACCTACCCTTGTGCCTCTTCCTGAGAGCCAGAGCAGTACCACTCACCTGTCCAGTGTCCTTGTCTATAACTTGACCCAGAATTTCAGAAGCATTCACTACTTTTTGTACCATGATTAGTCAAGAAAAGTTCTATCTTCAGTCCAAAGAGAATTACATGGAAAAATCTGAAAATGAACGTTTCAACTTAAACCCTCGAGTTTGGGCCATAACCTGGACATAAAATTTTAAGTAACTAAAAGAATATCTCCAAACATCAGGACATTGTCCTTTCATTCCAAAAATTGAAGGGGATGATTTCAAGTTAAAGTGTCATTGTGGTGGACTCTGAGGAAATTTAATTCATCAGTGCACAGACAACATAATTCACATCCCCTGCTTGGCAAGAGGGACAGGTGCCATGAAGGCTTTCAAATCATGAAGGAAAATATATGTTCCTTAGAGAGTTGAAACACTATTAAGGGACTCACTACCTGATTCCTGTAGGTATAAACACATTCCTTGCATTGGGAGTGGAAAATTCACTTCCTTTGACATGGTCCTAGAGTTCGTTCCTTCTATTTTACCTCTTTTTCCTTCTCTTCCTCTTTAAAGGGAAGTAATCATTTTGAAAAATAATTTCCCACTACTGAATTTGGAGGATTCACCATGTTATTAACAACTAAAACACTTCCATGTGTGTTTCTCAGGGACACCCATAGGCAAATTATAAGTAGGTGGTAAATGACTATCATTACATCCTTGAGATAATTTTTGAGAATAAGTCCATTCATTTATGCTTTAAATCATCCATTACTGGGTCCCTACTGGATGCTGACACTGTTCTAGACCCTAGAAATTAGGATATGAAATTCTCAGAGTAAGCATTTTTTAAAAATTGTATCTAAGTTATACAAGTTTCATGTATTTCATATATACAGATTTAAAGAATAGTGACACTTCCCCCCACCCTCCCTCCCACTCACACTCCAACCCTTCCTCTTATTCCCTCAGATGTGAGCATTTTTCAAACTTATTGAGTGGCCGGCGCTGTGGCTCAATAGGCTAATCCTCTGCCTGTGGCGCCAGCAGACCGGGTTCTAGTCCCGGTTGGGGCGCCGGATTCTATCCCGGTTGCTCCTCTTCCAGTCCAACTCTCTGCTGTGGCCCAGAAAGGCAGTGGAGGATGGCCCAGGTGCTAGGGCTCTGCACCCACATGGGAGACCAGGAGGAAGCACCTGGCTCCTGGCTTCAGATCAACGCAGTGTGCCGGCTGCAGCGGCCATTGGAGGGTGAACCAACGGCAAAGGAAGACCTTTCTCTCTGTCTCTCTCTCTCTCACTGTCCACTCTGCCTGTCAAAAAAAAAAAAAAAAAAAAAAACTTATTATGAGGGAGGCAGACTTGTACACAGAAAATTGTAATAGAGTTTGTTGAGCATCCGAGGATAGAACAGGTAGGAATAACAATAATGAGAGCACAAAGAAGGAAGAAACTGTGCTTGGGGGCGTTGAGGAACTCCCCACATAAACCACGATGTTTGGATTAGATTTTGACAAGTGAGCAGTTGTTCACCAGGTGGAAAGAAGACCGGCAGAAGTCCATCAGAGGCATGTGAGAATTTGCATGTAGAGAAGTGTGCATACAGGTATTCCAAGCATAAAGACATGGAGAGTCCAGTGGATTCAGGAAACAGCACAGCAGCTACAGGATCCAGAACATATACAGCTGAGGGAATGAGGTGTAACTGAAAAGAAAGTTGGGTACCAGCTATTAAGAAGACCCGGTGACCTTCATTGTAGAATTTGGGATTTGCCTCTGTAGAATCAGATGCTTGTCCATTAAGAGACAAAAATTACATTAAAAAATCATTCCACCAGTTAGATGAGGGTGGACTAGTTGGAGAGGAGTGGTGAACAGGATAGATGCCGTATAAGGACTATCGCAGCAGTCTAGATACAGTAGGTGAGAGCCTAAACTAGGTCTATGACTCAAGAAGCCAGAGATGCCTGGTTTGGAAAATGTTTCCTGTGAAAGAGATCACAGGTGTGGTGACTGCACACATGTGGCAGCAAGTTACTTGAGATCATGTGCTCAAAGGAAACATCCGGGGGCCCGAGCTGTGGTGCAACGGGTTAAAACCCTGTCCTGAAGCGCCGGCATCCCATGTGGGTGATGGTTCAAGATCGGCTGCTCCTCTTCCAATCCAGCTCTCTGCTATGGCCTGGGAAAGCAGTAGAGGATGGCCCAAGTGCTTGGGCCCCTGCACCCATATGGGAGACCCGGAAGAAGCTCTTGGCTCCTGGCTTTGGATCGCCACAGCTCCAGCTGTTGCGGCCATCTAGGGAGTGAACCAGTGGATAGAAAACCTCTCTATCTCTATCTTTACCTCTCGCTGTAACTCTTTCAAATAAATAAAATAAATCTTTAAAATAAAAAAAGGAAACATCCGAAGGTATGGTGAATGGAGCAAAAAGAGAGACCAGTCTGGGTTCCTGGATTATCCTTGGAGCAGAGTCCTCATGTCAGTGCTGAACCACCAGCATCTGGACCAGCGGCTCTGAAAGTTTCACATCAGAATCACCTGGAGAGGGGCTGGCGCTGTGGCACAGCAGGTTAAAGCCCTGGCCTGAATGCCGGCATCCCAAATGGGCGCCGGTTCTAGTCCTGGCTGCTCCTCTTCTGATCCAGCTCTCTGTTATGGCCTGGGATAGCAGTAGAAGATGGCCCAAGTCCTTGGGCCCCTGCACCCATGTGGGAGACCCGGAGGAAGCTCCTGGCTGCTGGCTTTGGATCGGCACTGCTGCAGCCAGTTGGGGAGGGAACCAGTAGATGGAAGACCTCTCTCTCTCTCTGCCTCTCCTCTCTCTGTGTAACTCTTTCAAATAAAAATAAATAAATCTTAAAAAAAAGAATCACCTGGAGGTTTTATATATATATATATATGGTTTATATATATATATGGTTTATATATATATATATGGTTCTATATCCATGTGAGAGAAATTATTCTGTTCTGTTCTACTCTAGAATGCTCATCAAACTCTATTATCATTTTCTGTCTACAAGTTATATATATATGGGAGAAACACGTGTTGTCTATTAAAGTTGTCATTGCTTAGGTCTTCCTGTACACCACTGAACCTACAAAAATGATAAAGAAGGGGGAAACCTGGGAGACATGCTTTGCTTTTGTGAGATTGGATAAACAAAATTTCTCTGAAGAAGACCTTCCCTTCCTTCCATGACTTTATTCTAGGCTGGCTTTTGACCCTGTGATCTGCAGTGTTAGGTTCACTTCAGATCCACTTAAGTAATAAATACTTCTTGAGAGTAGGTCAAATATTCCTACAAGGTTCATATTGGACTGTGAGAGGATGGTGGGCTTTTTAACTAACTGGCAGATTAGGATGTTGAGCGGAAAGACTGGAATATTTCCTACAAAAGACAAGTTTTGCAGAATGTTAATAGATGCTATGTGCAAAGAATATTCCCCATGGTAAAAACTTTTAAAAATGATGAATAAAATAAAGTGAGACTTTTCTTTATTTTAACAGAACTCTGAATCTATAATATTTTACACTAAGAATCTATGAAAGGGGATTAGAATGTTAAGCACCACTGTCACTCCAACTAACACCATCACTGTTCCTTTCTCCCAAAAGTAGGAAGCTTCAAGGAGTGAGTGTTTTATCAAATGCACCCTTGAAAATGCTGCTTGGGAAATAAGCTTCAAAGAACTTTAAAGCAATGGCTCTCTGAAAATAGTGTTGTAGGCAAGTGCTGGTCTATGACAAAGTTATGTGAATCAATAGCAACAAGGAAACATGAAGGCAATATTGTATTATTTATTTATTTATTTATTTTGACAGGCAGAGTTAGACAGTGAGAGAGAGAGACAGAGAGAAAGGTCTTCCTTTTTCTGTTGGTTCATCCCCCAAGTGGCTACTACGACTGGCGCTCTGCGGCCAGCGCGCTGCGCTTATCCAAAGCTGGGAGCCAGGTGCTTCCTCCTGGTCTCCCATGCGGGTGCAGGGCCCAAGGGCTTGGGCCATCCTCCACTGCACTCCCGGGCCACAGCAGAGAGTTGGACTGGAAGAGGAGCAACCGGGGCAGAATCCGGTGCCCCGACTGGGACTAGAACCTGGTGTGCCTGCGCCGCAGGTGGAGGATTAGCCTAGTGAGCCACGGCACCAGCTACAATACTGTATTTTACTAAATTGATTGTTTTCAATTTAACAGTTGTCTTTATTTTCAAATTGTGTGCTTCCTATGCATTTTCTATTAAAATTTACCATGTAATAATGATCATGTGAGAGATAATCATTTCTCATTATTCTTATGTATGTTTTAAATTAAAAGTTGGCGTCTTTGTAGCAGTCCCTTCATGTTGGCTTCATTGTACTATTCTGTTGGTTCTGCTAGATGGTTTAGTTATCAGAGTCCAAATCCAATAGTAATAGATAAGGTAAGTGACATCCAAAGGCTGTTGCAAAGGAAACCATAATGTGTTCATTATCATTTATGCAAGCTTGATGCATGTTGGAAAAGTCTATTCTACACTCAAGGAATTTCAAGACACACATTTGGGAACTTCAGTGCCTTTCATGAAATTAATTATAATTGAAGGTTGAAAGGTTTGTGCTATCCCAAGCAAAGCTAAAGTGTTCACGAATTGCTGGAAAATTAGAAGTAGCAGGATGCCATGTATCCATTTCAGTGTTTTGGTCCTAGGCAAATTCAAGACATTAGATGACTGATTATGATTAATCATATTTACTTACATAGGTCTCTTTGTGGATATTTCCATCTGAACTAAGATGGGGTAAAAATTAAGCAGACACCTGGGAGTTATTTAAGCTCACAGCTAAAAATATTGATTAATCTTTTAGATCATTCCCACTTATAAAATAATCCTAAAGTTAGCTCATCTCCATGCATGAAAGCTCCCTCACATAAAAAAAATGAAAACATTGGACTACATTTTCTCTGAAGTCCTTCCAGCTATAAATTTTAAGTATTCTATAACTTAAACAGTTAACAAGGGCCACATTAACTAGTCTACATCACCTAAACTTTCGCCCTTTTTCAGTGATCTGTAGATTATGAGGGCAAAATCATGCTTGCAGCAGGTCAAAGAACTATTGGAGATCATAGAGGAAAAATATTTGCAAATAATAAACAAGATACACTTATTAAATATTATTTTATGAAAAATTAAATTTTTGAGTACCTACTCTAAGATGAGATGTCAACTTAAATTACCTTTTTATATGTTTTGGAGTCTGTTATCAAAATGTTGTTAAGAAGCACAGCCTATTCATTGCCACCTGTAAAGCTTATTGAAAATGAGCATTCCTGGACACTAACCCTGTAGGGATTCAGAACCCAGGAATCTGCATTTGTGAGAAGCTCACCAATGGATATTCATGCACACTTAAATTTAATACCAGTTCCTATCAGATATACATTTTTGCACTTGAGGGCTCTTATTTCCAGATGCACTATGAAGAGTATGAAGTAGAGAAAAAATAAGTAAAAGGAGACTAATATCACCAGTGTTCCAGTAGTTCCTCTCACTTTATCAAAACCAGTGGTAAGGAATTAACTGCCTCTCTGTTTTACCTCTTGTTTCTTCTGCAAAGTAAACAAATTTGGAAGGCTTTTTTCTGAAAGTACTTTGAATGCTATCAGGGTTAGGGGGTAAGAGAGAAACAACAGAGGTTTGATATTTCGTGGGGGCAAAGATTGTTGTTATTTTTTTTTTTTTCAAAAAGCATTTGGAATATGGTGATCTCAGCATTTTGTAGATAAACTGTCCAAAGGAATTTAGAGATGATAATGTGAGTACATTTCCAACTAAGATGAAGAACCAGCAGACATGTGAAAATGCAGTACAACTCAAAATACCACTATTTAATTCTAAATAAATCAAAAAAATTTAATATGTTTCCTGGACTTGCTCTTTTCTTACACTTCTAAAGTTCATTATATTCTTGAATCTTGATTTTCTTCTTTTCCTTTTTCAAATCCAGTCCACTAATATGTCTAAAACTCTGTTTCTGCCCAAGGCTATGAATGTTCTAGGTGAACTAATCAATCAATGTTTGCCCATTAAGAAAGAGCACTAAAATAAAAAGAATTCTAACCTTTTGATGGATTTGGTAGCTGTTTGCTAAGTACTTTTTTTATTAGCAAGATACCAAGAGGAGAAGCAATCTTACATCAATGAAGAGGAAAAGCTCTCAGGTCCTGGGGCATCGTGTAGCATTTAGGGAAAACATTTTTCAAATCCTGAAGTATTGATCAGCCACAGAAGCTGTTGGTAGTAGTGTTTGTTTTTAATTAAATCTTTCTAGCCCAGGTTGAAGCATATGAATATTTTGAATGTAATATTAAATGCTTCTGTGAAACAAACTGGGAACAAGGCTTGGTGTTTGGCTTACATGAACACCTAACTCAGCAATAGTTTCCACACAGTGCTGTTCAAAATACCTTCCTTCAATTTTCCAACTTCGGCTTTTAGATCTGATAGACTCACTGATCTATTTTGTAGGACGGGAAGCTACACGCTTGTTATTTCCAGGGTCTAGGTGTTGTGTGACTGGACCTGTTGGTAGTGTGTGCTCTTCCTGCCTGTCAGACTGGAGAAGTGCATTAGGAAAAGTGAGATATGATGCTGCATTTCATGAGACAGCACAGAGACATTTTCCTCTCATCTGGGGAGGGAGGAATAGAAGACAAAACTAAATGGAGACCTAAAAGTTATTTTAAAAGAATTTTTAAAGATGTCTCTTCCAGTTAAATTGACAACAAACAATAATAAGTGATGGCTGGGATGTGCAGGAAATAGAACCCTTGCACACTGTTGGTGGGGAGGTAAAAGGATACAGCCATTTGTGGAAATAGTATGGAGGCTCCTCATAGAAACTGAAAATAGAACTACCATTTGATTTAGCAGTCTCACTACTGAGCTAGGTTTAAGTAAAACTAAATTAGTCTTTCATAAAGACATTGCACTGTTCATTGTGGTATTATTCACAATATTTTTTAATTTTTTTTTATTTTTTGACAGGCAGAGTGGACAGTGAGAGAGAGAGACAGAGAGAAAGGTCTTCCTTTGCTGTTGGTTCACCCTCCAATGGCCGCCACGGCTGGCGTGCTGCGGCCGGTGCACCGCGCTGATCCGATGGCAGGAGCCAGGTGCTTATCCTGGCCTCCCATGGGGTGCAGGGCCCGAATACTTGGGCCATCCTCCACTATACTCCTTGGCCACAGCAGAGAGCTGTGGCCTGGAAGAGGGGCAACCGGGACAGAATTCGGTGCCCCGACCGGGACTAGAACCTGGTGAGCCTGCGCCGCAGGCGGAGGATTAGCCTAGTGAGCCGCGGCGCTGGCTCATTGTGGTATTATTCACAATAAATAGCCCATAGGAACAGCCTAAGTAACCATCTACTGATGAATAGATAAAGAATATGTGGTACATACTCAAAATGAAATACTACTCAACCATAAACAAGAATGAAATTGTGGCATTCACAGCAATATAGATAGAACTGGAGGTTGTTATGTTAAGCAAAATATGCCAGACACGGAAAGGCAAGCATCACATGATCTTACTCATATTTGGAGTCTAAAAAAATTGATCTTAGAGAATTATAAAAATGAAAGTGCAGTTGCTAGAGGCTGGGGCTGGGGTGTAGTGGAAAGGGAGAGATGGGGAAAGGCTGATGAATGGATGTTTGTTATAGCTAGAGAGAAGTGAAAGTTCTGGTGTTCAGTTGCACAGTAAGATGACTATAGATAATGTTCTGTTTATTTCTCTATTAAAAGGAAAAAACTAAACGATGCAATTTTTGGATGTTTGAGTAGAAAGACATATTTACTCTGATTGCATATAACACAATGTATACTAGTATTGAAACATTATATAATACCCCATAAATATGTACAATTTTTATGTCTCAAAAATTGTTTCTCAAAGAAACCTTTTATTTAAGGAATATAAATTCCATACATACAACTTTAGGAATATAGTGATTCCTCCCACCATACCCACCTTCTCACCCACACTCCTACCCCACTTCCTCCTCTCTCTCCCATTCCCAGTCCCATTCTCCATTAAGATTCATTTTCAAATAACTTTATGCACATAAGACCAACCCTATACTAAGTAAAGATTTCAACAATTTGCACACACACACACACAAACTGAGAACAAATTTTACAGTTAACTTTCATATAACAACTTATTGAGGACAGAGGTTCTGTGTGAAAAGTTAATGCACAGTGACTCCTGTTGTTAATTTACCAATTAACACTCTTATGTATGATGTCAGTGACCACCTGAGGCTCTTTACATGTGCTGCCTAGACTATGGAAACCTTTTGAATCCACCAACTCTGTCAGTATTTAGACAAGGCCATAAGAAAAGTAGAAGTTCTCTCCTCCCTTCAGAAAAAAGTGTCCTTCTTTGATGACCACTCCTTTCCCCTGGGGTCTCACTCACAGAGATCCTTCATGTAGAATATTTTTTTGCCACAGTGTCTTGACTTTCTATGCCTGAGATGCTCTCATAGGGCTTTCAGCCTGACCAGGATACCTTAAAGATCTTATTCCAAGGTCAGAGTGCTACTTAAAGTGATTATCATTCTATGAGTCTGCTGTGTGGACTGCTTTCCATATTGGAACATCAAAATTTTTAATAACAAAGATTATTAAAAAGAAATAAATAAAAGCTGTTACACAACCATAATTTCTAGGCTGCCACAATTTGTAACCCAAGCCTATTTGTGGATGTATTGCCTCAGCTGACCATATCCCTAACAGTGGAATTGAACAGAAATTGGAGTCCAGTTAGAATCCAATTTGGCTTATTCCATTCTTTTCCTTTAAGTAAGAGATACATAGAATTAGAGAATGACAAACTGATTTACTAAATTAATGGGCACACCACTGCTACATTTAATTCTGTGTTGTGTTTTCAGTGGTTACAAGTAATAGGAAATTAATGCATATAATTTTTTTAATTCTTTCAGGTTTTTGACCAAGCCAACTTCTCCTCCAAGGTAAGTTACACTCAACTAGTTCTCAGTATGTTGGTAAAATCCAGTATGTCGTTGGCTTTGGCTTTGGTTATATTTTTACTGTTGAAGAGTGTGACATTCAATTGGTGCCCACAATTAGGTTTTTATTGGTGAATTTAGTACTCCAAGTACTGGATTAGACTGGAGAAAGGAAGAGTGTGCAGGCGAGAGATGTTTTCTTGCTTGATTGGTCCTTTTATAAGACAGTAGACTCTTTATCTCTGATGTTCAAAGACAGAAGAAAGTTTCTTTGTCAGTGGCTGTAACAGGGTCTTGCACCTCTGCTAAAGCCTGTTTCGGAAGAATTAAAAAGCAGAGTGCCCTTCGTACAGCCCTAACACTGAGAGGCTTCCATGCTCAACTCAGCAGGGCAGCATTTGCCAAGTTGTTTAACTTTCCTGGAGTATCTGTAAAAACTAGCAATTGAAGATGTGTTAATCATATTAAAGAACACAATAGGAATCCTTTTTTATTTCATTAGAAAATCAGGATGCATTTGATGTGCACCATCTGGTTTGTGAATGCAAGAATAAGTTTTTCAAAAGGGCACATTTCCAAGTTCTGTGTTTCCTATGCTTCAGAAGGAAAAACCCATAAGCAGCTCTGTTTTTAATGAGAGCAAGGCTGAAGCTAATAGGATTGGGATGGATTTCCAGTGTGTACCATTTCTCCTAAACTACATGTGTTTGCAGTACTTTTGGCAGCCTTGTCCTGTTTAAAGGCCGGGTTTCCAATTGTAAATTGTGAAGTTCTCCAAGTGTTAATTGGAAAATAGAGAGTGGCATGGTTGTAGCAGAGCATCTGGCTCTTTAGGTATTAATTATGGCTCCGTCTACTCATAAACACTAGTATTTTTATATTATCTTGTTATTCACTATGTTACTTTTCAAAACAGTACATTTTCAAGTCACAGAAAAGGTCAAGTTAAACTTTACCATGTATTATATGCTTGCTAAAAATATCTTTGATAAGCAGTGACTATTCATAAACAGTAAGCAGCAAGAAACAGAAGATATCAGATTTATTATTGCTGCCCGATGTTGAGCCCTAAAATATATTTTTATATACATAAATATAAATTTAAATATAACTCTAGAAAATGGCCATCATAATCTAGGGTGTAGCTCTTAACAGAAACATCTTTGAGTCAGAAAAACTGCTTTAGAGAAATAACTCATTCAGCTTTCTGTTAATTTTTAAATACTACATAGTAACAAACATGATTTGTGAGGCACTATGATGCTCTTCCTAACCTCGAAGTAATTGGAGGCATCTTCTGTGTGTATTCCACAAGCCCAGCTCACGCTGATGCAGGAAACATAATTACATTACAGGCAATCTCATCTACGGTAATTACAACTGTCGCCGTCAATCCAATTAAACAGGATAACCAACTCTACCAAGTCAGAAACTCCACACTAAATCCAGACTTTGGGAATAAGTACGTGATTAAGGATTTTGAGAATTTTCACTTGCTGAAATACTATTGCTTGCAAAAATAGGCAACAATTTTGAGAGAGAGTGGGGAGAGAATAAATACTGGTGGACATTTTCATTTTACATTTACTAGTCAATTTCTTATTTCTAAACACAGAAATCAGTAAAGTTTCTCAATACTAGAGCTTCAGATTATTATTATTATTACTATTAAGCCCATCTCCCTGTGATCATTTCCTTCTTGTTGATATCTCCAGCCTTTGCAATTTAAATGCTACTTTGTAAAATGTCCTTGTATTCCCGGCTTCATTGTTTCTGCACCTCATGCTTCATGTTGAGTGTCTAAGAAACCTGAAGGCTGCACTGTGTTGCTTACTTCTGTTCTGTTTTTCCTGACACTGAATTCGTGCCCTGACTCTGCGGCAGGATGATTTGTTGAAGCATTGTGTAGTGTTTAGTCTGTCTTTAGTTTTCTTTCCACCATTGCAAGTGCATGGCACACGTTGGACTTAAAGAAACTACTGTATCAGATAATGGGGGTTTTAAGGTGCAGGGTAGGAAAGGAAAGCCAAAGGCCCTCCCTAATGATTTTCGCCTTTACTAAGACCATTGTCTGACCCTGGAAGATGGAGAGGAAGGAGTTTCCATAATAATTGAGATTGGATTTCTTATCTGGTAGAATAGAGATCAGAATCAAATTGAGTGCTAAAAAATAATGGAAGAAATGGGACATTTCTTGTGCATCTAAGTTTGTGGACTAAAGATTTACATAATGAAAGTGCTTAGCATATACCTGTTTTTATTAAATATAATTCCTAAGTACATTTTAGAATCCAACTGATCAAATAACCTTAAGAAAAAAATTAGAACCTAGAAAGTCTTGATTTGCTTAACCTCTTCGGAGTAGAGGCAGGCATTCATTCCACTGTTTGTTTACAGATGACTAAACAGGGATATGCTAATAACTTCAGTAAAACTATAGAAGAAAATAGTCCAGCACAGATATTGAAAGTTGAATTTGGCAAGACTGGATTAATATTGTAAATATTCAGGATTTCCATGAACATGCAGTATATACTACACTCACATTGCCTATTTATTTTTTGTGTAGAATTCAAGAGTAATTTGTTAGATTCTTTTAAGGAAACCATGGCACACACCCTTGGTAGATTTTATGACAAGGCCTTTAAAATGGAATGGCTACAGGCCAGCATTGTGGCACAGCAGATAAAGCCACTGCCTGCAACACTGACATCCCATATGAGTGCCCATTGGAGTCCCAGCTGCTCTGCTTCCAACCCAGCTCCCTGCTAATATGCCAGAGAGAGCAGTGGAAGATGGCCCAGGGACATAGGCCCCTGCCATCCACATGGAAGACACAGATGAAGCTCCTGGCTCTAGCCTGGCCCAGCCCTGGCCATTGCAGCCTTTTGGGAAAGTGAACTAATGGATGGAAGATATCCGCCCCCCCCCAACTCTGCCTCTCAAATTAATAACTCTTTTTTTTTTAAAATGTGATGGCTGCAAATAATAAATAACTGTAATTGGTATCTATTGCTGTGTAACAAATTACCCAGAAAATTAGCAGGTTAAAATAGTTAGCATGTGTTGTCTCACAAAGTTTTTGAGGGTCATGAATCCAGCAGCAGCTTGCAAAGGGTTTAACAGGAGCCTATCAAAGTTCAGCCCTTCAGGCCCTGCAGGCTTGAGTTTGATGGATGACACTGTTTCACAGTGGCAGTTGACTGGCAGTCCCAGTTCTGCATGCACTATTGTCAAGAGACTTGGTTCCCGGCCGGCACCGCAGCTCAATAGGCTAATCCTCCACCTGCGGCGCCGGTACTCCGGGCTGTAGTCCCAGTTGGGGTGCCGGTTCTATCCCGGTTGCTCCTCTTCCAGTCCAGCTCTCTGCTGTGGCCCGGGAAGGCAGTGGAGGATGGCCCAAGTCCTTGGGCTCTGCACCCGTGAAGCACCTGGTTCCTGGCTTCGGATCGGCGCAGCACCAGCCATTGCAGCCATTTGGGAAGTGAACCAACCAAAGGAAGACCTTTCACTCTGTCTCTCTCTCTCTCACTGTCTAACTCTGCCTGTCAAAAAAAAAAAAAAGAGAGAGAGAGAGATTTGGTTCCTTACATGCGGGACTCTGTGTAGACTACTTGAGTGTCCTCAAACATGGCATCTCACTTCCCCCACAGTGAGTGATCTGAGTAAGAGAGTAATAGAGAAAAAGAGTAAGCAAGCAGCCTAAGAGGCTTCCTCTCACACCAGCCAATACTCTGACACTAGTAGGGTGTCCTTTACCAATTCGCAGAAATAGCGCATACACCCTACCCTGTATTAAACACTCAGCTCTTGCCTCAGATGCCGATCACACATAGAGTGCCTAAGCTACCCTTAAGGGGTTCCTACTACTCCCCCACTTCAGATTCAATAATTTACATAACTCAGGGAAGCACTGTATTTATTATTACAATTTTATTATGGAAGATACAACTCAGGAGCAATGGAAAAAGTGCTTAGAATGGATGGCACTGCCCTCTTACACCTGAGCCCTATTAATCAGTTTCCTATGCCTACACAACTAGCCTAGTCCCAATGCTTACATCATCTGCTCTATCAGGTCAAGAAACGCTCATTTCAATGATGCTGGAACTATTCATCTTGTTTCAACTGATGGGATCTCTCTGCCCTCAAATAAATAAATAAATATTCTTTTTTAAAATATTTTTATTTATATATTTGAAAGAGTTACACAGAGAAAAGAGGTAGAGAGACAGAGAGAGAGATCTTCCATCCAATGGTTCACTCCCCAATGAACCGCGACGGCCAGAGCTGAACCAATCTGAAGCCAGGAGCCAGGAGCTTCTTCCAGGCCTCTCATGTGGGTACGAGGGCCCAAGGACTTAGGCCATCTTCCACTGCTTTCCCAGGCCATAGCAGAGAGCTGGATTGGAAGAGGAGTAGCCGGGACCAGAACCAGCACCCATATGGGATGCCGGTGCTTCAGTCCAGGGTGTTAACCCACTGTGCCACAATGCTGGCCCCAATAAATTTAAAAAAAAAAAAGCATAGTATCCCCCCTCTCAATCTGCCATTTTGCTTTCTGCAATTTCAGTTACTACAGATCAACGGCATCCAAAAATATTGCGTGAAAAACTTCTAGAAATAAACAATTTATAAGTGTAAAATTACGTGCCCTTTTGAATAACATGATGAAAAATATCACTCCATTGCATTCATTTCCTCCTGGTGTGTATATATATCATCCCTTTGTCCAGGGTATCAACACTGTATATATCCCTGCCCGTTAGTCACTTGGTAGCCAGCTTGGTTATCAGATGGACTGTAATGGTATGGAAGTACTTGTGTTCAAGTAACCCGTACTTTTACTTAGTAATGGCTCCACAGTAGTGATGCTGACAATTTGGATATGATGAAGAGAAACTATAAAGTGTGTTCTTTAAGGTAAAAGGTGAAAATTCTTGATTTAGTAAAAACAAAAATTGTCCTGACATTACTAACATAAGTAATTGTTATTAACCTCTTCTTGTGCCTTGCGCCCAGTTTATAAATTAACTTGTCATAGGTATGTATGAAGGTACTTCAGAGAGTTTGTGGGGGAATGTAAATAAAATACATTGCACATTTTTCATGAACTTTATAAAGCGCCCCTATATGCAAAGAAAAAACATTCTATATAGAGTTTTATACTTTCTGTGGATTGGGGCATCTACTGGAGGTCTAGAAATATATTCCCCACAGTTTTAGGGAACTACTGTATAATAAAATCATATATGACTCTCCTGGTCATCACACTTTCTAATTGGCCGTCAGAATGATATCTCTGGCATGACATCGTAAAACTGAACGGTATGAACAGATCACAGATCATCCAACCAGCAAACAAACCTTAGAAATCTCCTACCCTCTCACTTTTTAAAGAAACAGAAGCTCATCAAGGATCACTGCCTGTTCCAAGGTTATAAAGCACAGTAGTGGCAGCAGGTTTTGATTTTGAACTCTTGAAGCCTTGCCCCTCTCCACTTCTCTCTCCTGCCACAGGGTTGATGCGTTTCGCCTCTATCACTGTAAGCGAATCTGCCTGTCTTTTATTAAAACAAACACACATGTCAAGGAGGAGAACATTATTGGTTTCAAGAAAAAGTACCAATGCATTTCAGAATATATTTTCATTCAACAGTAGAGGCTTAATTAAGATGTAGTCCCCTGCCTTGCAAGTGAGTAATCTTCTGAAGAAGTTGCTTTGGATAACCATGAAATATGCACTGATGGCTTTTGTACATTGTGTGTTTGACATGTCGAGTGCTGGTGAAGCGCTGGAAGGGGCACATGGGCATTTCTTTCAGGGGAAGGAAGCCGATGGTAGACAAGGGATAATGCTGCAGACCGGCAAAAGGCCTGGACAGGAGTTGCCTTGAGTATGCTGGGCTTTTGCCAAACAATTCCCTGGTCACTCTGTCTCCTCTCTTTCCTGTCTCCTCTCTTTGTCATCTCTTAGCCCTTTTCAGAGCTCTTTGCAATGTTTTTTGTAGCTGAGATCATAATTTGACCTCAGAGAGTGAAGTATATTCTCCACCCTAAAGATTATTATTTCAAAATTTTCCAGCTTCCATGTAAACAAAGACTGCTCTTTCTGCAGTCAAGATAATATTATTATGGAATGGCTCCTTTGTGTGCCAAACGAGAGGAGACTTGCATTCTCTGCCATTTCCTTAAAGGGACATTGTGTTACTTCACTGACTTTGATTATATTAAAGATGCAGAAGGCTCTAATCCATAGATTACTGATTTATAAATTTTCTTCCTCATTCTCTGTCACTGGCAATTGTCTTTCCTAGATTAACCTAAATAGTCTGTTAATAATCAAGAAATATACTAGTTACATATACTGGTGGTGATTTTGCTTGTGGAAGAATTTTCCTTCGTAGGCTTCAATAGAAAATGAGCATCCTTTGGGCCTCCATTTGGCACAGCAGTTAGAATGTTGCCTGACATGCCCACATCCCGTATCAGTACCTGGGTTCAAGTTTCCATTCCAGCTTCCTGATAACGCACACCCTGAGAGGCAATGATGGTGGCTCAAGTACTTGAGTTCCTGCCGGATGGAAATGGGGGCTCCTGGCTTCTTTGGCTTGGCCCAGTCCTGGCTGTTGCAGACATTTGGGGAGTAAAATAGCAGATAGACAATCTCTGTGTGTGTGATTCTCTCTCTCTGCCTCTCCATATCTGTCTCTGTCTCTCTACCTTCCTTTCACATAATTTTTTAAAAAGAAAATGAGTATCCTCTTTATCTTTTTTGGCAAACAGAAAACATTTCTACAATATCTGATTTTTCATATTTCCATTAACATTGCAAAGTTATTAAATATTATCTGGGAGGAGTCTACTTTTTTATTTTTCTTCATTGTTCACTTCATAATTTATTTTCTCATAGATAAATAATGATGTGTCAAGGAGTCATAAGCATCAAATAACCTCCTGTGTTGGAATTTATAGATACTTATCTTTAAGTAGATATTAATAACAAACCAATGTTATATTATCCTCATGTAATATTTTCTCTGGTTCCACTTACAGCAAAATACTTCAATCTCCTATGCCCAAATCAATATTTCACTTCAATGAAGTACATGTATTTGACCCATACTTTCAGAATCTTGATATAACTCAATGAATATTTGTATGTTGAATAGTTTTCAACTTGGGATGTTCAAGTGGGCGCACTAGTTGTCATGCTAACTTAGATTGTATAATGAGACTTCAACAAGTTCATGGGGAAACAGAATTAAAGGGTAAGTTTATTTTTGTGCAAGAAAATTTTTAAATCTATGAATAACTTTTATAATGTGCATATTCCACAAACTTTTGGAAGACCCCTTGTGTAACAAGTGGAGTGGAGTAGCCATCAATTCATGACTGTACATTATGCTTCTGAATTATCTTCACAGTTCATTAAATAGAGCTTCATAAATAAAACTCTTAAAAATGAATTAAGAAGACACACAAAGAAGGATGGTAAATACATCCCATGCTACAGCAGGAGAAACCATGTTGAGAGATATATTTGGGGCATAATTCACTGATTTATTGTCATCATCGTGTTTTTTGTATATTCAGGCTTTAATTGCAAACCAAACCAAATTTGGAAAACAGAATATAAGTGCTCCTTCAGAGGTACCTGATCAGTTTCTTTCCTTGTAGGGATATGTTAGTTTACACTTCTCCTCCATTGAGAAGCAACTCCTTAAACATTTGAGACCATACACGCCAGTCTTAACTGACCTGACCCCAAAGGAAGTTTTTGAGCTTGATTGTGTCTAAAGCCAATTTCAAATTTGTCTTTCTGCATTAAATATAAAAAATATGTAAATCACAAGACTTACTAAATCTTAATGGTTGTAACCCAGTTAACCTCACTTTATGTGCTAGCTGTTAGCTATGGTTCCAATGTGTACCTTCCAGAATTCAGGGCTTGCCAATGTGATAGTGTTAACAGATGGGATCTCTAGGTGATTAAGCCATGAGTACTGTTCTTTCATTAATAGGATTTAAGAACCTTTTAAAAGAGGCTTCATGGAGCTGACATTGTGACAGTGGCTTAAACATCCCATATGGATTCTGATTCAAATATCCTGGCTACTCCACTTCTTATCCAGCTCCCTGCTAATATGTCTGGGCAAGCAATGGAAGATGGCCCAAGTCCCTGGGCCCCTGCACCCACCTGGGAGACCTGGATGAAGCTCCTGGCTCCTGGTTTGGCCTAGACAAGCTTCAGCTATTGCAGCTATTTGGGGAGTGAACCGGTGGATGAAAGATCTCTCTCTCTCCCTCTCCCTCTCTCCCTCTCTCCCTCTCTCCCTCTCTCCCTCTCACTCTCTATCTAATCTCTGTCTCTTTCTTTGTATAACTGTATCTTTCAAATAAATAAAATAAATCTTAAAGAAGTAGAGCTGTGACTCAAAAAAAAAAAAAAAAAAAAAAAGCTTTCCAGAATTTCATAGTTTGCCTTCTGCCTTCTGCCTCCTACCACAGGAGGACACAGCAAGAAGGTCCTTATGAAACCATATACACATCCAGCTCCTTGAGCGTGGATTTACTGACCTGTAGACGTGTGAGAAAATCAATTCCTGTTCTTTGTAAGTGACTTAATTTCAGACACTCTGTTATAGCAGCACAAAACAGACTAACACCCTGTTCATTTAGGAAATCCAGCGCTCTATACATTTGCCCCTCTGCAAGTCCTTCCAGAAAGTTCCATGTGATGTCATTTGTTCAGGAATGACTCTCACAGCGTGTGTATTTCTTTACTTGTGACCCCACCAGGGCCAATACCATCTCCTACTGCCTGCTATTGCCCCTACTGCTTTAATGACCTTACTTCCTTTTGCAATACCCACTGGGCACTGGACATGGGCTTTGTTGTGCCAAACAGCCTTGTGGCTCTTGCTGCCCAATCCAGTCTGGTCATCATTTGCTGGTGCTGTTTTAAGGATATCCAAACTGTCCTATAACCTGAAATAGAATTAGAACTGATTAATTCTGTGGTTAAAGATTCCCTACCCCTTACAGTGCCTAAGAAGTTTACATAAGCATGATCATTTCAACTCAGTCTCTATTACATTATGATGGATTCTTCCTGGAAAGAAATATAGTGCCACTGCCTAGCTCTCAGCCTAGTCCTGTGAGACTTCTGTTGAACCACTGTGTGAATTCAACATACATCCTCAACTTAATTTGAATTCTAGTAGTGGATTCACCTTTAACCAAATGCTCTTAACCCTAAGAGAAATGTTGGGTGCCATGTGAATAAACTTTTCTATACCCTTACTAGTGCAATAAGAATTTTCAGAAATGTTTAAACCTTAGTAATAAAGAATAATAGAGTAGGCTCAAACTAAAATCTCTACCACAATATGCACATTTATAGTTTTCTGCTCTTTTAAATGAAAAGTTTTCATAAATCTGCTTCGTTCCTGTATTTATTATCTTACTTATAGTTTTAAAATTTAATCTTGGCATGATTTTTCTTCCAAACTCTTAATATAAATGGCAATTCTCTGTGTGGAAATATTAAAGAAAAAATAGTTCCCAGAACTTCCCTATTTTTCTAATGCTGAAGAATACAGTTAATAAACCACAGAAATATCCAATGTGATTGTAGGAAATAGAAACCAGAATGAAAGCAAATAGGACAGGGAAAGGAAGTTGATACTCCTAAAACACTTCTATATGCATTAAGTTATTTAAGAAATAACTACATTCTCTGTAACAGTTAAAAAGATACACAACAGACTCATAGAATGGCAAATGCCCTAAACAGCACTCTGGCCTCAGAATCAGCCCTTAAGGCATTTGAATCTGGCTAAAAAGCCCATGAGAGTTTCGCAGGCATGGAAAGCTAAGACACTGTGGCCTAAAAAATGACCTAAATGAAAGATCTCTGTGAGTGAGATCCCAGCGGAAAGAACAGGCCATCAAAGAAGGAGGTACCTTTCTCTGAAGGGAGGAGAGAACTTCCACTTTGACCATGGCCTTGTCTAAACAAGGTCAGAGTTGGTGAATTCAAGAGGCTTCCATAGCCTTGGCAACTCATGACAAGAGCCTCGGGTGATTACTGACATCATAAATAAGAGTGTCAACTGTTAAATCAACAACAGGAGTCACTGTGCACTTACTCCCCATGTAGGACCTCTGTCCTTAATGTGTTGTATATACGAATTAACAGTAAAACTACTACTCAAACAGTGCTCTATACTTTGTGTCTCTGTGTGGGTGCAGTCTGTTGAAATCTTTACTTAGTATATACTAAGTTGATCTTCTGTATATAAAGATAATTGTAAATGAATCTTGATGAAGAATGGGATGGGAGAGGGAGTGGGAGATGGGATGGTTGCGGGTGGGAGGGAGGTATGGGGGGAAAAGCTGCTATAATTCAAAAGTTGTACTTTGGAAATTTATATTTATTAAATAAAAGTTAAAAAAATAAAAAGTTTCCCTATAAATTTGCAAAAAGGAGAGATTTTAAAATAACTAGGTATGTTTAGAACACAGGTTTGTGTGGGCTATAACCCAGAGGTAGCTGAGGCTCAATGGTCATTCCTAATGCATGCAGCACCCACGAGCTAAAGCACATGGAATTTTATCATAATGGAAGCAACAGCAAAGGTACCTGTGTCAAGGTTGCATGTAATTGATAGCTCAGCCAACCCCACCTTCCTGCACAAACAGATGCACACACACACACACACACACACACACACACCAGTCTAGGACTTTGCTTCAGAATTTAAAAGATATCATAGTCTTTTTACTTCTCTACATTTATTTTTTCTTTTTTGGAGCTTGTTTTGATACTGTTTCTTCTATTTTCTCCAGAAACCTTTTATTTAAGGTACACAAACTTCATGCATTTCATAAATACAACTTTAGGAACATAGTGATTCTTCCCACCCTATGCGCCCTCCCACCCACACTCCCACCCTTTTTCCTCCTCCCTCCCCACTCCCATTCTTATTTTTTACTAGGATCCATTTTAATTTAACTTTATACACATAAGATTAACTCTATACTTATAAAGAGTTCAACAAATAGTATAAAAAACAAAAATTGTTCCTCAACAGTTGAGACAAAGGCTGTTCAAAGTCATTGCATCTCAAAGTGTCAATTTCACTTCTATAGATGAGCTTTTAGGCGCTCTATTAGTTACCACAGATCAAGGAGAACATATGATACTTGTCCTTTTGGGATTGGCTTATTATGCAACTTTACAGTTGCATCCATTTTGTTGCAAATGACAGGATTTCAATTTTTTTATTGCTGTTTAGTATTCCCTGGTATACATGGCTCATAATTTCTTTATCCAGTCTTCAATTGACAGGCATTTGTGTTGATTCCATATCTTAGCTATTGTGAATTGAGCTGCAGTAAGCATGGGGGGTACAGATAACTGTTTCATATGCTGATTCCATTTCCTTTGAGTAAACTCCGATGGGTGGGATGACTGGTTTGTATGGTAGGTCTATATTCAGATTTCTATTTCATCTTCAAGATGTCTTGCACTTTTTGTGTCCTAAATGTATAATAATAAAGGCATGATTCAATAATGATGATAGCTTATTTTCATGAAAAAATATTTTTAAACAAATTTTTAATGAAATGGGAAATACCTATGCTAAAACATCAAGTGAAAGAACAGATTACAAAACTTTTTATAAATCATAATCAATTTGCATATGTATATTTGTATATATGAAATACATAAAACATGCTTATTATAAGGCTGATATAATTGTAGGGAATGTTTGTTGTGTAATTTTCTATAGGACTCATTTTCTATAATAAGCATATATAATTTTTAAGAAATATTTGTTATTTTGAAAGGTAGGGAAACAGAGAAAAGAAAGACTGGGAGAAAGAGAGAGAACCTCCATCCTCCATCTCACCTCTCAAATGCTCTCAAGAACGCGCTGGGCCCAAGCCCAGGAGTTGGGAATTTAGTCCTGGTTTTCCACATTGGTGACAAGGACCAAGCACTTGAGCCATCACCTGCTGCCTCCCAGAGTGCACAGGAGCAGGAAATTGGAATCAAGAGTGGAGCCAGAACTTGAACCCAAGTAGTCTGATGTGAGATGATGGGACTTAGGTATCCCACATATCATCCCAATAGCTATGCCAGATGCCTGCCACAACATCTAAATTTAATAAAAGAAAAAATGAGATATTATATAGGAGAATAAAATTTTTAATAGAAAACTTTTACTTAATAAATATAAACTTCAAAAATACAACTTTTGGATTATAGTGGTTCTTCCCTCCATAACCACCCTCCCACCCATAAACCATCCCATCTCCTACTCCCTCTCCCATCCCATTCTTCATTAAGATTCATTTTTAATTATCTTTATATACAGAAGATCAACTCTATACTGAGTAAATATTTCAACAATTTGCACCCACACAAAGTATAAAATGTTGTTTGAAGATTAGTTTTACCATTAATTCTCATAGTACAACACGTTAAGGACAGAGGTCCTATATGGGGATCAAGTGCACAGTGACTCCTGTTGTTGATTTAACAATTGACAGGAGAATAAATTTTTTAACTTTATTTGTAAGACAAGTGGGAGCTGGTGTTGTGGTGCAGCAGGTTAAAGCCCTGGCCTGAAGCGCCAGCATCCATATAGGCACCAGTTTGAGTCCTGGCTGCTCCACTTCCAATCCAGCTCTCTGCTATGGCCTGGGAAAACAGTTAGAAGATGGCCCAAGTGCTTGGGCTCCTGCACCCATGTGGGAGGCCCAAAAGAAGTTCCTGGCTCCTGGCTTTGGATCAGCTCAACTCTGGCTGTTGCAGCCATCTGGGGAGTGAACCAGCGGATGGAAGACCTCTCTCTCTCTGTCTCTACCTCTCTCTGTTGTCGCTCCCCCTCTTCGTGGAGGAACGACACTAAGCCCTGCCTAGGCTTCATATCCGAGTCACGGCACCATTATGTCGCTCCCCCTCTTCGTGGAGGAACGACACAGGACCCTGCGCTGTTCTTTTGTCTGCTCGGCCCTCCCCGGGTTTGCTGCTGGTTCTTCCCGGGTTGGCTACTGTCCCTTCCACCTCCGTGGAAGGGCGGTTCCCCCTGGCCACATTCCCCACTTCTGCAGGGGAGCGGCACTCCGCCGGCCGGCTCTCTCGGGGGCTGCACAGGTGTTCCCCTTAGATGTTCCCCTTAGATGTTCCTGGTGCATGCCGTCTCTCTCCTCCTTTATAGTCCTCCTCCGCCAATCCCAACTCGGCTGCCCACACGCCGAGTACGCTGCTCTCCTCCAATCAGGAGCAAGTCCTACAGTGTATTGGCTGAACTGGAGGCAGCTGTGTAGAAGCTGTTTTCTTCTCTCCCAGCGCCATATTGTGGGAGAGCAGATGCATAGAATAAGTCTTAATTCCAGTAACAGTCTAGTCCGGGTTGCTCCCCACACTCTGTAATTCTGTCTTTCAAATAAATAAAATAAATCTTAAAAAAAAAAAATTGCCCAGCACTGCAGCTCACTGGGCAAATCCTCCACCTGCGGCGCTGGCACCCTGGGTTCTAGTCCTGGTTGGGGCGCCGGATTCTGTCCCAGTTGCTCCTCTTCCAGGCCAGCTCTCTGCTGTGGCCCAGAAAAGCAGTGGAGGATGGCCCAAGTGCTTGGACCCTGCACCCGCATGGGAGACCAGGAGGAGGTGCCTGGCTCCTGGCTTCAGATCGGCGCAGCGCGCCGGCCGCAACACACCAGCTGTAGCAGCCACTTGGAGGGTGAACCAACAGAAAAAGGAAGACCTTTCTCTCTGTCTCTCTCTCACACTAACTCTGCCTGTCAAAAAAAAAAAAAAAAAAAAAGACAAAGTGACAGGTATGTATTTGGGGGGGGGGGGCAAGGGGAGGATCATCCATCTCCTGGTTTGCTGGCTCTTAGTCCGCCCGAACAAGGATGGGCTGGGTCCGAAGAAAGGTAAGTGCGCCGCTCTCCGGTTCCCCAGCCTCCCGATCCCGGGATCCCGGAGACAATCAGACGCAGCAGGGAGTCAAGTCAAGCAAGCAAGAACTCAGTTTATTGCACGTGTAGCAAAGCCTTTTAAAGCACAAGACCGCAGGATTACTGGGGCAGGGCATGAGCACCAACCAATTACTTAAAAGGTCATTTTACAGGGTGACTTTTTACAGGACCAGCCATATGTCTGTACACTCATCATCAGTTGTCACCTCCCCTGATGCTACGCGGCCAATCAGCTTTGGTGGTAAACGACTTTCGGTACCGCCCACCTTACTTCCTCTGGGTGCCATCTTTGAATTGCCACATGTGCCTAATTTCCCTGCAGGCGCCATCTTTGAATTGCCTCCTGTGCCTAATTTCCCCACACTGGTTCACTCTGCAATATCAGCAACAGCCAGAGCTGGACCAGGCTGAAGCAAGAAGCCAAGAACTCCATCCAGGTCTCCCACATGGGTGAGATGGCAGATACTAGGGCCTGCATCAGCTGTCTTCCCGAGTGCATTAGTGGGAAGCTGCATTGAAAGCAGAGGTAGAACCTGATTCCAGGCATTCCACTTATGGTATGCAGGCATTCCAAGTGGCAACTTAAACCACTGTGCCACAACATCCACACCAGGAAAGTAAACCTTGGAAAGTTATTTAGATAAAACATACTACTATGTCAAATGTCCTGAAACTGTAAAAGAGAAGAAACTTTGACTTTGATTAAGCTGAGGCAAAGCAGCCACATTTGTGTGGAGGACTCAGGTAAGAGTTGCTAAGCAGTGTCATTGAGAAAAGTGGTCAGGAATAAAGATGAACTATGAAAATGGAGTGTGATAAGACAAACAGGAAACAAAAGGGGATGGAAGGGAGAAATGTGAGTTTCTGTCCCTTGGCTTTGTCCTGATCATGTCCTTTGCCGTTGGTTCACCCTCCAATGGCCACTGCGGCTAGCGCACTGCTGCCGGTGCACTGCACTGATCCGAAGGCAGGAGCCAGGTGCTTATCCTGGACTCCCATGGGGTGCAGGGCCCAAGCACTTGGGCCATCCTCCACTGCCCTCCCGGGCCACAGCAGAGAACTGGCCTGGAAGAGGGGCAACCAGGACGGAATCCGGCGCCCCGACTGGGACTAGAACCCAGTGTGCCGGCGCTGCAAGGCGGAGGATTAGCCTATTGAGCTGTGGTGCCGATGACTTGTTGGGCTTTAAATGGAATGTTCTTGAGAGAATACCAAGTACAAATTTTATATCAAAACGCTGCCCTGTATGCTGTCCGGGGACTGTACCATTGTTCTTTTGCATGTTTAGGGGTTTAACTGGCCCCTAAAAAGAATTGAGCCTGCAGTTATAGTGACCAAACCTCAAGGCTCATAGTGACTAAGAATTCTATTGAGAAAATAAACCATTCTGGGGCCAGCACTGTGGCACAGTGGGTTGAGGCCCTGGCCTGAAGCACCAGCATCCCATATGGGTGCCAATTGTAGTCCCGGCTGCTCCTCTTCCGATCCAGCTCTCTGCTATGGCCTGGGATAGCAGTAGAGGATGGCCCAAGTCCTTGGGCCCCTGAACACATATGGGAGACCAGAAGAAGCTCCCAGCTTCTGGCTTCGGATCAGTGCAGCTCCAGCCATTGTAGCCATCTGGGGAGTAAAACCAGCGGATGGAGGACCTCTCTCTCTGTCTCTACCTTTCTGTAACTCTGTCTTTCAAATAAATAAAATAAATCCTTTTTAAAAAAAAAAGAAAAAATAAACAATTCTGAGAATAAAATACACATACAATGCAATCATCAGTCCCTTGACTACCTGAACACAAGAAATTCAATGTATATCTCCCTTTGGGCAATGTTAGCACAGTAAATTATTGCATTGGAGTGTAATATCCTTAAAGGGTAGTATTGTCTAGAAAGTTCTTATCCAAAATGATTCCAAGAGGACTAAGCTTGTGGACACCTTGTGCTTCTTTTCATAGATACGACTTCTTGTCTAATTTCCTAGATCTATGCTATGGTTTCTCACTGTCTCCAGCAGTCTCCAAGCCCTTTTAGTTTGCCTCTTGGATTGTGTATGGGCTTGGAAAGTTAGTGCTGTGTCCAAGAGCAAGGGCCCAAGGAACTTTCCTGTGAAGGAATGGCATGAGTTTTTAGTACTCAAACTTCTATGAAGACTGTGTTGACTACTCAAAGGTGTTTTAGTCACTTTTTAAAAAAAAGTTATTTTGCATTATTGATATCATCCAAAAGGTGAATTCTTATCAATGAGTAAATATCAAACCGTTGTTCTCTTGGGAATTTGCTGTAACTCTACAACTTTCACAACTTCTTTTCTAAATCTTGGAGTCACAAAATCCTCAAAATGCACACATAGAATTTATGATGTAACACACACTTTAGATGCAATGTAAATGTATTATGAAAAATGTAGGTTGTTTCATGACAATGAATTTAAGCTTTATGGAGGATACAACTCCATATTATTTCTCTTTCCATTATTATTGTGACAAAGAATACCAGTGATTGTTTGAAAATCTTAGGAACTTTAAAAAATGTAGAAGTCCACAATACGGAGCTAAGCAGTTGGTTACCAGCACAGCATTGAAATAACCCCCCCCCCCCCACACACACACACCACCCCCATACAGATACTTTGGAGGAGTCAGCAAATTTTATCTCATCTCACTTTATCCCTTATGTTCAGTTGGTGGGAGGCTAGATTTGAGCCTTATTTATTCACTCATTAGGTAACATTTTACATTACTACCTCATTTCTAGGAATATTTCAATTAATATGTTATTCATTCCTCATTGAAGATTTATTGGGCTCCACCATGCATCAGGCACTCCCCCATATACTCAGGTTTGACAACAGTGAACAAGGCAGATCAGATCTCTTACTCAGAAAGCTTCAATTTTTACAGTTGGGGGAAGTCAGTAATAAAAAAAAATACTAATAATGTAAATAGTGCTTAGTGCTTAGTGCTTAGCTTGGGATGAGACACAAGCTAACTAACACTTGACCTTTGCTGTCTTGGTATTTCTAGACAAATTGTAAATGAAGTTGTTTATAAATGCAGTGTGTATGGACCATTAAAAGTCTCCATCACCTTCTTTTTAAATGAATTTATGATTTAAGGAAATATTTGAACTTATTATGATTACTGTAACCTAGTGCTATTAGTACTAAATGACAGCTAAACCTTTTCATATCCAATTGTAATTCAGTGAAAAAAAAAATGGCCACCAATTCGTGGGTGGAGGCCTGCAAGATCCCTTTACAGAAATCTAAACAAAATTAAACAAAACAAACAATAAAAACAAAGACTGAGGGGATGGGAGTGGCCAGATGAAAATCTCACACACACCGGCCCTGCTTCACAGCAGGTACAAAGTGTGTCCCCACACCACTTCCGGGGCCTCTGTTTGCAAGCACCCCATGCAGCAGAACTATGAGCTGTTTCAGCTCCCTCCAATCGAGGCAGGACATGCCTAACATTTAAATGGAATAGCATCTCTGAAGTTTCTTATACCTGGTGCCAAACTCCTTCCTTAAGTAAACAGCCCTGATTTAATTTTTTGTATTTCAAGTTTCTCTTTATCTCCAGCCTTGTATTTCTCCTCTGAGAGCAGAGTTTCCTGTCTGAAGTTATTTGGATTCTGGCCCAAGCCATTGGACCAAAGCAGTCAGCCAACAGGTCTTTGACAGATGTATCTACATAGCCTTCCTGGCCTTGCTAGGTATTTGTGTGTGCACATCAGCTCCCCAGTACAGTGCAAGATCTTCAAGAGTTCCCACCCTACAATGTCTATAGACCAGGACCTAACCTGGTGCAGGATGCACAACCATTGAAATACATGGCTTAGTAGTCGGATCACTCAAGACTGAATGGACTCTGGAGTATGACCTTGACAACTTGTTCTTTGCTGCCTCAGTGTCCCTATCTATAAAATGGGGTTCATAACAGCATCTGTCTTATAGGTTTAATGTAATTATTAGTATTTCACTTAGTATCTGACTTTTCGCCAGTATGCAGCCATTATTTTGACAAATATTTGTCCAATACATTCAACAGATATTTTTTTCAAGTCCCTAGGATGTGCTAACTACAACTGATTAGGAAATAAATCTAAAATAACTGGAACTCAGGGTGAATCCCAGGAACATTTTAGGAATCTTTCTTTCAATCAAATGTGTTCTAATTTCCACGGCTTTACCATCTGACAGCTTCCTCATGGTTATTTTAGAACTGTAAAAACTGACATTTATACACAAAATACTATTTTTTAAAAAACTACCTTCTTGTGTTTATTTTTGCAAAGATGAGGAAATTTTAGGGTTTTTTCACCTATTTAAAAATATCTTTGTCAAGGGGAATTAATAAGGACTTCCTCAGAAGTCGTGCATTCTACTGTATTGGACTGGCTGGCATCATGGTCTCTTTTTCACCTGAGTCTAAATGAAGACAATAAAAGGAAAGGAAATTGTGCCAGAATGAGAAGGAAGTTTGATATTATTTGATACTCATGCAAATCCTGTTTAGAAACATTCTCTTTGAGAAAGCATTTGCATCAGTATAACAAACATTTTAAAGATATTTTGGATGGATTATACAAAATACGAAATGGACACAATCTTTGAATTTGAAATAAAAATGCATACAGTGGCATGAGATATCCAATTGCTGACAAGAACATTTTCCCTCTAATTGTCCAGACAACTCCTAGTAAATGTTGAGGTCCATTTCAGATATCCAAACATCATCTCCTCCCGGAAGCCTTCCAGGAGATTAGCTGCCTTCACTCTGGGGTGTCTTTAGCCCTCTGAGCACTCTTGAGCAGGATTGCATCAGACTTGGGTTAATTATTTACTGATGTCTCACCCCCTCCCCGTGATCTCAGGTATCGGCATTGCCATCAAAATCCCTATTGCCAGGGCTTTTCCTGGCTATGGCACAATGGGAGGTGCTTTTTAAAAGTCTGAGGATGACTCACTGCTGGCCATTGCTCTCCAAAGAGGGAAAAACCATAGATGAGCCCCGATAAGGCATTGTGTATTGTGTAGATGTTTATGTGGATAAGTGACATTTGCATAAGAGCTTTGGCAGAGACAGGGTTGGTGTGTTCTTTCTGCCTGTTGGAACTCCTGGTACCAAGAATGAATAAGTAGATGTCAAAAAAGAAAGCTGTGCATCCAGCCTCATAATGACTGCACATATGTTTTCTTAACTCCTCACTCCCTTCCCCCTTTATAGGATCCACACTCCAGCCCCCCACCTCCTCCCAGCAGTTCCCTGACCTTTAGACAGCACTACACAAACTCCTGTGCTGAGGGGTATTTTAGATCTCCTCAGCTGCTGCCATTAAATTGCGAAGCAACACTGATGTGAGCATCCGTAGTTTCTGGCACGTGCATTTCTAGTTCTGTCTCAGCCCAGGGCCAAGACTTGCAGCAGCACGCCTAGCTCCCAGGCTCAAACGTTAGCAGGAGGGAGCTGCTGCTGCCCTCCACAGTGAGTCTGCGTGCCAAAACCACTGCCCTGCCTCCACCTCAGGGCAAGTCACGCTCAGTCAAGACTTCCCTCAGAAGCTGGAGCTCTTCACTGTCACCCAAAGTCTCTTGCAAGGGTACCTGCGCTCATGGTAGTAGATAAGGGAGAGTTCATCATCTGCTGTTTGGATGCATGGAGAGAACTGGCAGAGAATCACAGTGGCTGATGAAAGTCCCATGAAAACTATTGAGACTGAAAAGGACCATGAAAACTGGTTTCTAGGAGCCTGCACTACAGGCAGCGGCTATCCCATATGGGTGCTGGTTCGAGTCCCTGCTGCTCCACTTCACATCCGGCTCTCTGCAATGACCTGGAAAAACAGTAGAAGATGGCTCAAGTCCTTGGGCCCCTGCACCCACATGGGATACCTGGAGGAAGTTCCTGGCTCCTGTCTTTGGATCGTCACAGCTCTGGCTGTTGCGGCCATTTGGGGAGTGAACCAGCGGGTGGAAGACCTCTCTCTGTCTCTCTGTCTCTCTCTCTCTCTACCTCTGCCTCTCTGTAACTCTGCCTTTCAAATAAATAAATAAACCTTAAAAAAAAAAAGACTTCTAATGTGACAACGCTTTGCTTTGTATTGTATGATGAGACTCACCCTCTTTGTGGCAGAGGGGTTAAGAGAGGTAGGTAGAAACTTCTAGTATTATTTTTCAGAGCTGTTATACACAGATTTTTCAGAGGTACTTTACACTCACTGTAGGAGACCTAGGTTTTAAGAAAGTGGGAAATGGCCAGGATTTTTTTATATTTGGATTTATTTCTCTGTATTTTTTCCACTTAAACATAAAGAGTGTAAACCATTCTGTCTTGGAAAACCATTTACTATAGTGCCCAAGCATTTCTTGTGGCGTTAAATTACTTGACACAGAACAAAACTTAGGCAAAGCCAGCTTTTCACCTGCAAAATGGGTGCTCCCACCTCTTAGGGCTGACTAAAGACCAACTGAGTTTATCTGTGTAAACACTCAGAACATTACCTGGCACAAAGGAAGGGCTAGATACTGTATACCTTTTAGGTCCATTTAATATCTTCCTCTCATTTGAGTTTATTTCTTCCAACTGAGGTTTCACTGGACATCCCTTTGATATGGTTCTGAGAAGATGTCTGTTCTAATTCCTGTCTATTCTTCCTTAATTGAGTTGATTCTCAAGGTTAATGCATCCTCATTGATTTGTCGTCCTGAAGGCAGAAAACAGTTCAGAGAATTCTCAAGCTGGGAGAAACAATTTTGGCCCTCATCTTGCCTGCTGTGTGACCTAACCCCTACTGGGTTTTAATACTGTGTCTGTAAAATGGGGATAATATTGCAGGAAGATACTTCAAAAAGTTTGCAGAAAATGTAATTAAAGGTAAGTTTGTTTTGGTCCTGAAAATTTTGAAATATATGCATATGTTAAGTCTTCAAAAAATTTCACAGAAAAGGTGTATTTATGGAAAAAAAAACTATGCATGAGTTTCTACTTTTTGGCACCAAAATAAACTCATTTTTAAATTCAATTTCCCCATGCACTTTCTGAAGGACCCTGGTGTACCTCATTCAGTGTTTGGATTGCTAATGAAAAAGAGCATAGTATTTTGTAATTGTAGAGAGTCAGTGGGTGCTATGTAATTGAAATCAGACTGTTCTAAAAGACAAGCTCATTTGTTTAAAAAGGATCCAATCCAAGGAGAGAAACTCAGATCCTGACCTAGGCAAGCAGAATCTCTAAAAAGATGACCCTGGGGAGCAGAGGAGGCTGGAAGAGCAAAGCAATTGGCTGATGCCATGGCAACACTTTCAGAAGAGACTTGCCTGTGGCTATGTCTACACAAGCCACTGAGAAGTAAAACATTCAATCAATGAGTTGCATTGTCCACTGGACACTTCGACAGATCAATGTGACTGATCACCTCACTGAATTAATTGGGTGACTTTCCTGTAATGTAACTAGAGGGATTTTGTGTGTTTTCCCTATTATAGAAATAGGAGAGTTAATATCCAGTCTGTATTTAGCTTCACGTTTGACCTCTGTAACTTCTATGTGTTGGAAAGTGCAGAAGGAGGAACGTAACTGAATGCAAATAATTAACAAGTGTATGGCACATCCAGAGTTGAATGACCGTTGTGATAAGGACTTTTGAGATGATGTGGAGTGAGGTTAGTCAGTGTGAGTATCAGTTTCTTCATCTATACAATCAGACTAACTCCTTAGGACTGTTTTGAAGACCAAAGAGATGGTAAGTGTTGAGCATGATTTATAAGCAGTGTGCTGTAAGGAACCACTCTCTGTCCATCTGGGTCACTTTCCCATTGCAGGAAAATCTGGCATTCTGGAGATGGACCTAGGAGCCAGAAGAGCTGTGAGGCGGTGTCTTTTTGGGTCAAGGTGGGTTGAGAAGAACTCAGCTGATGCTGCAAGACTGCAGGCCAGGTGGTTTCCAAAGCAGTAACATCCTGGCTGTAAGAGCCAAACCCTTGAGGGAAAATGTGTCTTCATCACCACGTAGACCAGACAGAGCTCCTTCCCTGTCTCTGGTGTTTCCCCTCCTGGTTATTTCCTCCTCTTCCCTTTGCAGAGAATTAAGCTACTGACGTGACATGTGTATTGGGGAAGTGGTGGAAGAGCATTGCATTCTCCTTCAAAGTTGTAATCTGTGAGACAGAGGGTAGGATTGTTCAAACCCGTGGGTGATGCCTGCTGTGTTGTGTGGTGGAAGGAATTGTGGCTTCAGGTGGTCAGTGTATCTGCAGGCCAGGGTTCAGGTATGAGGAAGTGTTCTCTGGTTCTGTGCAAAATGAGTATGATAAGCACAAAGCAGTGACCTTTCATCAAGATAACTTTCTTTTCTTTACAGTACTGTTTCTTAAAGTGTGGTCCCAAGACCAGGAGCTTGAGTGTCACTAGGAAACTTGTAAGAAAAGGAGAAAGAATTCAGGGCCTTAGAGTGAGTCAGCATCTTGGGGAAGAAACCCAGGAATCTGTTTTTAACAAACTGCTCTGGCAATTGCTAAAGGTAGAGAAACTCTATCACCTTCCAAGACTTCCGTTTAGTATAAATTTGGAGCATTGAAATGCCTTTTTAAAAATGGAGTGATACTATATAGCAGTCAAAAACAATGAAATCCGGTCATTTGCAACAAAATGGAGGAATCTGGAAAACATCATGCTGAGTGAATTAAGCCAGTCCAAAAGGGACAAATATCATATGTTCTCCCTGATCGGTGACAATTAACCAAGCACCAAAAAGGAAACCTGTTGAAGTGAAATGGACACTATGAGAAACAGTGACTTGATCAGCCCTTGTTCTGACTGTTGATGTACAATTTAATACTTTATCCCTTTTAGTATTTTTTTGTTCTAGTTAATACTATTGGTTGAACTCTGTAATTAACACACAATTATTCTTAAGTGTTGAAACTTAACTGAAAAGTGATCCCTGTTAAATATAAGAGTGGGAATAAGAGAGGGAGGAGATGTACAATTTGGGACATGCTCAATCAGACTTGCCCCAAATGGTGCAGTTAGAAATGTGCCAGGGGATTCCAATACAATCCCATCAAGGTGGCATGTACCAATGCCATCTCACTAGTCCAAGTGATCAATTTCTGTTCACAATTGTTCATAATGATAAGACTAAGAGCCAAAGGGATCACATAAACAAGACTAGTGTCTGCTAATACTAACTGATAAAAAGGGAGAGAACGATCCAACATGGGAAGCGGGATACACAGCAGACTCATAAAATGGCAGATGTCCTAAACAGCACTCTGGCCTCAGAATCAGCCCTTATGGCAGTCGGATCTGGCTGAAGAGCCCATGAGAGTATTTTAGGCATGGAAAGCCAAGACACTCTGGAAAAACAAACAAACAAACAAAAAAAAAACCCTAAAACCTAAATGAAAGATCTCTGTGAGTGAGATCCCAGTAGAAAGAACAGGCCATCAAAGAAGGAGGTACCTTTCTCTGAAGGGAGGAGAGAACTTCCACTTTGACTATGACCTTGTCTAACTAAGATTGGAGTCAGCGAACTCAAAAGGCTTCCATAGCCTTGGAAACTCATGACTAGAACCTAGGGAGATTACTGACACCATAAACAAGAGTGTCAAATTGTAAGTCAGCAACAGGAGTCACTGTGTACTTACTCCTCATGTAGGATCTCTGTCCTTAATGTGTTGTTCAATGTGAAGTAATTCTATAACTAGTACTGAAACAGTATTTTACACTTGATGTTCTGTGTGGGTGCAAACTGATAAAATCTTTACTTAATATATACTAAATCAATCTTCTGTATATAAAGAGAATTGAAAATGAATCTTGATGTGAATGGAATGGGAGAGGGAGTGGGAGATGGGAGGGGTGCGGGTGGGAGGGAAGTTATGGGGGGGGAGCCATTGTAATCCATAAACTATACTTTGGAAATTTATATAAATAAAAGTTCAAAAAAAATGGAGTGATGATGGAAAAAATGGAATTTTTGTCTGCATTCATGATAATACCCTGACTTATAAAAATACAAGATTAGCAAACCATTGCCACTTTTATTGGCCTGGGAAATCCAAAAGTCAAGGGAAATTTTATTCTAAAAACCTTACAAAGGCTGGATTTTATTGTTTAATTTATTGTGTCTTCCGAGCCACATTCCATCTGCTGATCAATACAGGATGTGTGCAAGTGAGGAAACAGCACATGTGAGAACAGAGGTGGCAGTGACAGCAACACTAGGGTGACAGCATGGCAGCCAAATCTGAACTTAACACTGGAGACACAGGTCGAACAAGCCACAGCACAGTGTCACCCTCATACTTTGTCCAGACACCAAGCCTGTATTTTTTAAAATTTTATTTAAAGTATATAGATTTAATGTATTTCATATATACAGATTCAGGAACATAGTGATACTTCCCACTCTACCCTACCCTACCTCCCTCCTGCCCACACTCCTACCCTTCTTCCTCCTTGATCTCCTATTCCCATTCTTATTTGTTACAAAGATATGTTTTCAGTTAACTTTTTACTCATAAGGTTAACTCTACACTAAGTAAAGAGTTCACCAAATAGTATAAAGAACAAAAAAGGGGACCGGCATTGTGGTGTAGCAGGTAAAGCCGCCACCCACAGTGCCAGCTTCCCATTGAGTCCTGGCTGCTCCACTTCCCATCCAGCTCTTTGGTATGGCCTGACAAAGTGGAGGATGGCCCACGTCCTTGGGCCCCTGCACCCATGAGGGAGACCAGAAAGCTGCTCCTGGCTCTTGGTTTCAGATCAGCGCAGCTCCGGCCATTGTGGCCATCTGGGGAGTGAACCAGCAGATGGAAGTGCTTTCTCTCTGCTTCTGCCTCTCTGTAACTCTGCCTTTCAAATAAATAAATAAATCTTTAAAAAAAAAAAAAAAACAACAACACTGTTCCTCAACAGTTGGCACAAGGACTGTAATTGAGACTGCACTAACCTGTAAAGACCAGTCTCCCAGGGTCAGTGCCTAGTGTATACCCATCCTGAGTATGTGCAATGGGAATGTTTGAAGTCTTTAAATGAGAAGGATTTTTTTGCCAAGGTTCTAGCAGCTGGGTGTGTGGAGCAGGGAAGGTCTGAGTTGGGGAGGTTAATCTAAGCTGATTACACCCTGTGGAGGCAGGGGGTTGGGAACATAGGCTTCATCTCAGACACTTTATTCCCAGTATTAAGGCAGTTGTGGACTTCTTATCATTTCAGGGCACAGGAGAAAGAATAACTAATATTTAAAGTTTAAAAATTAAGATGAACATGCAGCCTCTGGTTACTTATTGATCCAACCCTGGCTTATTTTTAAAAAGCAAACCAGCCAGCTGTGCTGACACTCAGTGTATTCGTCTTGCCCACTTCATCATGCTGTCAGCACACCATGATATAGTGGGTACTAAAGGTAATAAATTAGGGGGTGGTGGTTGTGGCTGAGTGGTTGTGCTCGCTTTTTAAAAAATTATCCTTTATTTGTGCAAATATTATTCTGTGCACACTTTATTTTTACCTTGAGATTAGAGAGGTTTTGAAGAACACCTCTTAGCCACTCATCTTGCCAATGTGGCAAGAAGCTGAGGCGGGCCAAGCTCTATTCTGACCTCAGGCTAGGTGACAAGGGACCCAGGTTGAGTGCCCTGGTTCATGCTTTCCTGTGACCCAACTCTTGACAGCATGGGATCCTGAATGTGTATCATAGGAGGTACCTAAATGGAAGGGGAGGGGCACACAGGTACCTAAATGGAAGGGGAGGGGCATACAGGACATTTGTGTGGGACACACAATAGGCAAATAGACTATAGTAATGGAGTCTTACCTCCCTGTTAGTTCATAATCAGTGGTGAAAAAATAATCCAGAACTAACCTCACCTATTCCAGTTCTAAATGGTGACATTTTCTTCGGTCTCCCTGCATAAACACATGTGTGTGCATGCTCATGGACCCCCTAAAACAGCAGGTGTGGTAAAATCTGCCGTGTGCACTTGCATCATAGGTACTTATCTCTGACTTTAGCTAAATAGAACGAAAGGATCATCGTATGTCATAAACCACAGTCACAATCAAAAATAGGTTAATGTAGGAGTTATAAGTTCTACATGTCCAAACTCTTCCCCCAGGACAGATTTTTTTTAAGCTGAATTACCTAAATACATAAGCCCAGTGAATCAACAGTGATGACTCACTTTCAATCTCCCTTGGCAGGGAAGTCTAAACCTGTACAAAGAGAGCAGCTGCGACTGATATTACTAGTTTTGAACTGTGATAAATCTGAGAGCCCAAGAATGCCTGAGTTCTTAGCCACAGTTTATCTCACTTCCACCTACTGCTCTTGGAAACTACTGGATGTTTCCAGGTCCTGGAGAATGACAAGTGGTAAAGGTCTCATCCCACACTCCCCACCCTCACCCCTTCTGCACACAAGCAGGAGATCCTGACTCAGCTCTCAGGTCCTTTTTTTGTGGTTCTAAGGACCTTTGTTACTCTGTTTTCTGTTCCTATAACAGAACACCTAACACTGGGGAGTTTATGAAGAAAAGAGTTCTACTTTGGTTCATTATTCTAGAAGTTCATGGCACTGATATCTGTTCAGCTTCTGGCGAGGACCTCTTCTTCATACATGGTAGAAAGCAGAATTGGAAGCAGTGCGTGAAGAAAAGAGGGAGAGGAAGAAAAGGAACTTACTCATTCTGTCACAACATACTCTCATGAGATCCAATCCATTCTTAAGAGAACTAATCCAGTCTTGTGAGAAAGACATCAGTCTCTCTTCAAGGTTGTCCCTTTCAACAACAGTGCGTTAGCAACCAAATTTCCGTTTGAATTTTGATGGGAAAAAGGCACATCCAAAGCAAAGCAGGACCTCAGTTGTAATCTGTTTGCCTGTGCTTTCTCACCTACCAAATGACACAATCCATTCTGGTCTGCCTCCTTCCCAGTATTGTTGCAGGCTCGTTCTTAAAGCTTAGGACTAGAAGTGCTTCAGATTTCAGAGTTTTTCAGATTTTGGAATATTTGCATAAACTTTACCAGTTAGGCATCCCTAATTTAAAAATAAAAATACTCCAAAATCTGAGACTTTTGAGCACCAACATCAAAAAAAATTTTCAGATTTAGCAGTTTTTCAGATTGTATATTTTTGGATTAGGTATGCTCGACTTTTATGAAACGTTACTGAGGCGGTACATATAAAAGTACTTGAAAGCATGAAAAGTAAGAAATTACTGGTCTTCCAGCAGGACACTTTGACCTTGTTTCTAACATCCAGGGACTATGGGAGCTGGTGGCTGTTTTCTCTTTGGTGCATGGGGTAATGACCCTGAGAATCGTGCTAATGAGAAGGAATTTCCTAATGGCATCACCACCAAGAGGGCTGATTCAATAGGATGAAATACTCACCTAGAAATCATCAGGGTAGATTGTTGGTGATTGAGATTGTAAACAACTTCCTGACCAAAACCTTTTGTGGTAGCTTTAAATCAGAGAGCCTTGTGAATCTATGCAGGTCAAAACCAGTCAATGAGAACATGGGCGGGATTGCTGATTCAACTACTTCCATTCACAGGGAGTATCAAAACTTGGGAATGAGAGTAACTGAAATTGAATTTCCTTGTCTCCAAATGAGGCTGAAGTTCTGTTTCATTTCCATGAGGTTCCTTCTTTTTTTTTTTTTTTTAAGATTTATTTATTTATTTGAAAGTCAGAGTTACACAGAGAGGAGAGACAGAGATAGGTCTTCCATCCACTGGTTCACTCCCCAGTTGACTTTAACGGGCCAATCCAAAGCCAGGAGCCTCCTCCGGTTCTCCCACACGGGTGCAGGGGCCCAAGGACTTGGGCCATCTTCTACTGCTTTCCCAGGCCACAGCAGAGAGCTGGATCGGAAGAGGAGCAGCCAGGACTAGAACCGGTGCCCATATGGGATGCCAGCGCTTCAGGCCAGGGCTTTAACCTGCTGAGCCACAGTGCCGGCCCCTCCATGAGGTTCCTTCTAACATTGCTTCTGTCCTGAACATGAAGCAGGAATGTGCTATCTCCAGGAAATCCGGCCTGTCCCAAAGCAGCAGCACAGAATCACTATAGAATTAGCCCTAATTTGCAGGAGCTGTATTTATTGTTAACACCTTAGACCTTATAATGTTGCTCCCTAACTTTCCATGTCCTGGCTCCCAGAACCTGTCTCAGGAATTCCACAGAAGCAAGACTGATACAAACATTTGCGTATGAGAGATTGGCTAAGGAAGTGCTCTTAGGAGACACCAGTAAGGGAGTAGGGAAACCAGAACAGGAAGGAAGTCAAGCAAGTACATGATTTCAAGCAACATCCCAGCCCCAACATGACCTCATGTGAGAGCTCTTGATCATCAGTTACACCTTAGGGTTTGTTCACTGAAAGCTTGGAAGCTTGGCTTTCCTAGGCTTGTAACAGCCATGGAATCATTGCTGATTCCATCCATGTGGGCTCTCAGAACTTGCATTCTGCAAATGCAGGCCCAGTAACCCTCAGCTATGCCTGTGGAGGGACTTTTAGGTATGACCCTGAGGGACAAAAGAACATAGAAAATAGGAGTGAAGCACATGGAGTCTGCAGGAAGAATCCAAGGAGATCTGAATGGAGCTCAAAGTCTACTACCTACTCTAGGGCCAACCCAACTAATCTTCTCTTCCCCCCTCCCTCTCTGACAGTTCTGCTTTCAAGTCAAAAAGGATAGTTGTCAAGTCATGTTTCTATCTGCTCGAATGGGCTTTAGGAACTTTACATGTAGAGTTTGTCCATAGCATAATACAGGAGCCCTCCCTGACCTAGCCAAGCCAGCTTCCAAGGCCCATCTGTTGCCCTGCCCAGTTACAACCCCATGTGTTAGCTGGGTCTTCTGTTATCTGTAGATAAAATAATTATCATAATCACAATACAAGAACTAACATTTACTGAGTGATTATTCCTGTAATAATTTAAGTACTTATATTAACTTTTTTAATCCTCACAATAACTTCATACATACAACATTATCATCCTTGCTTTATAGGTAAAGCAATTGAAGCAAAATAATTGTTTGTTTTCTGATAGCCAAATACATACTCATATGTCAACCAATAGAACAGTCATTCTTAGGAATATACTAAGATGCATCATCAAGCAACTATCTAGCAGTTGCTTAGAGAAGAAGGCTGTGTTGATACTATCAGCGCATGTACGCTCAAACAGTTTAATTTCCTTCTATATAGAAGAGTGGTCACGATAGACAAGGGAAAGGTACCGGTGTGACATATCTTCTTTCATGTACTCAATAAAATATTTTTAAGGGCTGTGTTAGGTACTGGAAAACAAACAATAACCAGACCTGCACACTTGTAGCCCAGAAGGGAAAATAAGAAATATCTATAGACAACTGTGATATAGCTTTGATACACCTCTGCTTCAAATCTTGCCTTCTTTATAATCCATTCTTTACATTGAAGGGAGAGTTCATTTTAATTTTTCTCCAAGACAATCTGAGGGCGTCAGGGTCTTGTTTCAAAAGCCTTTAGTGTATCTACAGTAGCATCCAGGTCCAAGCTCCTACCCTGATTGACAAATCCTCTCCTGAAGTAACTGCTCTAACCAGTGTCTTAAATATCAACATCACCTGTCCTGGTCCCCCTCTGTCATACAGAGCTGCATTCAGTATCCAGAAGAAGTATGACCTGTTTCTTTCACCTTCAGATCTGCGCATTGCTTATATGGAATGCTCTGCATGTTTTTTCTTGCCTGATTTACCCCTACTTATCCTTCATGTCTCAGCATAAATGTCCTAGAAGATTTCTTTAATTCCCTGAGACTATATTGGAGCCCACACACCACATGCTTCCCTAGCTGAAAATATTTACCCATATTGTGCCTTGCACATTCCTTTTGTAAAAGTTATTATTTATTGGATTATTTATTTATTTTTGAAAGACTACCCTGATGATTTCTAAATGAGCATTTGGTTCTTGGTCCTACTGAATCAGCTCTCTTGGTTGTGCTACTGGGAGTTTCTTCTTATTATCAGAATCCTTAAGGTCCTTAGCCCATGCACCAAAAAAAAAAAAAAAAAAAAAAAAAAACAGTCACAGCTCTCACAGTCCCTGGACGTTAGGAGCAAGGTCAAAGTGTCCTGCTGGAAGACCGTAATTTGCCAGTTTTCATAAAACTGTCATCTGCTGGTTCACTCCCCAAATGCCCTCAATAGCTTGGGTTGGACTGAGCCATAGTCATGAGCTTGGAATTCCATCCAGGTCACCCAGCTTCTTCAGCTGTCACTTGCTGACTCCCAGAGTACTGATTAGCAGGGAGCTGGAATTAAAAGCAAAGCTGAAACTAACCCAAACACTCCAATATGGGATGCCAGTGTCCCACATGGCATCTTAGCTACTGTACCAAAAGCCTCCCTCTGCCTTGCACATTTCTTTTAGCTTAAAAGAATAAAATTAAAAGTGCTATTAATGGCATTGACCTGGGAGCACTATCAAACATTTTCTGGTAGGGACTGTGTCATTTTGTATCACCTTTGTGAAAAACTTACAAATAGAGTTGTCAAATGTGCACATTAAATTAAATTAGATGAGATTACCAGAATTCTTGATATGGAGGGAAATCGAAAGGGTTCCTGAAAGATTAGGAAGTGATTTCATCTAGAAAGCTGAAATGTAATATGGCAAATGTCAGGTCATCCTCCAAAGAACACAAATCCAGTAACACAGATAGAAGATGGCTAAGCAGAAATATAGTACAAAAACACTTAGTACACATAACTAACCATGAGATAAAAATGAGTCAGCAATGAAGTGTCATTACAGGAAAAAATGCAGGACAAATTCATATTTCCCCGAGGCACTAAATGAGGTTTGACAGATTCAGCTGGAGAGGGATTTTTACCTCCACAATGGCTTCAGTAGCATAGAGCATCTACTCTCAGTCACCAAGTCCTAAATGAATGAAATATATTTTGGAGGAGCATTAGATAAAATGAGGTTATTTTGCATAGACTGGAGAGGAGAATTACTCTTTCTGAAAATCACACAATGTTGCAGCATTATTTTTTTAAAGATTTATTTTATTTATTTGAAAGGCAGAGTTAGAGAGAGAGAGAGAGAAAGGAAGGGAGGGAGAGAGAGAAAGATCTTCTATCCTCTGGCTCATTCCCCAAAGGACCACAATGGCCAGGGCTGGGCCAGACCAAAGCCAGAAGCTTCATCCAGGTATCCCCTGTGGGTGCAGGGGCCCAAGCACTTATGCCATCTTCCACTGCTTTCCCAAGTGCATTAGCAAGGGGCTGGATCAGAAGTAGAGCAGCCAGGTCTCAAACTGGTACCCATATGGGATGCCAGTGCTGCAGGTGGCAGCTTTACTTTCTACCCCACAACACCAGCCCCAGCATTATATTTTTAAACTGTGTTACAATTAACAATAGGTTGCAATAATGAACATTAACTCAATCAATTCTTACAATATCATTATGGGTTAAATATAATTATCACCATTTTACAATTTTTGTGAAAAGGCTGAATATTATTCTTTTATTCTTTTTTGTTAAGATGAGGATACATGGGCTTCTGGTTCTGGCTGACAAATCAGTGTTCTCTCAAAGGCTTTGTTTAGGGAAAAATCTTGTTCATGGAGAGGAAAAATAATTCCTAGTCAAGGACCAATACCTAATTTTTGGCTTACTTGTTGAAGGCTACCATAATTGGTAAATGATTCCAGTGAATAAATGCATAAACACAAGCAGCAAAATATTTGGATGAGTTATTACTGAAGGTTGTAAAATCCCTCCTTATGAAGAAAACATGCAATCAGTGACTTGCATGGGTTAGATGGGCAGGCACCACATTTTTGATTTTTATATCTTTTTTAGTAAAATGTCTACTGAGAATATATGCATGGAAACATGGATCTTATTTATAAATGTCATATGCAATCATGTGCTATTAAACTTTATACAATATTTACAAAAAACTTAAAGATATAATAAATGTAAATAAATATAATTTTATGTATTCTTCTCCCATACCCCAATATAATGATTTTCATAGCCACCCTGATAACTACTTGTTACTCTGAAGATCACTAGTTAAGACATCTGGCAGCTGAAGATTTCTCAGAACTTAAAAGGGAAAAAAGATTATGAAAAGCCATAAGAGAGGAAGAGAGAAAAAGTAGATAACCTGTGTGTGTGTGTATGTATTTATAACTTGTGCCTAATTCATCAACTTTCCAGACACACAAGCCAGAAGAAGTCCATACAGCAGACTCGTAGAAGAACAATTGCTTTAAGTAGCACGTCCAACCTTAGAATCAGCCTTTATGGTATTCTGGTCTGGCTGAAAAGCCCAGGGGAGCATTTTAGGTGTGGAAAGCCAAGACACGCTGGCAAAAAAAATATATATATATATATTTACAATTCTACATAAAGGACCTCTGTGGGTGAGATCCCAATGGAAAGTAGTGGCCACCAAAGAAGGATGTACTTTTTTCTGAAGGGATAAGAGAACTTCGCTTTGCTTAAGGCCTTGTCGAGCTAATGGATCCAAAAGACTTCCATAGCTGAGGCAGCTCATGTCCAGAGCCTGGGGTGACCACTGATATCATACATGAGAGTGTTATTTGTTAAAGAATAAACAAGAGTCACTGTGCACTAACTTCCCATCCAGGGCCTCTGTCCACAAAGAATTGTATCATGAGACTGAATAGTAAAACTTGTCCTCAAGAATCACTTCCTTTTAGTGTTTTCAATGGAGGATATTATTATGTCACAGAAGTTATAGTCATGTCTAAATGCTCACAAAAGATGTATCATTCTTGGGTTCTTCTTTAAAGATAATTAAGTTTCTAAAAGGAAAGAAGGGGGAGGATGGAAAGGAAAAGAGGAAGTGAGAGAAAAGTGAAATCACCTTTGAGAAGCAACAGCTTTGAACAGCCCTTGTCTAGACTGTTCAGGAACAGTTTTCTTAGTTTTTTATTTTATTTAAAAATTTTTTTCTTTCGTTTCCTTTATTGGACTGAACAGGAAAGGGAGGCAGAAGAGGGCGGGAAAATGGGTAGGAGGACAGGTATGGTGGGAAGAATTACCATGTTTCTTATGTTGTATTTATGAGATATATACAAATAAAAATTTTAAAAGACCCTTGGCAACACTGAGACCTACATTTGTCATCTTGAAAAAAATAAAATAAAATTTTCCATCTCTTCATTTGACCTAACCCAAGAACAATGAATTAAAGAAGGGCTCTGAGATGTACAATTTGGGACATGCTCAAGCTGACTTGCCCCAAATGGTAGAGTTAGAAACATACCAGGGGACTCCAGTTTAATCCCATCAAGGTGGCATGTACCAATGCCATCTCACTAGTCCAAGTGATCAATTTCAGTTCACAATTGATCATAATGAAAGGACTAAGAGTCAAAGGGAGCACATAAACAAGTCTAGTACCTGCTAATACTAACCGATAGAATAAATAAAGGGGAGAGTGATCCAACATGGGAAGTGAGATACTCAGCAGACTCATAGAATGGTGGATGTCCTAAATAGCACTCTGGCCTCAGAATCAGCCCTAAAGGCATTCCGATCTGGCTGAAAAGCCCATGAGAGTATTTCAGGCATGGAAAGCCAAGACACTCTGGCAAAAAAAAAAAAAAACAAAAAAAACAAAAAAAAACAACCAACCCTAAATGAAAGATCTCTGTGAGTGAGATCCCAGTGGAAAGAACAGGTCTTCAAAGAAGGAGGTACCTTTCTCTGAAGGGAGGAGAGAACCTCCACTTTGACTATGACCTTGTCTAAACAAGATAAGAGTCGGAGAACTCAAGGGGCTTCCATAGCCTTGGAAACTCATGACTGGTGCATAGGGAGATTACTGATGCCATAAACAGGAGTGTCAATTTATAAAGTCAACAACAGGAGTCACTGTGCACTTACTCCTCATGTAGGATCTCTGTCCTTAATGTGCTGTACATTGAGGCTTAATGCTATAACGAGTACTCAAACAGTATATTTCACTTTGTGTTTCTATGGGGGTGCAAACTGTTGAAATCTTTACTTAATGTATACTAAACTGATCTTCTGTTAAAAAAAAAAAAGAAGAAATTATCAATTCCCAACTTGACTCTCATTGGGATTAAACATGACAATAGGTCTGATCTGATTTCATCATCATTTAAAAAATCATCTATATTTTTCACTTTATGTTTCTGTGTGGGAGCAAACTGTTGAAATCCTTACTTAATGTATGCTAAACTGATCTTCTGTATATAAAGAGAATCGAAAATGAATCTTGATGTGAATGGAAGGGGAGAGGGAGTGGGAAGGGGGAGGGTTGCGGGTGGGAGGGACGTTGTGGGGGGGAAGTCATTGTGATCCATAAGCCGTGCTTTGGAAATTTATATTCATTAAATAAAAGTTAAAAAAAAAAAAAAAGAAGGGCTCTGAGACAGCAGGTCTGCTGCTATGTCGTTGTTGTTGTGTTTTCCTGAATTGTGTTTGGATATAACACCTTTGCTTTCTGGCCTTTTCCTTGCCTATTCTGTACTCTGTTAAAAATGTCTAACAAGTCTCGTTGTTCAAGGGTGTGGGATGTGAAAGGGAGTTGGCTTTGAATTATCTACCAAAAAATTCAATGCATTGGTTAATGGAGATGTTCCAAAATGCATGCAATTCTACGTATGAGGGATGGTCAGAATTTAATTTCCTGATACTTAAAGTGATTTGACCAAGAGCAAAAGGCACGAAGAAACACTAACAGTAGGGACAGCGGATACAACAAGAAAGACACAGAATGTCTCAGCAGCAAAGTTCAATCTTGTAAAAGTGAGCTGGTGGAAGAGAGATGAAGCCACTCATCTCCAGAGTCAAGGTTCCTCCTTTGGACCAAGAGGAAAGTCAATGGGATAGCCTTCCTCCCAACCTAGTGATGTGGGTTGGGGTTAAAGGGAAGGAGAGGAAAGATAAGGAAACAAAGATTAGCTTATCTTTGTCTTTGACATGATTATTCTTAGACCCATTCATACAAATGCTATTTTGAAATCTGTTTAAATCCTGCAGAAACATTTCTGTATTTAACACAAAGCACACAATAAGCAAAAACCATGGTGATGTGAAACTAAGTAAATGAATCAATTAACTGACCACACTGATTTGTGTTGAAACATTGTTTAGCTTAGCCAGGGTTAAAATTCTAGGTTTTTCTCAATCAATCATGTTTCCTGAATCAAATTTAATTCCCATGAAAGAACCATTACTGTTGCCCATCTGTAAAAATGATGCTAATGCATAACTTACAGATATTGTAAGGATAAGTGCTCTATTATGTGACAAGTATTAGCTGTGTTAAAGGTATAGTAAGTGCTCAGTAAATGCTTGCTCTCTTCTTAGATCCTTTTGACAATTTGTAGTCAAATTTTTCATTTTGAGATCATTGTAAGTTCACGTGCAGTTGTAAGAAAAAACAGAGTCCCTGTTCACTTCACCCAGATTCGTTTGATTGGAATATCTTACAAAACTGTGGTACAACATCATGATCAGGATGTCAATTTGAAAATAGTCAAGATAGAGACAGTTCTACCACCATAGGGAGCTCTACTGATGGCCTTTTATAGCCATCCCTAATCCTCTCCCCTTCTCTCCAGTAGACAAGTGATCTGGGGCAGGTGTCTTTTGCAGTGGTCAAGACACCTCTTGGGATGTGTGTATCCCATATCAGGTCTGCTTCTAATCTGTAGAGTCCTGATGATGTGCACCCTGGGAGGCAGCACATGATGATTCAAGCACTTTGGTCCCTGCCCCACATAGAAGACCCAGACTAAGTTCCCAGCTCCCAATTTCAACATAGTCCAACCCTAGCTGTTGCAGATATTTGGGGGAGTTAAAGCAGCAAATGGAAGATTCATGTCTGTCTCTCTCTGACTTTCAAATGAATGAAAAATTTTATAATTTATAATTTTATAATTGTGTCATTTCCAGAATTGCACACTATGATACTTCTTAGGGTTAGGTGTTTTTACTCAGAAAAGTCATGTGACTATTCATCCATGTTGTTGCAATGTATCAACAGTTTTTTCCTTTCTTATTGCTGAGTGGCATTGCATGTTGTCATCTCCTACTTGTCTACCTCTCCAGTAATACCACACATTCTTGATTTCATGCTATGTATGCACCACAGATTTTTTAGCCACTCCCCACTAACAGACATCTAGGTTGTCCCCAGTTTGGGCTTGCTAGGATTAAACTTTTATGAAACTATTACCTTAAAAGAAAATTATTATGAACACCTGTATATAAATTTGTTTCTGAGCATCAGTTTCCATTTCTCTGAGATAAATGTCTCGAAGTACAGGTGCTATATTGTGTGAGTATGACAACTTCATATTTAGTTTTTTAAAAGAACTTGCCGACCTGCTCTCTTGAATGGCTTTGCCATTGTGCATTGGCATCAGTAATGTATGTGATGCAATTTTCTCAGCATCCTCACTGACATTTAACATTATCGCTGTTTATTATTTTAGTCATTCTGATTCATTTAGTCATTTAGTGATATTTCATTGTAGTTTAATTTGTATTTACCTAATGACTAATAACATTGAACATCTATTCATGGACTTATTCTGTGAATTTTCCTCATTTTCTAATTTGATCTATGTTTTTTGAGTTTCTAATTGTTATAACGGTTTTTGTTGTATTCTGGATTTTAGCTCTTTGCCAAATATGTATGCTGTAAATGTTTTTTCTCTGTTTGTGATGTGCCTTTTTTATTTTTAAAAGATTCATACATTTATTTATTTGAAAATCAGAGTGACAGAGAGAGGAGGGAGAGACAAAGAGAAAGAGAGACAGAGAGAGATCTTCCATATTCTTGTTTACTCCCCAAATGGCCACAAGTCCAGGTTTGGCTCAGCCAGAAGCCAGTAGCCAGGAACAGAATGCTGGCCTCCAATATGGGTAGCAGGGACCCAAGTGCTTGGGTCATCCTCCACTGCCTTCTCAGGCACATTAGTGGGAAGTTAGATGGGAAGTAGAGCTGGATCTGAGACTTGAACCAGGACTTTCATATGGGATGCCAGCATTTTTTTTTTAACATCCATTTATTTATCTGAAAGTCAGAGTTACACAGACAAAGGAGAAGCAGAGAGAGAGAGGTTTTCCACTGGCTGGAATGGCAGAGCTGCACCAATCCGAAGCCGGAAGCCAGGAGCTTCTTCCCGGTCTCCCATGTGGTTGCAGTGGCCCAAAGACTTGGGCCATCTTCTACTGCTTTCCCAGGCCATAGCAGAGCTGGATCGGAAGTGGAACACCCGGGTCTTGGACCAGCGCCCATATGGGATGCCGGCTCTTCAGGCCAGGGCACTAACTCACTGTGCCACAGCGCTGGCCCTATGGGATAACATTTTAAGCTGGGGCTTAACCCACTGCACAAGAATGCCAGTCCCAGTCTTTCCAATTGTGCAATACAAAAGCTTGAATTTTGGGGAGATCTGATCTATCTTTTTTTTGTTCCCTATGGATTATACTTCTGGTGCCATCTATGAATTCTTTCTTTTTATTTTATATATTTATATGTCAGAATTACAATGACAGGGGGTTCACTCCCAAATGACCTCAAGGGCCCGGGGCTGGGCCAGCCCAAAGCAGAGAGCCAGAAGCTTCTTCCAGGTCTTCCACATGGGTGCAGAGGCCCAAGAACTTGGGCCATCCTAAGCTGCTTTCCTAGGCACAGCAGAAGGTAACTGGATCAAAAGTGGAGCAGCTGGGACTCAAACCAGTTCCCCTATGGAATGCCAGCACTGCAGAAGGTGACTTAACCCACTGGGCCACACCACTAGCCCCATATGAGTTCTTTCATAGTTAATCCTAGACCCTTAAGATTTTTTCCCATTTAAAAAAATATTTATACTTTCTCAGCCAGCTCTGTGTCATAGCAGGTAAGGCTGCTGCCTGCAGCACCAGCATCCCATATGGGTGCTGGTTTGAGTCCTGGCTGCTCTACTTCTGATCCAGCTCTCTGTTATGACTTGGGAAAGCAGTAGAAGATGGCCCAAGTCCTTGGGCCCCTGCACCCATGTGAGAGACCTGGAAAAAGCTCCTGGCTCCTGGCTTCGGGTTGGCTCTGCTCCAGCCATTACAGCCATTTGGGGAGTGAAGCAGTAGATAGAAGACCTTTCTCTCTCTCTCTATTTCTCACTCTCTTTCTCTCTTTCTCTCTCTCTGCCTTTCTGTTAACTCTGCCTTTCAAATAAAATAAATAAATTTTAAAAAAAGTTTATACTTTTGCATTTTACATTAGTCTGTGTTTTATTTTGAGCTATTTTTTATATAAGCTGTGAAGTGTAGATCCAGATTCTTTTTGTTTGCTTGCTTGCTTCTGTGTTTTGCCAGGGGTGTTCAGTTGCTCCAGAGCCACTTGAGGTCATGATGTTAAGGGAAGTACACCAACCACATAGAGACAAGTGCTGCATGATTTCCCTCATATGCAGATCTCATACAGTTACAGTAAAATAGGGGTTACCATAATCTGGGGAGAGTAGAGGAGAGGGAAGAATAGGTATGGTTTGATCAGCAGGTATTAAATTACAGTTCAACAGGAGAAAGACATTCTGGTGTTCTGTTGCTCAGTAGGGTGACAATAGATAATGATAAGGTACTGTATATTTCCAAAAGTCCATGAAAAAGGATTTTGAATTTTTTTCACCAGAGAACTAAATGCTTGAGGAGGTAGATGTACTTGCTCTGATTTGAACATTATGTAATATATATGTGTATTAAATATCATAATTATGTATGATTTTATGTATAAATTAAAAATATATTTGAAAAGGAAAGTTTGTCCTTTCTCTATTTAGGAAGCACGATTTTCAAAAATCAATTGGACATATTCATATAGATCTCTTTTTAGGTTCTCTGATCTATCTCATTGACCCATGTCTACCTCATGAAATTGGGACTAAATCTTTCTATACTATATACCAGGCCCTAGTGTCAGAGTGATTTCTCTCACTTTACTATTCTTCCTCAAAATTGGTTTAACTAGTCTGAGGAATGTGCTTTTCCATACAAATTTTAAGCTTGCCTATGACTCGTTATCTATCTGGAGCTAGATACAAATTGCATTAAACCAATAGATCAGGTTAAAAAGAATTGGAATTTGTACTACCCTGGTTTCCCAATTCATGAACATGGTATGTATTGTGGTTCATTTAGGGTTTCTTTAATCAGTACTTTCTATTTTTCATATACAGATCGTATTTCATATTTTTTAAGTTCATTTGAGTATTTTAGTTTTTAGAAGTAATTATAAATGATACTGTCTTCACTTTCAGTTTCTATGTGTTCATTATTAGGTAAGTAAAAAGGAGACTGAGTTTGGGTTAATGATCTCACACTCTGTGACCTTGTGTACTCACTTATAAATTCTTGGCATTTCTGTCAGTTCTTTGAGATTTTCTACATAGACAATTATGTCATCTGCAAAAAGGGACAGTTTTATTCTGCCTTTCCAGTTACATCATTTGTTTGTTTTTTCTTGCCTTACTGAAGTGACTAGGACTCCCAGTACTATGTTGACCAAGCGTAATAAGAAGGGAAATCCTTACTTTCTTTCCACTCTCAGAAAGACATACAATTTCTATCATTATATTAGCTATTTTCGTTTTTTAGATGCTCTTAAATTGAGGATGCTTCCCTGTGTTCATCCTTTGTTGACTATTTAAAGTTACAAATTAGTATTAGACCGTCTTAAATGCTTTTTCTACATTAATGTGTATGATTACATGATATTTTCTCTTCTTTAGCCTGTTGATACAAGGGTACTTCAAAAAGTTCAGGGAAAAATATAATTGAAAGGTAAGTTTACTTTGGTGAAAAACAATTTTGAAATCCATGCATATAAAGGTATCTCCAAAATGCTCATGGAAAAGGCATATTGTGAAAAAACTATGCATGGATTTCAATTTTTTACACCAAGATGAACTTATATTTTAAATGAAAATTATTTATTATCATTTATTATTGATTTGAAAGGCAGAGAGAAAGACAGAGACAGAGGTCCTTCCTGTAGGTTCACACCCCAGAACCCCACAAAAACTAAGACGGGGCCAGGCCAAAACAAGGAATTGTGAAGTTAATCCAGGTCTCCCGTTCAAGGTGTCAAGGAGCCAGTTACTTAAGCCATCACTGCTGCTTCCCTGTGCACATTAGCAGGAAGCTGGAACTGGGAGCAGAGCCGAGACTCAAACGCATGCACTCCAGTATGGGATGTAGGTGTACCCAGGCACTGTCTTGACTGCTGCACCAGATGCCTCCCCTTAAATTTTCCTTTAATTTCAGTTTTCCATGAACATTTTGAAGTGCCCTCTTATAGTGTATTATACTGATTTGTTTGTACTGTTTAACCAGGCTTGTATACCTAGAGTAAGCCCCACTTGATGATGATGCATAACTCTTTTTATGTATTGCTGGACTTGACTTGATGAGAGTTTTTGAGGATCTTTCATCTAAGTCCATGAGAGATATTGGCCTGAACTTTTTTTTAATTGTCTTTGGTTTGGTATCAAGGTAATACTGGCCTTATAAAAATGATTATGTAAAAATGGTGTTAATTCTTCTGTAAATGCTTGGTGTGATTCTTCAGTGAAAACCTCTACATCTGAAAATTTATTTCAGGAAATATTCAATTTCTAGTGATTACAAGACTGTTCAGGGCTGACTGTTTCATTTTGATTTCACTTTGATAGTTTGTAGTTTTTAGAATTCATTTAATCGAAATCATAGGATTTATTTATAAAGTTGTTTGTTATATTCTGTGGTAAGCTAAATATAATCTTGCAAAGTTACCCAATCCCTGAAATGTGTAAATGTTACATGGAAAAAGAGGCTTTGCAGTCATGAGTGAGTTAAAGGTCTTGACATGCAGAGATTATCCTGGATTACTCAGGTGCACCAGAAATGCAATCACAGGTGCCCTTTTAATAAGCGGTATTGGTCTGATTTTGTTACCATAATGAAATACCTGAGGCAGGCTCCTTTACAAAAAGAAGAGGTTCATTTTTGGCTCATGGTTCTGGAGATTCATGGCATTTTGCTAGTAGAGTCCAGAGAAGGCACAAAGTATTACTTGGCAGAAGACAGAGAGTGTGTCTGTGTATGTGTGGTCTCTGTCCCTCCTCTTGCAAAGCCACCAGAATTCAACCCTGGGAGCACTGCTGTAATGACTGTTTATAAATCTCAACACGTTCTAAAGGCTCCATCTCTACATATCATGGTGGCATTAAGTTCCCATCTGCTCTAATACCTCACAATGGATATTAAATCCAGCACATAAAGCTTTGGACAACATTCAAACTATATCCAAACCACAGAGATTTTACCAATAAAGGAGAAGAAGCACATTTAACAGCAGAAGCCAGATGCCAAGCTGCCAGATTTTAAGAGGGAGTAAGAGTCCCTGGGCGAAAGAAGGAAAGGAACAAAGTTCTAGAAACCAAAAAGGATCAGGAAATAGATCCCTCCCTAGAACCTCAATGGAAGAGCCCAGAAAAACTGATTCCAGGCATTCCACCTCAAGTTATAAGAAAACCAGTGTTGGGGCTGGCTCTGTGGCTTAGTAGGTTAAACCTTTGCCTGTAGCCTTGGCATCCCAAATGGGCACGAGTTCCAGTCCTGGCTGCTCCACTTCTGATCCAACTCCCTACTAATGGCCTGGGAAAACAGTGGAAATGACCCATGTGCTTGGGCCCTTGCACCTGTGTGGGAAATCTGGAAGAAGCTCCTGGCTCTGGCTTCGGGTCAGCCCAGCTTTGCCCATTGCTGTCATTTGGAGAGTGAACCAGGGGATGGAAGACCTCTCCCTCTGTCTCTCCTTCTCTCTTTCTGTAACTTTGCCTTTCAAATAAATGAATAAATCTTAAAAAAGAAAAGAAGGAAGGAAGGAAGGAAGGAAGGAAGGAAGGAAGGAAGGAAGGAAGGAAGGAAGGAAGGAAAGAAGGAAGGAAGGAAAGAAGGAAGGATGGATAAAGGAAGCCAGTGTTTTCTATAATAATCAAGTTTGTGGTAATTTGTTGTAGGAGCCTATTGGAAACTATTGCATTCTCCTTTATTATAGTGTGTCTTGGTATGGATTTCTTTCAATGACAATAAGACTTTTATATTTTTACTGACATTGATGATTTGCGTCTTCTCTGCTTTTATCTTTGTCAGTCTTTCTAAAGATTTATCAATTTTCTTGATTTTTTTCAAAAAAAGCAACTTCCAAAATACAGTTACATAGCAGGAATGTACTCTGATAGCACAGTAGTATACAGTAATCTATTATGGAACTAGAATTGTGGCGTTTGAAGGTTTTCAATACCAAGAGTGATAAGTATTTAAGGAGATATGAATGTGAATTTTCCTAATATGATAATTGTACATTATATATAAATATATACACACACATATATATATATCAAATTATAACACTATACCCCCTAAATATGTACAAGTATTACAGGTCAACTAAAAATCAACTTGTTGTTTCACTGATTTTCTCTATAATTTCCTATTTTCATTTTCATTGACATCCGCTCTTATGCTTAGGACTTCATTTCTTCTTGCTTGTGGGAACTTACTTTGCGTTTCTTTCTCTGGTTTCTTGAGGTAAGAATGAGCTTCATTGATTTTGTGCATTTTTTTATTTAGCCATTTCAAATTAATTTTTAGTTTTAGTTTTTTAGTTTTAGTGCCATAAATTTCTGTGACCATTGTTCTTAACAGCATCATATATGTATATAAATGTGTGCCAAATATGTTGTTTTTCCATTTTTTCAATTCTAATTTTTCCTTTCCTTTGAGACTTCCTCTGTGTCTGGAGAATAATTAGAAGTGTGTGGTTTGATTTTCAAATATTTGGAGATTTTCCTGTGGTTTTTTCTACTAATGACTTCTTGTTTGATTTCATTGTAGTTTAACAAAACATTCTATGATTTATATCCTTTTAAATTTGTTAAAAGTTGCTTTATGGCACAGGATATGGCCTATGTTGGCTAGTGTAGCCTGGGCATTTTTCCGTGTGTAGTCTGCTACTCTGAGATAGTGTGTTCTATGTATGTTTATTAGATCAGATTAGTTGATTATCTTTTTTTAAGAGTTTTTTTTAATATATTTTGAAAGTCAGTGTTACAGAGAGACAAGGAGAGACAGAGAGAGATCTTCTTTCTGCTAGTTCACTCTCCAGGTGGCTACAACAGCCAGCACTGGGCCAGGCTGAAGTCAGGAACCAGGAGCTTCATCTGAGTCTCCCATGTGAGTAGCAGGGGCCTAAAACTTTTGCCATCTTCCACTGATTTTTCCAAGCCATTAACAGGAAGATGAATCAGAAATGGAGCAGTTAGGACTCAAACCCATGCCCATATGGGATGCTGGTTTTGCTGGCAGTGGCTTTACCCACTACACAGCAACGCCAGTCCCAAATTGATTGTCTTGTTCAGATCTGGTGTAGTCCTGCTGATTTTCTATCAATATTGTTAGTGGCTGAGAAGAGGAAGTTGAAGTCTTCAGTTACAATAATGCATTTGTCTTTTTTTCAACTCCGTTAGTTTTTGGTTCATGTAATTGGAGACTGTTTTTGATACATACCCATTTATGATTGTGAGGTCTTCCTCAAGATGGATTAATCACTCCTTGTCTCCAGTAACTGTCTTTGCTGTGAATTCTGTTTCATCTGATATTGATGTATCCTTTCTGCATTTGTTATTGTTTTAGTACTGTTTATGGAGTGTCCTTTTCCTTCCTTTTAGTTTCAGCATTCTAGGTCATTGAATTTGAAATGAGGTTCCTGTAATCAGAATACAGCTTGTGGATATTTGTTTCACTTTTTGCACTCTGCCAATTTTTATGTTTTTATTTTCATATTTATATTATTTATGCTTAATGAATTGATAAAAATGTGTTATTTCTGCTTACTCTGTTTTTCATTTTTCTCTCTTTTTCATCTTGTGTGTTATTTAAATATTTTTAGGATTTCATCTGGATTTGTTTGCACTGCTCATGGGAATTGCACTACCTATAGTTTTCATAAGGATTGTATTGGGTTTTACACTATACACTATACAATGTAACTTATAATCTGCTGGTATCAACATTCACCCCTTCAGATGAAGTATAGAAATCTCACAGATAATTTGCTGTATACTCAGCAATTTTAAAATATATTTTCATTATATCTTCTACATGAATTGAGCACCACATCAGATAGTATTATAGTTTTTGCTTCAGCCACCAAACGTGATTTAAGAAACTCATAAAAACTATAGTCAATTTTATTTACTCCTATGTTTACCCATCCCAATGTTCTTTTCCTTCTGAGTGCCAATCCTTCTGTCACTATTGTCTTTCTTTAGTTATTATTTGCTTCTTAGGGCTTCTTTAAGGATAGGTTTTCTAGCAACATAACTTCTTAATTTTCTTTTGTCTTAATTATCTGTCTTTATTTCCCTATTTACTCAATGAAGAATAGTTCACTGGAAATTAAAATCACACATGATAGTTTTTTGAGTACTTGAAAAATGACGTGCCATTTCTGGAAATTTCTTGGTTTCAGATAAGAAATCCTTTGTGCGTTGAGTTTGTGTTCTCTGTAAGTTATAAGTCATTTTTCTGGTTGTTTTTACCATTTCTTGTTTGTCTTCAGTTTTGAGATTGACTTATAATGTATCTTGGCATGGATTTCATTAGTTTTATTCTGTCTAGGGATTCACTCAGATTCTTGAATTTGTTGATTTTATCATTTGTAAAATATGGAAAATTTTCAGCTTTTTCAATTCAATGTGTTTCAAGTAGCATACTATCTCTTCCTTCCTTCTGAGATCTGAGGATACAACTTCTAACTCTGTTTATTTTTCTACAGGTATCCAAGGCATGGTTAATTTTTCTAGTCTGTTTTATCTGTCATTCACACTAGATAAATTTTGTTGAATTGTTCTCAAGTTCATTGATTCTGTACTCTGTCATCTCCACTCTTCTGTTGAGCCCGTATCACAAGTTTTGTTTTTATTATTACACTTGGTTATTTTTTATAGACTCAGTTTCTTTGTTGAGCTTTTCTCCTTTTCATTTCAAGAGATTGGGTTATTACTTGTTGAAGCATTTTTATTTGTTTTATTTTTTTAATTTTTAATTTTTTTTAAATTTTGTATTTATGTAAGGTGAACAAATTTCATGTATTTCATATGTGCAGATTTAGGAACAAAGTGATACTCCCCACCCTACACTCCCTCCTGCCCATGTTCCCACCCTCTCTCCTCCTTCCTTTCTTAATCTTTTAATTTTTAGAGTGGCATACTTTCAGTTTATTTTATAATCATAAGATTAACCCTCCACTAAGTAAACAATTCAAGAAATAGTAAGAACAAAAAGACACTGTTCTTCAAAGTAGAGTGTCGCTTCCCCTCTTCATGGAGGAACGACACTAAGCCCTGCACTGTTCTTTCGTCTGCTTGGCCCTCCCCAGGTTTGCTGCTGGTTCTTCCCGGGTTGGCTACCGTCCCTTCCACCTCCGTGGAAGGGCGGTTCCCCCTAGCCACTTTCCCCACTTCCGCGGGGGAGCGGCACACCGCCGGCCGGCTCTTCTCGGGGGCTGCACAGGTGTTCCTTCAGATAGACGTTCCTCTTAGATGTTCCTGGTGCATGTTGTCTCTCTCCTCCTTTATAGTCCTCTTCCACCAATCACAACTCTGCTACCCACACGCCGAGTACGCTGCTCTCCTCCAATCAGGAGTAGGTCCTACAGTTTATTGGTTGAACTGGAGGCAGCTGTGTAGAAGCTGTTTCTCCCTTCTCAGCGCCATATTGTGGGAGAGCAGATGCATAGAATTAAGTCTTAATTCCAGTAACTTAGTCTAGTCCGAGTTGCTCCCCACAGTAGAGACAGGGGCTCTAAGCAATAATCAAATCTCAAAATGTCAATTTCACTCATATTTGTTACATTTTTTGAACTCTATTAGTTACCACAGATCAGGGAAAACATATTTGTCTTTTTGGGACTGGCTTATTTCACTGAGTATAATGGTTTCCAGTTGTATCCATTTTGTTGCAAAAGACAGGATTTCATTCTTTTTTACAGCTGAGTAGTAGTCAATAGAATATATATACCACATTTTCTTTATCCTGTGATAAGATGATGGACATCTGGGTTAATTCCAAATCTTAGCTATTGTGAATTAAGCTGCAGTAAATATGGGATACAACTAACTTGGAACCATTTTCATGGCAGGTGCTTTAAAATCCTTGTCAAATATTTTCAGCATGTCATTCATCTTAATTGTAGTGTCTTTTGAATGTAATTTCTTATTCGTGTAACTTAACTTTTTTTCTGGTTCTTGGTATGATTGCATCTAAAAAAATTTGGGTATTACATCATGGGACACTAGATCCTATCTAATCACTTTCATCAGGCAATCCCCTTGTTAGAGCATATCATGATGATCAGATGAGTGTGTATGGTTGGCGTCCTCCTGGGCCCCACCAATACAACACCAGAAAAAGTGAGGCATTTACTCATACAATCTGTTGCAGATGGGGTGGGGGGGAGGTATTCATCTCTTCCCTTGATGATGCTATCACCTTCCTAGCAAAAGTGGGCACCAATATGTACTCCCTCATTGTCTTGAATTGAGATAGAAGATCACCTCCCTGTTGGTCTCCACACCACAGAGGAGAAAGAGGAGGGCCATTCAGATCACTTTGTTACTGTGTGACTGGGGGAGAAGTTCAGATCCCTGCAGGCAGAGGAGGAAGCCCAGTGCTCTTAGCACTTCTTCAAACCACCTTGATTCACCTCATCAACTGAGGGTGGGATGGACCCTGAGCTCCCTACCACACACCATTGAGATGCCAGAGGTAGGAAGATGGGGGAACAGAAATATCAACTGAGTGCATTTAGTCTTCTTGTTACTGGATGGACATGGAGCCTCAGCTTGCCACTAGACCCTTCTGACCTCACACTGGTAGCATAAATTGGAACACTGCCTGTGTTTGCCAGAGAGGGAATAGAAGATCAGTTTCATGTCCACTAACACCATCATAGAGAGCACTCAGGGCAATACTTGCTTCTTCAGAGATTGAGAATGGAGTGGAAGACACCTCATAGGAGATTATGGAGCAAGTTTTTCCCAGTGTTACTTGACAGCTGTATGGAATGTATTGCCAAAGAGTTCTTCTGCTTTTACAAAACCCCTTTCCTGGTTTCTTGTCTAGGGGAACAGTTTTTTGGGGGAGACTTTTTAGTCAGTTCCTCTTTGTAGTTCCAAATTGGAGTCTTCTCCAACTCTCTCCAAAAGATATATGAATATGGGAGGCAGTAAATAATCCAGGGAACTCACCATCTCATCATTTCTCATGTCCTGATGTCCCTGTACAGTCCACCTTCTTCCATTTACCTTTTGGCGTCATAGAGGAAAGTCACCAGGATGCTCATGAGGCAGAAGACAAGAACAAGAGGAATGTCCAGAATAATGCCTCCATTGGAGTTTCTGAGCAAAACGCAAGAAAGTGCATTGTGAGCAGTTTGGAGTCAGCTAACCTGAAAAATTATGGCAGGCTTAGGGCTCTAATGGTGGTCTCTATTTGCCTGGAACCAGGCCCTGGATGATCAAGGCGAAAGAATATTGTCTTCTTAGCCATACTAGCCAGATAGAGGAGGGAGTGCTTTGGTTTGGATAGTTTGCAAATCAGGTCCTTTATTATCTCTACAAATTTGCTAGCCCAGGAAAGTCTCTCCCCAGTCAGAAAAGGATTTTAAGGTGCCAAAACATCATAATATGTAGAAAGCTTAAGAAATTTACAATGCATTGTCATTGAAAAGTACCAGAAACCCAAGATTTGTGACTAGTGTCTGAAGTTAGAGGCTGACTTATGCAATTGAGCCTTTAGTCTATGGGGTCTGTGTCAACTGTAGGTAGTCCAGGGAGTGTCTGAATTAACTTGAATTGTTGAACATGAAGTTGATACCTGGAGAATCAGAGAACTGGTTGCCTACCCACACCAGCATGTCAAATGACATGGACAAAGATGAGAATCTGAGCTTAGGCAGCAGGCAGCAGTATCAGCAGGTACACCCAAAAGATGTGATACATGGTGTGACCAAATGCAGGGTGAGAGTCACAAATTCCATCCTGGTTGTCATTATCAACATAGACTGCAGTTGACCAAAATCTAAAACTTTATAGAATGTAAATGCTAAAATATTCTGTTACTGAAGAGGATCGTTCTATTTAGGAACCTCAAGTACACAGTTGTTTTACGGAGGCAATCTTGAATATTCAACATGCATGTATTGCTTTTGCTCTCAAATTGACACAGATGGGGAGCAGAATTGACTAAAAGTCATATTTATTTTTATGAAAGCAGAGAGAGAGAAAGAGAGAAAGAGAGAGAGAGAGAGAGAAATCTTTTATCCACTGATTCATTCCCCAAATGGCCACAATAACTGGGGTCAGACTGAAGCCAGAAGAACGGAACCCCATCTGGGTCTCCCATGTGAGTGCAGGGGCCCAAATATTTGGACCATTATCTGCTGCTTTCTCAGGCACATTAGTAGGGAGCTATATTGGAAGTGGAGCAGCTGGAACTTGAACCAGTGCTCACTGGATGCCAGTGTCACAAGCAGTGACTTGACCCATTGCACCACAATTCTGACCCCACAAAAAATCTTTTAGGGATGATGGAACTGTTCTCAAACTGGATTATGGCGATGATGGCCCAACTTTATCAATTCGCTAAAAATTACTGGTTTATTAAAAAGTAAAAGAATAGTTAAATAAATTTAAATCAACCTGTTTCTGAATGAAGAGTAGCTTTTCAAACTTGGGTTATATCCTTGAGAAATAGCTGACTGTGGCTGACACATGAAAGCCACAGGTGAGGGGAGGACAGCCCTTTTCCCTGGCGAAGCTCTGACACATAACCATGCACAAAATGCTATAGAGATGCAGGATGTTTGCAGGGCTCTCTCTCTCTCCACTTCCTAATATAGATTATGGCCATCTCAAGAATTTTCTTAATCCAAATTTCTCATCAAGCTGGATTTGTGCTCCATGGCAACAGTAACACTCTCAGGACTTCCCACCCCTGCTAGTACCCAATCCAAGGCATCATTTTCTGGCCAGTCCTCTTCTGTCACTTCCTCTCGTGATCCCACATCTCCTATCATCAAGAATATCTTAGAGCCAAGGCAAGATACACTCATTTATGCCAATGCAGGTTCACAGCTTCCCTCAATCAGTACTGTACCAAGATCAAGGAGCAAGCTGTACAACAGTGGCTAGCCTGACTGTAGCACAAGGTCTGGTGCATAGATATAGGAATCTCATATCAATGTCTGCGTCTGGTCTCTCCTTATTAAAGGGTTCCCAGTGATTTTTCCACCAGGCCCAAACCTGATCATGCCTACCCAAATCTGGGTTCAGATATTTGGAAATACTTGGCAGGTAAATATTTGATACCTGATTAAATCAGTGTTTTATAAATAGAGATTGATCATTTGCATATAGATTCTGTAGTGATGCTGGAAAGAGCAGGGCAGAAAAGGAGCCCAAGAGTGACAGACTCAGACCTCATTTATGTTTGTCAACAGCTCAACTCTGGACATGATTTTTGGTCATATTCTCAGCAAAATAGGAGGTCTGCCTAGATCTGAACACATCTTCAAAGCCAGCATATCTACCATTTAATACTATTGGTATACTCTCCAAGCAACCTTACCTTATTCTCTAAGAGCTGGTAAGTATTCATTTTCAACCCACACAGCATTCTCCTTGATCAAAGCTCTGATAGGAGTGTGATTTACAAATCTTTTTATATTTCTACTTATCACCCCTTCCGGACTGGAAATCAGAAAGGTGCTTGTCAGATCCATCCACTAATCTGACTCTGCCCTTAGAGCAGTGTTAATATTGTTAAGGTAAGTCACTTGACTCATAGTGGATTCACTTTTTTTTGCTAGTGTATGGATCAGTGGCAGAGAGCTCATGGCCTTCCTCAATGTTCAGGAAGTGTGAATATCTCCCACTAATCTTTTGTCACAGCTTCTTACCAGTTATCCAAGGGAATGATTTTCATACTTGGAATTGCAGACGAGGTGGTAAACAGATGTGATGCCACAAGATTGTTTGGGGGTAGATATCTTCAGAAAGTTATTTGAGCTCTTTAAAATCATGTAAATAAAATAGTTGCCCAATGCAAGTACAAACAGTGACTCAATATAGGCTGTTGTTTCAATTTAATATGTCCAACTTCACTACCAACTTTTCAGGGTACAAATATCCAGTGTTTCTGCACCACCTTTGATGGTCTCCATCAGTGCACACACATACACACACACTCCAACACAGTTAATCAGCCAATTGTGCAGTCAAAGTCCCAGACAATATGCAAATCATAAGACACTCTTACTGTCTAAAGTATTCAGTAAACCATAACCAGAATAATATTCAAGTAGAAATGTTTTATATGTCTGGAACAAGCAGATCCTCTGTAGGGTACATATTATATAAGCAGATATGACCATGAATATGAGGGGAAGGCTTATTTTAAGTTTCATTGGTCTGTTGATTATCTAGGCTACTTGCTTGTTTCTTAATTTAATATTTGTATATCTTAGACAAAAGCTCAACTTCTCAGTTTCCAAAATTCCAGGACAGCAATTTCGTAACAGCTTTTCACTAGGATCTTCTTTCTGAGAAGTGACCATATGACATGTGATGAGGCTGCCCCATGTGTTTAGCAATATTCTCTGGAAACTGAACCTCCTCTCTGTAGGCCTTGGACTAAAGAGGACTGAAGGGTGAATAAGTAAGATGAATCAGGATGCAAAGCTCTTTGAAATCTTCCAATGACAAGTGTAGTTAAATTAAGGGTTTTTGTAACATATTGTATATGACTCAATAGATTTGATTAAAGATGAGATTTTTAGAATGATACCAGACTACTCAAGTCACTACATTAATAAAACAGGCCCTCGCACCTTTTAACATTGTAACAAATGTGTATGAATCATTTATACAATTTTTCTGTCAAATGATGTTTAACAATAATCAGATGATAATGAAATGTATAATTAATAATAAAAATGCCAACATCTGTTAGCTTGTTATTACAGACTGATTTTTCAGTGTACTATTTCAAATGTGTCACCATTAGCCTAATTTATATTAAAATCTGCTAAATACAATCTGCTTTCATTAGTTGTTAATATGGGTTGGCACCTGACACCAAGGAGATGCTTCCTCTCTGTTCTCCCTCCCTTTTTCTCACTCTTGTCTGAACCAGAGATTCCCCCAAATGTCTTTAAAAACTGGCTGTCTCAGCTGAGTCGTTCTGTCAGCATATGGATCAGGTTGGCTGACTGGTTGCTCTCAGCTGCGAATGATCAGTCCTCTGGGCCTGAAAAAGTAGTGTTTGGTCTCGGGAAGAAGGATGTCCGTCGGCTTCCACAGTCTTCTGATATTTTCCTGTCCCGCTTCCTGCTGTCTGTGGTAGTCTCCCCCAAAATGCATGCACAATGCCTCCTGCAGCCTGGGCCACTCTCCCAGCAGGGAGGACACAGATTGGCTTGCATACAGTACTACTTTGTGCGGGTGTTGGAACCATACCCACTCTAAGCCTCGTTCAAGACTGCAGGCAAATCTCTGCAAAGGGAAAACCACCCGCAAGCAGACGTTTTCTACAAATGAAAGATGAGCACAAGATGAGCCCAGTGCACCTGAAAGAGCCAGGAAGTAGAGAAGTGCTCAAAAGAAATACATCAACAAATCCAACTGAAAGAGCAATTTAAGAACTAAGTAAAATAGTATTGGATTAAGACCCAAAATATTAAGTAAATACCTATGAATCCATACTATTGTCTATAAATGATTAATTACATTAACAATGGTAAATAAGTTATATCTCCTGTACAGAAGAATTCCAAATCTTTTATGTAGGTTCAGCACCCTCAAAGAGGAAGAGGATGAGGGCCTCCTCTGTGAGTGTGGGCTGCACACAATGACTTCTTCCCAGAGAATATGGCATGGAAAGGAAAGGAAAAAAGTAGCATTACCATGAAGAAAGCTGGCAAACACTACCTTAGGCAGGCAGGCAGGCAGGGACAACAGCAGCAGTCCTAAGTGGTATATCCTATAACTTTGATATGAGGTCATGAAAAAAGTACTTTACCTATGTGGCCTTTCTCCCAATAGGCCATATTTCTGGTCTTATCATGAGAAAAATCTCATATACATTCCAATACTGGGACATTGTTCCTAATACCTGCTGTTCCCAACACACCTCAAAATCTGAATGTCATCAAAAACAAGGAAATTCTGAGTTAATGACACAGCCCAGGTGAACCTAAAGAAACATAAAAATGTCATATTACATGGTATCTTGGGTGGAATCCTGAAGTAGAAGAAGAACATTAGGTAAAAGCTATGGATATCCACACAAACTATGTAAGTAGGTTAATGGGATAATGTATTAATACTGACTCATTGATAATAACAAATGGATCATACTAACAAGATATTAATAATAGAGGAAACTGAGTTCAGGGGTATATGGCAAGTCTTTGTAACTATCTTTTAAGTTTCCTTGCATATGGGGGCTGGCATTCTGATGCAGCTGGTTAAACCTCTGCCCGTGATGCTAGCATCCTATATCAGAGTTCTGGTTCAAGTCTTTGGATAGCTCTGCATCCCATCCAGCTCCCTGCTAGTGTGCCTGGGAAAGCAATGGAAGATGGCCCAAGTGCTTGGGCCCCTTCCATCCACATGGAAGACCCAGATAATCCTGTCTCCTGGATTTAGCCTGGCTCAGACCTGTCTGTTGCCACCATTTGGGGAGTGAACTAGCAGTTGGAAGATATTCTCATTCTCTCTCTCTGCCTTTCAAATAAATAAAACTTTAAAAAATAATTTTTTTGGCATTTCTGAAACTATCATACAAAATAAAACTCACTTCTTAGAAAGCAAATGCAAGGCTAATTCAAAGAATGAGGAAACACAGGCTGGAGCTAAGGCAAGATTCCTACATATGAACCCTTACACCATCTGCAGGAAAAGCCCTGCAGATGGGACAAGCCAAGATCTGTCAGAAAGAGAATATATAAAGAATTGGCCTGTCTTTTAAGACACAAATATACCAGTCTGTTATTTTCAAAAGCTTGCTGTGGTTAGAGCAATCCTTGAAATTCTGTCTGTCTTCACCTTAGAGTAAACTTGTGAAATTGTCTGAGCCTGGGTAGAGCTCAAAAATTGGTCCCCTACTCTAGTGAATTTGGGAATTCTCCCAAAAGGAGGATATAGGTGTCCCTTAAAGAATTTCTAGTGCAATTCAGGGATCACCAAAAGGAAAGGTGCTTAACATTTTATCAAAATGAATGTTATGGGACATAGTTCATGTGATGGAGAGATGTCTCTGTCTCTCAAGTAATGTCATATGTCTCTGAACCTTAATGAATGTGCTGTAGCGCGCTCTCTCTCTCTCTCTCTCACACACACACACACACACACAGTGTCACATATCTCTGAGCATCGGCCAGTGTGCTGGAGATACGTGTTTCTCTGTTACGTATTGCCGTACATCCCTGAGCCTTAGTTCATGTAGTAGAAATTTGCCCTTTCCTCTTATGTAGTGTCATATGTCTCTGAGCCTGAATCAATGTAGTAGACCTCTCTCTCTCTCTCTCTCTCTCTCTCTCTCTCTCTCTCTCTCATGATGACATACATCCCTGAAGCTTATTTCATGTGATGGAGATCTCCTCCCCCTACCCCTTGCCTTTCTCTTTAATACTGAGGGTCATCAAAGTTGGCTTTCTGACACCTCTTTATGAAATACTGAGCAAAAATATTGTTATATAATATACTTCTCAAGTCAGAGTTAACTAGCCACAAAAAAAAAATCCTAATTACGCACGCCCAGAGAAATATAATGTTAGTGTTAAATATTACCATGGGCCAGTCTAGGAGGAAAGCTGGAAATTATGTACCATTTAGAAGAAAAAAAATCACTTCCTGAACAGAAAGTGGGAATAATAATATTACACACCTACTCAGTCCTTTGTATTAAAAAACCTCAAAGTACTTTACCAATTATCCCACAGATCCACAGGACTCCTAGTTCTTGGGAAAGGAAGTCAGTAGTGATAAAAACTTCATCCCCAATGGTTGGCCCTTTCAAAGCCAAGTTAAATAGAGAAGAGTGGGAGGGGGGAGGGGCTGCTTCACTTCCCCCACAGCTTCTCTGGCCCCAGGGACCACAACACCCTCCATTCCTGCTTTATTCCCACCTCGTGTAGTTACATAGCTTGGGGGTCAGGAGGAAATAAAGAGCAGACACGGCAAGCAGAAGTGACAGCGGGAAATAAGGACAACTTCTAGAAATCCTGGCTTAAGTAGATTTTGAAAACATATGGAGGGGCCAGCACTGTGGTATGCTGGGTAAAGCTATAAGTCTCAGCTGCTCCACTTCTGATTCAGCTCTCTGCTATGGCCTCCAAGGCAGTAGAAGGTGGCCCAAGTCCTTGGGCCCCTGCACTCATGCAGGAGACCTGGAAGAAGCTCCTGGCTTTGGATTGGCACAGCTCTGGCCATTGCAACCATCTGGGGAGTGAACTAGCAGATGGAAGACCTCTCTCTCTGTCTCTACCTCTCTTTGTAACTCTGTCTTTCAACTAAATAAATCTTTTAGAGAGACAGAGAGAGAGAGAAAGAAAGAGAGAGATACCTGCATCCCATATAGAAGTACCTGGGTTTATTTCTTTAAATACACACACACACACACACACACACACACACACACACGGAAACTCTTTGAGACGCAAAACTGAGAGGCAGTAAGGATTGAATTTGTTTGCAAGGGATCTCTCCATGAATCCTGGGTCTGTGATTTGTTGTTATTGTCTGTGACCTGAGAAATACCTCTCTCTCTCTCTCACTCTCTCTCTCTCACTCACTTGCTCTCTGAAATTTCTAAAATTCCTTATTCCTGCCTCAAGCTTATGAAAGTACCAGGGGCTGGGGTGGGCATTGTAATGCAGCGGTTAAGACACTTCTTGGGAATGTGGGGCAGTGTTGTGCCACAGTGGGTTGGGTCACAGCCTCTGACAACCAGCATTCCACATTGGAGCACCAGTTTGAGTCTAATCCACTCCCAGCTAATGCACCTGGTAAAGCAGTGGAGGATGGCCCAAGTATTTGGGCTCCTGCCACTCACGTGGAAGACCAGATGGAGTTTCTGGCTCCTGGCTGCAGCCTGGACAGTGGATAGAAGATCCCTTTCTGTCTGTCTCTCCCTCTCTCTCAAACAAATCAAAGATAAATCTTAAGAAAAGAAGAAGGAGAAAGGGAAGGGGGTGGAAGGGAAAGAAAGAAAAGACAAGACACCACTTGGAGTTCCTGCATCCTACATTGGAGTGCTTGGGTTCAAGTCCCCACTCCACTTCTGATCCACCTCTCTGCTAATGCACACCTGAAAGGCAGCAGTGTGGCTCAAGTACTTGGGTCCCTACCACCAACATGGCATATCTGGATGCAGTTCCTGGTTTCTTGGCCTCAGGCTGGCAGAGCACTGGCTGGTGTGGGCATCTGGAGAATGAACCAGCAGATAGAAGATCTCTACACCTATGTTTTGTCTTCCTCTCTTTGTCACTCTGCCTTTCAAGTAAATAAAAATAAGTCAACAAATTTTTTTATAAAAGTCTCTGAGATAGTGGTTGCAGTCCTCAGTGTATCTGCATCCTGGTGAGGCTTGGATTCAAGCTGGCTGGCTATTTCCAAAGCATCCAGGAGTTCAGAGAAATGCAGGAATCTCCCCTTTCGCTTGTTCCACCTGAATTCTCATTCTGGGTTGCAAGATATCTGGACCCTTGTGAGCTGCCCTCTTCCTCCTCACAAGTCATATCTGCCCTCACATCTTCTTGCCCTTCAGCCACATTGTACTGTCATGTCTTGCACCCAGAATTCCCTATGCCATGAAACATGGTGCTGCCCACGCTGCTGGTTGGTTTTGCTCCCTCTAAAAACTCTCCTGAAACATCACCTCCTTGAGAATCCCATGCCTTAATGTGTCCCTGTAGTGTCCTGGGTGCGCTGTGTTGTCCCCCACTTACTCTGAAGCATGCATGGCAAGGGTTCAGTGTAGTGTCCAGCACAAGGTACTATTCAACAAATGTTTGCTGAGTGAACCATGATCTGTCTCTGCAGTGTTCTTCGTGGAGGCAGCCCACTTATCTTAGTGATAGTGACAGCATCAGAGAGTTCTGTAACTTAGAGACAAAATGATGAGCATTATTATTCAATGTAGAGCTATGTCCCATGCCTATTAATGTGGGCTCTGAAGCAGCCACTGCTTGTAGAGGCATTTGCTGTGGACATGAACAAAAATAGAGCAAGTCTGGGCTGGAAAGAAACATAGAGATCACTAGTTCTAACCCCTGCTTTTAGAGATGAGAAAACTGGGGGGTAGAGTTTAAATTGCTTGGTGAAGGTCACAGAGTCCACTGTGAGTTTTTGACTGAGTGCCCAGCGCTTTTTCTACTTTCCTGCACCATGTGATAGAAACAGGGCTAAGCTCACACGTGCTCAATAAGCAGCTGCTGGGCACCCACTGTGAGTACAGCAGTGTACATGGCTTTGCAGACTCCTGAAGCCAGAGGCCATGCCGTCAAACACTTCTCTGTCAAGCTGGAGAAGCAAGGCGTACGTACACACAACTAGATAAAAGCAGCAAAGCAAACTGAGAGAGGCCTGGAGTGGTCCAGCCAGGAGACTCTGAGAGAGAGCACGAAGGGGGCAAAGCAGTGGAGCAGAAGGAGAGTGGACCATGACCTGCAGGGCTGTGGTGCTGAGAACCCCATGATGGTAGAGAAGAAATCTGTTCCCTGCAGAATAGACAGGAGGGATCTGGACGATGTGTGGTTTATCCGCGCTTTTGCTGTGATCCACTTAATGCTTTGGAAAATGGTGAGGCAGGTGGATTTACTGGGAGAGATGGGTCCACAGTTAGAATCAGCAGTGAAGAAAGACATGGAGGGAGGGAGGGAGTGTTGTAGCAGGGGTGAGATACAGATAGTAGGAGATGGAACTAGGGAGAGGGAGAGAGGCAGAACAGAGGCAGGCATGGGGATTATTCCACAGTTCAGTTGCCGGAAAGGATTCCCCAAGGACACAAGGACTGGAGACAGGATTGGATAAGTCTCTTCTGTGTCCTGTATGTGAGACCCCATTTCTGTGGTCCCCGGCCTTGTGTTAAGAAGAGCTCATGGTGGATGCAGCACGCACACTAAGTGCAGAGGCTGGTGTCCATCACTCTGCAGATGTGACCTCTGCTTCCCTATGGAGAGCGTATTTTGGACTAATTACTCTGAATGGGCTTGGCCCTCTCTGCGACGTGAAGTATCCAGGGCCAGCATTTCCTCTGCTTTGGAAGATCTGAAAAATAGACAATGAGTGTTGTTGTACAGAGCAGCCTCTCATTGTCTTCAGCAAAGCTTATGGCCCAGGCCGCAAGAGGAAGGAGTGAGGCTTAGCGCAAGGCTTCAGATGAGTAACCCAGGTGTGGTGTGTGGCATGACAGAGCAGCTCTTCTCAAATTTGATGCCTTGCAGATTACCTGGGGTTCTTATTAGAATGCAGAGTCGGGCGTAGCTGTTCCACTGTGGGGCCTGAGGTTCTGCATTCATAACAAACTTCCAAGGGAGGCTGGTGTTAGTTGTAAGCAAAGTTGTGCAGCTTGTTTTCAAGGACAGCCAGTTAGCTCCCGGTTGTTTGGGCTAGTGAGCTGCATCCTGGAATGCACCTGGGGAGCTTTTAACAAACTATCTATGCCAGGTCTCAGCCCCAGTGTTTCTGCTTTATTTGCTGTGATGTCGTAAGAAGAAAATTCAAAGATCAAACTATGCGCACTGTTCTCTTTTCTCCCACTTACTATTTACTCCTTTAGATATCATGTATTTTGAAAAAAAGTGCATCAGTTTCTGGCATATTGTGGGCCCACAATGCACGGTTGATAAATGAGTGAAAATGGCCTGCAGATATTTTTTTTATTATTTTATTTTATTTTTTATTTTTCTTATTTTTTGACAGGCAGAGTGGACAGTGAGAGAGAGAGACAGAGAGAAAGGTCTTCCTTTGCCGTTGGTTCACCCTCCAATGGCCGCCGCGGCCGGTGCGCTACAGCCGGCGCACGGTGCTGATTCGATGGCAGGAGCCAGGTGCTTCTCCTGGTCTCCCATGGGGTGCAGGGCCCAAGCACTTGGGCCATCCTCCACTGCACTCCCTGGCCACAGCAGAGAGCTGGCCTGGAAGAGGGGCAACCGGGACAGAATCCGGCACCCCAACTGGGACTAGAACCTGGTGTGCCGGCGCCGCAAGGTGGAGGATTAGCCTATTGAGCCGCGGCGCCGGGCTGGCCTGCAGATGTTAATGCATACACAGTTACATAGCATTAAAAGTCATTGTGCATTGGATCAAGCCATGTTCATTTAGGTAAAATTGTTTAATTTTGATAAAAATGAGCTGTACTGTTCTGGTTTGGGTGTGGTCTGTCTCCTAAAGGTTCGCTGTCAGAGGCCTGGCCCTCTGGTGTGGTGGTGGTGGGAGCATCAGGGCCTTGACAGGTGGGGCTTGCATAGAGTGTTGTGGTCTTTGATGGGGTCGCCTGGTCTCAGACTCTCAGCTTCCAAAACTGTGAGCTAAATAAACCTCCTTTCTTTGTGAAGTCCCATCCTCAGGTATTTCCTTATAGCAATGGAGGGTGACTCATACTTATACACTTTGGAATCAATTCTAGTTATCTAGACTTAAAGACTTAAAGACTAGCTACTAGTCTTTAAGAGGTAGTGAGGCCATGGGACCCCAGAAGTACTTGCTGGAGAGAGCGGCTTGCTCCCTTGCCCTCTGCTCTCTGCCTTGAAAGGCCCAGCAAGAAGACCCTCCACAGACACCAAATGCCACTCTGTTGATCTTGGACTTCCAGGACTCCAGAGCTGTACGAAAGTAAGTTTTTATTCTGTAAAAATTATCTCATCTCAGATATTCTGTATGGCAGTACAAAATAGACTAAAGTGGAGGACTTTTCCACATTAAATAGTTTATTCTAGGGGCCAGCATGCTGGTGTTGCAAGTAAAGCCTCCAACAGCATTGCTGGCATCCCATATGGGATGCCCCGCTTCCAATCCAACTCCCTGCTAATGTGCCTGAGAAAGCAACAGAAGATGGCCCAAGTCCTTGGGCCCCTGCACCAATGTGGGAGACCCAGAAGAAGCTCCTGGCTTCCAGCTTTGGGCTGGCAGAGCCCTGGCCATTGTGGTCATTTAGGAAATGAACCAGCAATGGTAGATTCTCCTCTCCTCTCCTCTCCTCTCCTCTCCTCTCCTCTCCTCTCCTCTCCTCTCCTCTCCTCTCCTCTCCTCTCCTCCCCTCCCCTCCCCTCCCCTCCCCTCTCCTCTCCTCTCCTCTTTCATTTTTTAAAAAGATTTATTTTTTATTTACTTCAAAGGAAGAGTTAATATGAAGAGACAGAAAGAGATCAATCTTCCATCCCCTGGTTCACTCCCCAAATGGCTACAATGGCCAGGGCTCTGTCAGCCCAAAGCCAGGAGGTTCTTCCAAGTTTCCCACACTGGGTGCAGGGGCCCAAGCACTTGGGCCATCTTCCACTGCTTTCCAAATACTATTAATAGGGAGCTGGATCAGAAGTGGAACAGCCAAGCTGGCACCCATGTGGGATGCTGGAGTCATGGGCAGAGGCTTAACCTGCTGTGCCACAATGCCAGCCCCCTAATTCTGACTTTCAAGTACATATATAAATCTTTTTTAAAAAAGAAATAGTTTATTCTGGTGGGTCAGGAAAGCAACTGAAGCGTGTTTTGGGGCCTCTCCATCTTTATCAAATATAGGTATCTGCTTAGGAGGCCTGATTGAGTCTCAGAGGACTCCGTAATATTGAGACAGTACTAACATTGGAGACTTTCAAAGACACGAAGTGCTGATCTGCGTGTCTTTCAAAGGGCAAGCACATCTGTTTCCAAGACAACAAAAGGACATCCACTCTGGCAAACATGTTGATTTCAGCCTGTTGACAGTGAACAAAGCATGTGGGTGCTGGGACTCTGAGAAATAATTGGGTTCCAAATCTGTTTCATTGCTGGTGCTTTGATAATCCAAAGAAAAGGTATGAAGGAGACTTGGCCAAATTATGTTATGCTTTAACCTCTTTTGGAAACATTTTCAGGAAAATAACCAAGTTGTGGGAATTGAGCAACTTTTGTTCTTCTTTGTCATCTTCATCCTCTGTTCACTTATTGTGTTATTGTTGTGGTCATCACTGTAACCGTTTGCTTCTCCCTCTCTGAAGGCATCAGAGTGAGCCTAGGCTGTCCTGTTCATTTTATAAAAAATATTCAGGAAATAATGAAACCTCCCATAATTACTTGGGGCTTGGCTCCCCTGTACTGGCAGAATAAGTATGAGATGTTCTTTTAGGAACACTTTGGGTTTTTTTTTTTTCCTATTCTCACTCACACCACTTGATACACAGTTGTGATACCAGATGTGTGGGAGTATTTCTCCAATCATCAAATAATTCCCCTGTATCTGTTCTATAATTCAATTCTGACACTATCTACCTGTGGATAGTATCAGATCCCATGGCCTGGCAAGACTGTCCCCCACTTTAGATGCCAACCATAGGCCCCAGGTTGTGACCTGTGCTTCTGACCAATGGGTTACAAGGTGGGGTTTCCACAACCCCCTCCTCGAGTTCAATTTAATTGCTAGAGTAGCTCACAGAACACAGGGAAATGCCATACTTACCTTTACTGATTTATTGTAAAGGACCTTTAAAAAGACACAAATGACATCAGATGGGAGAGATCCACTGGCCACCTTGTGGGAAGGGCACAGAGCATCTATTCCCTCTCTGGTTTTGCCACCTTCTGGGAACTTTCACGTGTTCTGCTATCCAGAAACTCTCTAAACCTTGTCCTTTTTGGTCTCCATGAGCATTTCACTATATGGGCATGATTGAGTAGAGTCTATCATTGCCTATTGATGATCAACTCAATCTTAAACCTTCTCCCCTCCTTGGGAGGTGGTGGGAATGGGGGAGGGTAGTAGAGTGGAAAGTCCCAAACCTTTAACTTTTAACCTTCTGATATCCAGCCCTCATTCTGAAGCCACCAGGAGTCTTCCATCTACCATTCATCTCATTGGCATAAAAGGAGTCCAGACTTTCCAAGAGTTTTAGGAGCTTATGCCAGGAAAGAGATGAACATCAAATGTATTTACACACACACACACATTCCACAAGTGCATCAGGCATTCCAAAGAAGTAGACATGTCATGGTGCCTATGTAGACATGAGAATGACCTGAACATTAGAAATATTTGCTTAGAAATATTTGCATTTTTTTAAAAAAATATTTATTTATTTGAAATGCACAGTTATAGAGAGAGGAGGAGAGACAGAGAGAGAGAAAGAGATCTTTCATCTGCTCATTCATTGCCTAGATATCCACTGTGCCAAGCCAAAGCCAGGAGCCAAGAGTATCATCTGGGTCTCCCATGGGGTTGCAGGAGCCTAATGACTGCTGCTTTCCTAGGCACATTAGCAGGTAGCTAGATCGGAAGTGGAGCAGCCTGGACTCAAACCCACACCCATATTGGATACTGGCCACATAGGCAGTGGCTTAACCAATTATGCCAAAATTCTGACCCTAAAATTTCTGCATTTTTAAATGAGAAAAATGTTTATAAATAAGGAAACATGAGCAGAATAATTTAGGGGAACATCTGATGGTATTTTCAGGATTTTTAAAATGGAAAGAAGAAAATCAAATTGTGCAGCAAAGCTGGGACTATTCTGTGGACAGTGTGATTCTTAGCCACTGTGTTTTAAATTCCTAAGGACTGAATATACAGTGAACCATAGTCTTACGTAGGACTGTGCATTCACTTTCTTGGAATTTGACAAAAGCAGCCAGGGGTTCAAGTTCCAGGAAAAGCCAAAGGAAATAACTGCATGTGCGTATAGGACTGGATTTTGCCTATTCACTAGACAAATGAATCCCCTTTGGCAAAATATGTCACAAGCTGAAAAATGTATCACTAGCCACCATCTTCTCTGGAGAAAGCTGTGGTAAACACATTTCATGAAAGAACAGGATTTTCAGACTAGAAAAGTCAGCATTTAGGTTCCATCCACACTGCAGCTGTGACCAAAAATAATCAAGCGGAACTGTGGTTAATTGTGCAGCGACCTCCACTCTCCATGTTGTGCTAAAGCCCCAGGTGATGTGTATTTTTTTCTACTTCTCATCACTGATGATTCAATGACAGGTACAATTTTAGCTTAGTGTGTGTTTTTCAAAGACAAGACCAAGCACCATTGTTTGGTTCGTAGTTTAAACATCATAATTAAAATTTTCCTATGAGAGTGGTATTTTGGATATAAAGTGTCCTTTACATTGTAGTAAGATTTAACTACCAAGATATGCACCTTTTTAAGTAGGTCCTGTTAAAACAACGTAATAGTACGTTGACAAGTACCGATGTGTACATAAAAATAGAATTATATGTTTTGTTTTTACTCAGGGAGCCAGTTTTGCCAGGATCTGTCTCATTTTGTACTAACAGGATTCCCTGATTGGACCTGTATTCATCAAAAGCCTTTATTCTTCAGGCAGAGAGATGAAATGCCTGATAAGTTATGGAGGTGGGAGGGGTGGTACACTCAAGAAGCATTGAGTATTTGGTGCACATGGAAATGTGTATACTCACGTACATTTCCACACTTAACACAGGCATATCAATATGTTGGTGGCAAAGCATATGTACAGAAAAAAGAAAACAGAAACGTGTTTAATCTTAAATCAGCCTAGTTAATTGCAGATGAAACTGAGTTCGCACATTAAAGTTCTACTGAATAGTGTTTCCTTAGCTCCAAGTTCCAGTGAGTGTGCCCAATTCAATTGTAGGCAAAGGAAATCAGCACTGACAGCCTTCATGGAGGCAAATTATGTAGTGGATCCAAGCAGCCTGAAATGTTCTACAGATTGTAAGGTGGTGATAGCTTGTTACACAGCACAGCTCGGAAGAAAAACTGTGGAACACTCCTTAACAGTAAGAAGGCGGCTTAATATTCCAACCCATAGCAGGGCCAAGGGGATGGTGGCTCAGTTCTCTGGGCGGTTAGGGAGACACAAAACCCAAAACAAAAGTGAAAGAATGTAAACTTACTTGATGATACAAAACATAATATGTAATATGGACCCACCTATATATGTGTGCATGAATAAACAGATAGATATTTTATGTGTCTCCTTAGAATGTCAGTATAATGTTTATGATAAAAATAGACGTAGCACATCCACATGACATGTGTGTGTAGGAATCCATGTAAATATCTGTCGGTAAGTGTGTGCATATATACTGTCAGTGGTCCTATGTCACCATAAGGTATTGAAATCATTATCAGGAGAAACTCATTTAATAATATGAATAAAATGGGCATTCTTACATAGCTCTGTGTGGCTGCTGTACTGGCACAAGGGAGACAAAGGCAACAGAAAGGTTTCTGTATGAAGAATTGGGTACAAGGCTTTATATGTCACTTAAACAGAAGCATTGTGCCAGATAGACAGATGGAAGGACACATCTCAGAGACAAATCTGTGGGGCAAAATGCACTAAAAATAAATGCCTGACACAGATGTCACTGAGTCATTCAAAACTGAACTGCACACGCCATCGCAACGTTATCAGCTGACAGGAGAACAGCTTTCCAACACCAGTCAAAGTGGCCTGCGCAAGGGGGCTTCCCTCAGAGACTTTCACAAACACAGAAAGAAAAAAAAAAAATAGCACCAGCCACAAGTCATCAAAAGAAAGGGTGACACATCTTTCTTGTGTAAATGCCTACAGGACAAACAGATGGCCCTTCACGTCCATGGTGAAAGGCAAATTCCCACCAGTTCTCAAAGATACTGCTGCAAAATAGCAACCGTAGGTATTTTCCATAAGGAAATAATCAAGGCTGATAGTGAACTCTTAAAACGTCTTCCCTGACCCATTTGGAATCTTGAAAATGTTACGTGAGGCCAGTGACACGGCTCACTAGGCTAATCCTCCGCCTGTGGCACCGGTACTCCCGGTTCTAGTCCCAGTCGGGGCACAGGATTCTGTCCCGGTTGCTCCTCTTCCAGTCCAGCTCTCTGCTGTGGCCCAGGAAGGCAGTGGAGGATGGCCCAAGTGCTTGGGCTCCTGCACCCGCATGGGAGACCAGGAGGAAGCACCTGGCTCATGGCTTCAGATCAGCGCAGCGCGCAGGCCGTGGCAGCCGTTTGGGGGGTGAACCAATGGAAGGAAGACCTTTCTCTTTGTTTCTCTCTCACTGTCTAATTCTGCCTGTCAAAAAAAAAAAAAAGAAAAGAAAAGAAAATGTTACATGAAAAAGTATAAGCTGTAAGGCAAGTACTTCTTAGATGTAGCTGCTTCCTCTCGCAGGGTAATGAGTTTGGAAGCCAGCTTATTGGCCCTTGTTGCCCTCTTCTTGAGTACCACCACCACCACCACAGGTAGCATTTACTGAGCACTCGGATGTGCAAGTCATGTGCTGGGCACTTATTTTATCCTCCCAGCATCCTCAGAAGGTTGTAGTATGGGTTGACTGAGCAGTGCGAGGTTCCCTTGCTAGTAAAGTGCAAGATTCAGGGGTAGACCCAGGTCTTGCTCCAGGGCTCCAGCCCATAAGAACTGAACTGCACTACTTCATCCAACAAGTCCATATTCCAGGCCAGGGGTGAAGATTTCATCATTACCTGGGCAGTGGGCCATAAAGCATGGGAACATCCTTGTCCAAGAAGTCACTCATGGCAGGTCAACATGTTTTTGATCAAGTGAGGCTTCCTTGTTTCTTGTCTTACTCACCATTTCCAGACAAAGCTTACCTTAATTACAGGAGGGGCAAAGGTCCCTTGTCCTTTCCCTTTACTGTAACCTACATAAACAATTACTAAGCTCCAGTTTGTAGGTCACCAAGATGCACTAAACATAAATCATAGCGCTTCAACCAGTGGACAACAGTCCTTTCAATAATGATCTACTTGAGGACTTTATATCAGAGCTAATGCACTCTCTCACTGTAAATTGCGATGTTTAAAGAATGTTATGGAGTGGTCTAAGCATTCAGGATCTTCCCTTACCCTGCCCCTATTTTTTAAAAAGACTTATTTACTCACTTGAAAGGTAGAGCAACACAAAGAGAGAAACAAAGAGAGTTTCCATCTGCTGGTTCATCATACAAATGGCAACAACTGCCAGGTCTGGGCCGGGTTGAAACCAGGAGCCTGGAACACCGTCTCAATCTCCCATGTGGGCAGCAGGGGTCCAAATACCTGGGTCATCCTCTGCTGCTCCCCAGGTAAACCAGCAGGGACCTGGATAAGAAGTGGAGCAGCTGGACTCGAGCCGGCACTCCAGTATGTGATACTGGCATCCCAGGTGGTGGCCCACCCTTTATGCCACAATGCCAGCACCTGCCCCTATTTATTTTTAACCCTGTAGATGTTCTAAGCCAGACTTTACAATTCTAGTATATCTGATATTCTGTTCATATTTTGTGTTGGATTTAGCAACACTTTCTAATGTTCATCTCATCAGTAATCTATACAACATATTTTCTTAAATGCTATTGAGAATAGCATTTCAAATTGTTCCAATTTAGGACTCCTTGCTTGATAGCTGAACTCATATGAAGGCCTTGAGTTTCAGAGTACTGGCTCACTTTCACATAAAAAGTCTTCTTGCCAATACTTTGCATGGTCCCATCTCATGGTAGATGCCCGTTAGTGTTTCCTGAATGAATAAGTTAATGTAATCCAAGATATATGTCAACACAAGCATTCTATAACCAAAAAAGCTAACATACACTACCAGGAAATGAAATTGTGAGATACTGACAGATGGATGAGTAGTATCCAAATATTAGTTCCTTTTTTTAAAGAAAAGTTTTATTTATTTATTTAAAAGAGTGACAGAGAAAGAAGAGAGAAAAAGAGAGATCTTCCACATGCTGTTTTACTCTTCAAAAGGCTTCAATAGCCTGCTCGAAGCCAGGTCGAAACCAGGAGCCAGGAACTCCATCTCAGTCTCCCACATGGGTGGCAGGGGCCAAGCATTTGGGCCATCTTCCACTACCATCCCAGGTGCATTAGCAGGAAGCGGGGACTGAAATCAGGACTCCAATACAGGATGCTGATGTTGCAGAAAATCATGATGTGTCAACATTTTACCATTCTATCCGTATTGACAAGTTTGGGTACTCCACATACTCCTTTCTCTCAATATATACATGTTTTACTAGACTGTTACCTGTCGCTCCCCCTCTTCGTGGAGGAGCAACACTGAACCCTGCGCTGTTCTTTCGTCTGCTCGGCCCTCCCCGGGTTTGCTGCTGGTTCTTCCCGGGTTGGCTACTATCCCTTCCACCTCCGTGGAAGGGCAGTTCCCCCTGGCCACATTCCCCACTTCCGCAGGGGAGCGGCACACCGCCGGCCGGCTTTCTCGGGGGCTGCACGGGTGTTCCTTCAGCTAGATGTTCCCCTTAGATGTTCCTGGTGCATGCCGTCTCTCTCCTCCTTTATAGTCCTCCTCCGCCAATCCTAACTCGGCTGCCCACACGCCGAGTACGCTGCTCTCCTCCAATCAGGAGCAAGTCCTACAGTTTATTGGCTGAACTGGAGGCAGCTGTGTAGAAGCTGTTTTCTTCTCTCCCAGCGCCATATTGTAGGAGAGCAGATGCACAGAATAAGTCTTAATTCCAGTAACTTAGTCCAGTCCGAGTTGCTCCCCACAGTTACCCAAAGAAGTTATTTTTTAAAAGATTTATTTATGTGAAAGTCAGAGTTACATAGAGAGAGAAGGAGAGCCAGAGAGAGAGAGAGAGAGAGAGAGAGAGAGAGGTATTCCATCTACTGGTTCACTACCCATTTGGCTGCAATGGCCAGAGCTGTGCCAATCTGAAGCCAGGAGCCAGGAGCTTCTTCGGGTCTTCCTACACAGGTTCAGGGGTCTGAGGACTTGGGCCATCTTCTACTGCTTTCCCAGGCCATAACAGAGAGCTGGATCAGAAGTGGAACCACTGGGACTCGAACCGGCACCCATATGGGATGCTTGGCACTGCAGGTGGCGGCTTTACCCACTATGCAACAGTGCTGACCCCACCAAAGAAGTTATTTTCAAGTGTATGATAGAGCATCACATAATAAACCAATTTATAGTTTCCCAGTATAGGTTCATTTGATAGGAGGGATACTATGAATATCTACCAATATCTACCAACTAATGTGTCATCTTCAAGTATTTGGAGAATTGACAATAAAAGACTAACACTCATGAAATAATTCAAGGCATGGACATTTAGCCTAGCAATTAAGCCACCAATTAGGAACCATGTAGTCCATATTGAAGTACCTGGGTTCAATACCTGGCTCCAGCTCCTGACTCCTGCATCCTGCTAATGCAGGCCCTGGGAGGCAGCAGGTGATGGCTCAAATAATTGGGTCTTTGCAAACCACATGAAAGACCTGTATTGAGTTTCCAGCCATTGTGGACATTTGGAGAGTGAACCAGGAGATGAGAATGCTCCTACCCTCACTCCCTCCCTCCCTCTCCCTCCTTCTCCCTTTTCGTCTTTCCCTCCATTTCTTTCTCTTCTCAAATAAATAAAAATAATAATTAAAGGACATATTGGAAAGAACAAATTCTTACTGGATAATATCCTTTGAACAGTGTGTCCCAGGAATTCAGAAAATGAAAGAATCATGAGTTGAATTGAGTCTAGATTATTCTCTTACCATAGCCTACAGTTTCATCACTAAATTCTGGGCCTAGAGTTCTTTTCTCATCATCTCTTTTGCACCCACCCTTCCTTCTTTTTCCCATGGCTACCATCTCAGTGCTTGAATTTGAACCTCTGATAGGACAGTCAGGACTGTAGTGATTTGGGACAACTCCATGGGGCCTGACTTGGACACACAATATGGTATTTGAGTTCCTATATTACCTAGGGAGTCATGAAATTTCCCTAGCCCTAGCATCACCTTCTTGCTATATTTAATGAGATAAACGAAAGCACTTCATAAAAATTAAAATTCTGTAGAAATAGATAACTGTCACTCTGCTACCCCAAACTGTGTGCCCCATCTTTTCGTATTCCTAACCAAACCATGTACCCAACAATAGTGCACACTGATGTGTCAGTGAGTTTCCTAAAGCAATCCCTTGAGTATGTACTTCTTAGTGAAAAAGGCTGCATCATTCCACACAATGGATGCCAACCTCCCTCCTCAGCATTGTCGGTCACCATTGTCCTACGTGAAGCTTCCTGCAGCCCAGCTGGGCCACTTACTCTCTATGCTTTGCACATTCTCCATTTCTCTCCTGCCCGAAAATGGCTTGATGATCAGAAATCTACATGTCCTTCCAGAATAGCCTGCTGAAAATAGATGAATACTTCCACAAATGCCCAAGTTGGTGGTGATTTTATCCTATTCTTAATATTCATAACTTTGTTTTCTAAATCTTTTTTACAATCCATTCATTGGGGAATTAGAATTCCTGGGGTCAAGGAATATTTCTTATAGACATGGGATTTCTTATAGACATGAATTCCCCACTCTTTATATAGTGCATTGCATATAGAAGCTTCATGCAGTACTGAATGAGTAAGTATTTCTAAGATATAGAAGGGGGGGCAGAAAGAGGAAAAAAGATAAAACCCATTTATTTCAAGAGATAGTCCCACCTGCTCTTTATGTGGTTTCATGAGTTGGCAGAGGACTAGTACCTTAAGGGTTAAGATAAATTTTACTAACTGCAGCTTGTTTATGGAGAAGCTCAGGGACATTAGGGGATTAGCAGGAAAAGGACTTTGAAGTCTGTGCTAGTCTCTGGAATTCCCCAGTCCCCCTCCTCACCCCTGTTACTCCCTCCCCTTCTTCAACACCTCACCCCCTCTCTCCTTTCCAGAGAGTGTTACTAATGCAACTGTGGGATTATGTAGCTAGATCATACTGTGTGCTTTTGAGGCATGTGCAAACAGAGTTCCTTGCTGGGTATTCTTTGGTCTAGCTCAAGTGTAGACTATGCCCTGTGACACTCACCATTTCCTGGTAAGAAGACTTTGTGTTGTTGCTTGTATCCAGCACATTTCAGAAGAAAGCAAGTGCCAGGTGAAGATTCAGGGGCTGGCTTAGTCCTGTAATTTGCTCATTGGGTCTCTCTTATATTAAAAAGTGATCTTTTGTCTCTGTCTTGCCTCAAAATTAGATCCTCATAAATCTGTTCTCCATCAGTCAGTAGAAATATTTCTGAGGAGCTTCCAGCCCAGCTATAATAAAACTGGGTTTAAATCAAGTTATTGTTCAGTGACAGCAACCAACATGATTTAAATATTAAAATAATATTCCTTGTATATGGAGTGTTGGCCCTTCAAAGTTAAGAATGCTGATAGATGTATTCTCCTTGCGTACTTATTACTCCCAATTCTCCTTGGCTAGGAAAGGATATGATAAAAATACTTTTGTCTTCTTAGCAGACAGACATGCCTGCACACCTGGCAAGATACAGTTGAGGGAAGATCAGTTTACAGGGAAAATGCAAGATAATGAGAAATTTTCTTAAATCAAGCCTGAATCACTCTTTACACAGAAAAACCTCAAATAGAACTGTAACCTGAAGCTATTCACATGTAAGCACGCTTAATGTGCAGCAAAATCTGCACATAAAAAGAAACTTGACTCCGCAGGAAATAATAGAGACTCTTCAAATACCCAATAAAAATAAAAATCACAAAAAAGCAGAGAAAATCTACTGTCAGAGCTCATTCCCTAGCAGGATACATAGGATACCTATGCATTCTTCCCAAACTGAGAGAAAATGCCTACAGCTTTGAAGCGAGGCCTATAGAAACATAGATGATGCTGCTAATGTTTCCTTCATTTGTTGAATGTCCTTGTGACAGGCTTGCGCCTTTCTGTATAGACAGAGCCTGTTAGTTCTCCACTTAGGGACCCAACACCCTTGCAAAGCTTTGCCTGAATATTTGCCCGACAGCAATACTTATTATCTTTGTGTTTCAACGAGGGACTCTTGAAATAATTATTTAATATGAATTACTAATATGCCTTATGCCTTATTCAGGCAACAATATTATAAAGTTCTTGGTGAAAACATGTCTTACATTTCTCTGGTATGCTGCATAGTGAAGAGCCACCCAGAAGGCATGCGTATCCACAGAAGGCATGCTTGTCATGTCTAAGGATAAGATGAATGGAGAATTAATCATGGATCAAAGGCCCCTGCCATCACCCATTCCAGAATCAGTGCAGTGCTTCATTAATATATTCAATGCATATCTAATGATACTTACATTGTTCCAGGCATTGTGCTGGGCTCTGGGAATTCAGTGGTGAGCAAAATAGGGATAGTCCCTGACTTTGAAGATTTGCAGTGATGTGAAATCTTGCTTCCCATATTGTGACTATAAATATGCCAAAGTTCCACAAGGTGAGTGTTGTCTTCTCAGATGAGGAGGAAAGAAGGGATAATGATAATTTTTCCACCCCAAATCGCAAGGTCTTTCTTCTTCCAGTTTGATTCAGCATTGCTAGATTATGATTCACACCACTCCCCAGCCTGTTTTGCAGCTGTTTGATGGATCTTTATCCTTCTCTCCTTACTTTTCATGAACTTTTGTTGAAGAAGATGGAGTGCATTGTCTTGGACAATTTCTACATCCTGAAATTCAATTAATCTCAATCTGGCTTCTCATCCAAATAAACTGGAATGCTTTAAACTACATCACAAGTGCCTGGGTCTTGCCCACATTCTGATTAATTGGTTCAAGTCGAAGTTTGGCATTTGTGTTTTCTCTTTTAACTTGCCAGGTGATCCTGATGTGAAGCCAGGGTTGAGAACAACAGTCATACTTCCTGCCTTTCCATAATTATATTCTTAAATCTTTTTGAATGGAATGTAAAAATGCTATGAGGGAAAAATATGTGTATCTGTATTGTTATTATAAATACTCAACAACTGTCTTAAACAAGATTACAAGAAGTCCAAAAAATTCCATGGTTCAATATTTTGTTTTAAGTGAGTGAGCATGATATATTAAATATTATATATTTATATTTAATTCCCTCAAAGAAGATGAGATATAAGTTCATTATTAATATTTGGAACATCTTCTGGGAGAACAGAAGTCTTAGAATTAAACACACAAGGCCTTGGAAATTACTAATGCATTTCTGAAGCTCTATTAAAAAGTTCCTCTGTAGAATGGCTTTTTCATCTGTAATCTGGGGATGCTCAAATACATTCGATGATCCTCATTATTCATGGATTCAGTAATTGTGAATTCACCTGCCTGCCAAAAATGTGTGACTCTGAAACCAATACTCCTGGCATCTTTGCAGTCATTTGTGGATATGTGCAGACTGGTGAAAAATCTGCATTGCCGCACGCGTACCTTTCCAGCTGAGTTTGAACTAAGTGATGCTCTGCCTTCCTGTTTAAGCTCCCATCTGTAGACAAGTGTGGTTTATGTCGGAACTGCCTTTTCACTGTTTGGACTCTTTGTTGGTGATTTCACTGTTTAAATGATCACTAAGCATAATGTTGACATACTATCTGATGTTTCTAAGCTCAAGAAGACTGTGTTGTGCCTTATAGAGAAAACACTTTTGTTAGATCAGCGTCATTCAGGCATGAGTTACACTGATGTTGAATTCATGCAATGTAATGACTCAGCAATGTATAGTATATAAGGTGGCGTTAAGCAGAAACCCACGTAAAACCAGCTATGTATTGATTTGTTGACAAAAATGTGAGAATTGCAGGAACCTAACAATGTTATGTTGTGTTACATTCTGCAGGAGTAGTGGTTCAGTTTTTACTAACTCAGTGTTCTCAATGACTTGATACAACATAACTATCTTTAAATAAGAAGAATCAGTTGTATAAAGTGTCCACATATTGCCTGGTATATAGTGCTTGCTAGAAATTATTGATTTCTATGTCCTTCTCATGTGTTAGTAGAGCTTGTCCACCTTAGAGTTATTTTTTTTAATATAAGTCCATATATGAATGGACACACTGATTTTATTTGGATTAAAAATTGCATGGCCTCTCCATCTGTAAGGATGATTCCTTGACTAAGTCTCTATGTCCAGAATTGAGGCTACTGAAATGGCCATAAAGCCTTTGAACTCATAAAAAGCTAGAAAAATAGCTAGAAATTATTTATCATCAGTTTAACAGTCCAAAACCAAATGCAAGTACTAGAACCTGCACATTACACCTGACCTTGTCGCCCTGGGAATGGGGAGTGCCCCTAGAGGAGGGGTACTGCTTCTGCCTTTTGCAAACAGCTGTAAAACTCACAGAACAGAGGGATGGTGATCATCATGCTGGCATCAGTTAGAAGCAGAGACACAACTGTGAACCAGTACATACTCTGATGCTGGAAAATAATGAGTGAGGAAGGAGAAAAAGGTAACAGCTAACACTATTAGGGAGCAAAGAATGCTCTGTATAATGCCCTTAACTGTGGAAGGCATCACAGTGGCATGCTGAAATTAGACCAGATGCCAGAGCTACTGTAATTATGCCACTTTGTACAGCAGAACGTCCACAACCTCTGCAGTGCAAGGCAGTATTAGAAAATCACACCCCTTGAATTGTCTTCCTGTAGAGAGAGGGGGAAAAGCAGAAATGAAAAAGTTATATTAATATTGAGAGAGAAAAATGGGTGAACCCAGAAAAGTGATAATGAGTCAACTGAACACTAAGTTTTTAAGCCCTAATATTACAATGAAGAAAGGAAAGTATTCAATACTGATAGGTTTTGAGTGTCTTAATACTTGGAATTTCTGGGAAGAAACAATGTGATTTTCCATGTGTTTATACTTTTAGGTACTTTAGCAGTTTTATGGCTTTCTTCAGTCCTACCCTTTCTTAGTTTTTTTCCATAGGTTTTTAGTATTATTAATGTTATGATAAACAAATTTTTTTCTACTTTCATGTTGAGCTAGGAATTATAAATATATAAGAAAGTTACTGATTTTTGCATTCCCTGATTATCTCACTAAATTTATTTTAAATCTTAATTCAGAAATGAATTAATTCATAATGCATGTTCTATTCCTTCTCAATATTTATAATTCTTTAGATCCAATTAAACATAGAATGGAATTGATAGAAAAATATAAACAGTGAGTGACAGAGGGACTTCATTGCTTTATCCTAAGTCTAATGTAATGTGTAGTCTAGTAAGAATGATAACAATGGTTAGCTTGACATAGATATTTTATGATATGAATGAACTATTATTCTTTATTTCTTATTTTATTAACTTCTTAAAAAACAAATATTAAAATATTTAAAATTTTGTCCACATTTATCAGCATCTCTCAATAATTTTATGCTGTGCTTCCTTTGAAAACAGATATAATTAATCATATTGATAAATATACTTAAAAACCATCCTTGCTTTCCCAAGGTGGGAAGTGGGAACCTACACAGTTATAATCTGTATTGTGTAATATATAGTTATTATGTATAATACTTTCTCAATTCTTAGATACCAACAATTATTATAGGAAAGAACCCTTTAACAGGAAAAGGAAACATTATTACATAAGATATACATATGTATTATCAGATGCTTCTCAATTTCAACATTAAAATGTAAAAAAGTATAATTTAAAATTAAATAAATAAGTTAGAAGAAAGAAGACCCCTGAATTTAAATTTTAAGCATTTATTTTTGATCTTAACAACAATATTCATAAATGAGACTGTGAGAAAATATTTTGGTCCAATTTTGATGTTGCAGTATGCAATCTTTACTCCCTCACTACACATTTCTAATGATTTTGTTCATCATCATCCAGCATCTATTATGATAACTCACTTAGCTATAGTTTATCACATTAGTTACAATAATCTACGCAAGAGTAGCAGTTTGTGTTAAAAGATTAAGTTATATTAAACATATTCTCTTTAACAAGGAATAGGAGGGGGCCGGCGCTGGGCACAGCATTAAAGCCCCAGCCTACAGTGCTGGCATCTCATATGGGCACCAGTTCAAGTCCTGGCTGCTCCTCTTCTAATCCAGCTCCTTGCTAATGTGCCCGGGAAAGAAGGGAAGGATGGCCCAAGTGCCTGGGCCCCTGCCCCCACGTGGGAGACCCAGAAGAAACTTCTGGCTCTGATTGGTTCTGCTCAGCTCCAGCCCTTGCAGCCATTTAAGGAGAGAACCAGCAGATGGAAGACCTCTCTTTCTTTCTCCTCTCTCTCTCTCTCTCCCCCATACCCCACCTCTCTCTGCAACTCTGTCTTTCAAATAAATCTTTAACAAAAATAAAAAAAAAAGTAAGGAATAGGAAACAATCATTCAACTTTCCTAAATATATAAGCACATACACACACACACGCAGACACACACATACACACACACACACACCCCTCAGGAAGAAAAATATAGTAAAAGAAAATATATCCACTTAAGCAACAACAGAAAAAAAAAAAAAAAAAAAAAAAAAAGGAAATCCAAATGGCCAACAGGCACATGAAAAAATGTTCAAGGTCATTAGCAATCAGAGAAATGCAAATCAAAACCACAATGAGGTTCCACCTCACCCCGGTTAGAATGGCTCACATTCAGAAATCTACCAACAACAGATGCTGGCGAGGATGTGGGGAAAAAGGGACACTAACCCACTGTTGGTGGGAATGCAAACTGGTCAAGCCACTATGGAAATCAGTCTGGAGATTCCTCAGAAACCTGAAGATAACCCTACCGTTCGACCCAGCCATCCCACTCCTTGGAATTTACCCAAAGGAATTTAAATTGGCAAACAAAAAAGCGGTCTGCAGCCTAATGTTTATTGCAGCTCAATTCACAATAGCTAAGACCTGGAACCAACCTAAATGCCCATCAACGGTAGACTGGATAAAGAAATTATGGGATATGTACTCTTTAGAATACTATACTGCAGTAAGAAACAACGAAATCCAGTCATTTGCAACAAAATGGAGGAATCTGGAACACATCATGCTGAGTGAAATAAGCCAGTCCCAAAGGGACAAATACCATATGTTCTCCCTGATCGGTGACAACTGACTGAACACCAAAAAGGAAACTTGTTGAAGTGAAAGGGACACTATGGGAAACGGTGACTTGATCAGCATAGCCCTGACTGTTAATGAACAACTTAATACATTATCCCTCTTAGTAGTTTTTTTGTCTGTTCTACTTAATATGACTGATTTAATTCTGTAATTAATACACAGTTATTCTTAAGTGTTGAAATTTAACTGAAATGTGATCCCTGTTAAACATAAGAGTAGGAAGAAGAGAGGGAAGAGATATATAATTTGGGACATGCTCAAGCTGACTTGCCCCAAATGGTAGAGTTAGAAACATACCAGGGGACTCCAATTTAATCCCATCAAGGTGGCATGTACCAATGCCATCTCACTAGTCCAAGTGATCAATTTCAGTTCGCAATTGATCATAATGAAAGGACTAAGAGTCAAAGGGAGCACATAAGCAAGTCTAGTACCTGCTAACACTAACCGATAGAATAAATAAAGGGGAGAGTGATCCAACATGGGAAGTGAGATACTCAGCAGACTCATAGAATGGCAGATGCCCTAAATAGCACTCTGGCCTCAGAATCAGCCCTAAAGGCATTCAGATCTGGCTGAAAAGCCCATGAGAGTATTTCAGGAATGGAAAGCCAAGACACTCTGGCAAAAGATCTCTGTGAGTGAGATCTCAGTGAAAAGAACAGGTCTTCAAAGAAGGAGGTACCTTTCTCTGAAGGGAGGAGAGAACCTCCACTTTGACTATGACCTTGTCTAAACAAGATAAGAGTCGGAGAACTCAAGGGGCTTCCATAGCCTTGGAAACTCATGACTGGAGCATAGGGAGATTACTGATGCCATAGACAGGAGTGTCAATTGGTAAAGTCAACAACAGGAGTCACTGTGCACTTACTCCTCATGTAGGATCTCTGTCATTAATGTGCTGTGCATTGAGATTTAATGCTATAACGAGTACTCAAATAATATATTTCACTTTGTGTTTCTATGGGGGTGCAAACTGTTGAAATCTTTACTTAATGCATACTAAACTGATCCTCTGTAAAAAAAAAAAAAAAAAAAAATAGAAACTATCAACTCCCAACTTGACTCTCACTGGGATTAAACATGACAATAGGTCTGATCTGATTTCATCATCATTAAAAAAAATCATCTATTATTTTTCACTTTATGTTTCTGTGTGGGAGCAAACTGTTGAAATCCTTACTTAATGTATACTAAGCTGATCTTCTGTATATTAAGATAATCGAAAATGAATCTTGATGTGAATGGAAGGGGAGAGGGAGTGGGAAAGGGGAGGGTTGTGGGTGGGAGGGACGGTATGGGGGGGAAGCCATAGTAATCCATTATTCGTACTTTGGAAACGTATATTCATTAAATAAAAGTTAAAAAAAAAAAAGGAAAATAAAAAAAATAAAAAAGGCAAAAAAAAAAAAAAGAAAAAAAAAGAAAATATATCCACTTAAGCAACAACAGAAAAAAAAAAAAAAAAAAAAAAAAAAACCAGAAACAAGCTTAAGAAATCTGTGTGATTTTTAAGAAGAAAACTTTAAATCTCTATTGAGGATGAAAAGGTTACATTTTGTCCTCAACTGGAAGACATAGGTATTATGAAGAGGTCAGGTTTTTTTTTTTTTTTAAGGTTTGTTTATTTATTTGAAAGTCAGAGTTATACAGAGAGAGAAGGAGAGGCTAACACAGAGAGAGGTCTTCCATCCGCTGATTCACTCACTCCCCAGTTGGCTGCAATGGGCCAGCTGCGTTCATCCAAAACCAGGAGCCAGGAGCTTCTTCCAGTCTCCCACATGGGTACAGGTGTCCAAGGACTTGGGCCATCCTCTGCTGCTTTCGGAGGCCATAGCAGAGAGCTAGATTGGAAGTGGAGCAGCCAGGACTCAAACTGGCACTCATGCAGGATGCCGGCACTGCAGGCGGAGGCTTTATCTGCTATGCCACAGTGTCGGCCCCAAGAGGTCAGTTTTCAAATTAATGAATTCAATGAAATCCAAATTACGATACTAATTAGATATGTGTAATTATAGAAACAAATTCTAAAGTCATCATGGAAAAAGAAAGGCATAGGGCCAGCACTGTGGCCTAGCACAGAAAGCCGCCGCCTGCAGTGCTGCATCCCATATGGGTGCTGGTTCCTGTCCCGGCTGCTCCATTTCCGATCCAGCTCTCCGCTGTGGCCTGGGAAAGCAGTAAAAGATGTCCCAAGTCCCTGGACCCCTGCACCTGTGTGGGAGACCCAGAAGAAGCTCCTGGCTCCTGGCTTTGGATTTGCACATCTCCAGCTGTTGCAGCCAATTGAGGAGTGAACCAGCGGATGGAAGACCTCTCTCTGTCTCTCTGCCTCTCCTCTATCTGTGTAACTCTGACTTTCAAATAAAATAAATAATTTTTTAAAAAATTTTAAAAAAGAAAAAGGCATAAGAATAGTCATAAAAGTTCAGAAAAATAAAAATGATAAATGATGTATGACCATTTATTATAAAAATGCATTTCTGGGGTTAGTGTTCTGGTACAGCCTGCAATGCTGATATCCCATATCGGCACTGGTTCATGTCCCAGCTGCTCCACTTCCTATCCTATCCCTGTTAATGTACCTGGGAAGGCAGCGGAAAATAGACCAAGTGCCTGGGCCCCTGCACCCACGTGGGGTACCCAAATGAAGCTCCTGGCTCCTGTCATTGACCTGGCCCAGTCCTAGCCCTTATGGCCATTTTAGGGTGTTAACTAGCTGATGGAAGATTTCTGTCTCTTCCTCTCTCTCTGTAACTCTGCCTTTCAAATAAATAAATAAATCTAAAAAATACATTTCTGTATTAAGCAGTTTTATATTAGCACATTATATATAAATGGATCAGTAAAATATGATAGTCCAGTAATAAATCCAAATCTATTCAGAACATTTAGTACATGATAAATATGATATTAAAGTCAATAGAAAAATAGGAATTATTCGGTTGTACTGAGAAGACTGTCAGCCATCTGAAAAAAAATGATGATATGTCTGATACTAAATACAGATAGATCTATGAATCAAAAATTCTTTTTTTTTTTTTTTTTTGACAGGCAGAGTGGACAGTGAGAGAGAGAGACAGAGAGAAAGAGAGAAAGGTCTTCCTTTTGCCTTTGGTTCACCCTCCAATGGCCGCCGCTGCCAGCGTGCTGCAGCCAGCGCACCTCGCTAATCCGATGGCAGGAGCCAGGTGCTTCTCCTGGTCTCCCATGGGGTGCAGGGCCCAAGCACTTGGGCCATCCTCCACTGCACTCCCAGGCCACAGCAGAGAGCTGGCCTGGAAGAGGGGCAACCGGGACAGAATCCAGAGCCCCGACCAGGACTAGAACCTGGTGTGCCGGCGCCGCAAGGCAGAGGATTAGCCTAGTGAGCCGCGGCGCCCGCGAATCAAAAATTCTTAAAAATGAAAGTATTATGATACATACATTCATAATACCATAGTAGTTGGTTTCAGTTTTGTTATTTACAAATTTGGAGTGGAGAAAAATCTTTGTAAATAATAAAATGCAACTGATAGATTTAATTATAAAAATTAAAGGCTTTCTCTAACTAAAATGTTGAAAACCATACATATGAAAAATTTATTTTTGCAGTCCATGACAAAAAGCCAACTTCCTTAAATACACAAGTTAACTAATATTCAGTAAAGAAAAAAGCAAAGGTCATCAATACACAGGTCACAGAGAAAAGACAGACAAGTGGTTCTTAAATATATGAATGATGCTTAACCTCACAACTAAAAATAATAGTAACTTTTTACATAAAACAGGAAAGTTTGACAATTCGTGTTGGTAAGGATATTTGGAAACACATACTCTCCTTTTAATTTGATGTGCCTTCCTTGAAGGATAACTTTTGACACTTATAAAAATTTGAAATTCACATTCTTTATGACTATAAGTTGTTCTTTTAGGAATTTACTTAAACTAGACAATTACATGCTTATGCAGATTTACTATTAACAGTAACAATAATTTCACTTATTGAACATTCATTATATACCAGGTACTGTTCTAAGCCTAATCTCAATATGCAATCTAAATTTATTCAGTCTGCATAATCATTCTATAAACTATCATTTAGGAGTGCCACTAGCTGCAAATAAATAAATAAGCACTAAAATTCAGGTTGCTAACAATTGAGAAATGTCTGGAAATTTGGAGGTAAGTGACCCTACGTATATGCCTGTTGTATAGTTGTTTAGTAAAACTCAGGGCTCTGGCTGATGTCTCTGCAGTTTTCTTGGTCTCCCCCTCATGGTGGCAAGATGACTTCAGCGTCTGCAGCCATCACTCATGCAGTGTTGCACAGTAGCATCAGAGGCAAAAAGAAAACCAGTGCCTCCTAAGTACATCTTTTTGATCAGAAGCTAAAGTCTCTCCAGAAGCTGCAGTCCAGATAAACTTCTGATGTTTTCTTGGGGCAGATGCTATTAGTAGCAACATTTATAAGGCACTAATAAGGACCAGGCAATGCTTTAAGTTCTTTATGTTCTTTCACTCTTTGGACCGTCTTGCAGGAGGTACTATTATTAACATCCTTCTTGCAGCAGGTATTCTTATTTTCTCTGGGGCACAGTTTAAGTAACTTGCTCAGGTATGCATAACTAAAAGTCCTGGGTCCAAGATTCTTATCCAGACAATCTAACTGTAGAGTGCCAGGTCCTGTGCAGTGGCATAGACAGGTCACTACCAAAGGAAAAGGTCATTGCCATTCTTGCTAAAACTAATCATTTTTATCTTACATGACTAGAGGAGGAACTCAACTCACCTGAGCATGATGTGTAGGCAGCAAGACAAAGTCTGGATACTAAAACTTAAAAATAAGGAACAAGTAGTGGCTGGGTAGATCATCAAAAATGTCTGTCATTAATAAGTGTCATAGATCATTGTTATCCCCAGTGAACAATGAAGGAAACTGAAAAATAGGTTATGTAACTTGTCTGTGGCCAAAAGGGGCTTAAGATAAGTTGTCATAAATGCCCAGAAACAACCTAAATGTGTATGAATAGAGGACACATTGATCAATCATGGACATCAAAACAATGTGGTAACTTGCAGTTATTTTTTAATGGGGCAGATCTATATACAACTACATAGAAAGACCAATAGCATGTACCTAGGGTTAAAAATTAGGAGCAGCCAAGTACAGAAAAAATGTGTGTGTGATGGGAGCAGACATTCACATACATGAAGATTCACAGGCTTCCTTGGGATCTACTTACCTGAATCTAGAAGGATCAACAGGTAACTAATAATAGGATTTTCCCTGAAGAAATGGACTAAGGTCTTAAGAATACTTAGTTTTTGTTGAATAGTTTTTGGCAGTATTTGAATATTTGCCATTTGTGTGTATAGCTTTATTACTTAAAATATTGAATTTATTTTAAAATTAGTACTGACATTAAAAGTGATATATTTCTGTATCCAGGGTATTCTGCAAAATTACAGGAGATTTAGAGCTATTGATTTTTTCACTATATTTCTTTATACATGTTTGGACAGTTTAAGAGAACTCATGATTTCAAATGCAGATTTAAATAATTTGGAAAGCAAGCAAAGTGTACTGCCTCATTCTCTTAATAAAATTAGGTTTTGGATAAAGAAACACAGTATCCTTTGCCAGATGCCTTCTTTGAGCAAAAGAGTTGGTCAGTTGTGAACTCTCAAGCACAGATGGGAGTTCTTTTCCATATTCACTCAATTTCCTTAGGAAGCCAACTAAAGGAGAAGTAACCCTTTTGGAATCAGTTATAGTTATTACTTGTGTTCTTGCATGTTGCTTTAAGGAAGATTTACCTGATCTCTTTCCCCTTTCCCTACTCCTTGAAATCTGCAGTATGCACTTCTCCAAGGAAACTTTCACAAGAAATGTGCACAAAGATTGACCTTGACACTATTTGTGTTGAAGGTAGCCTGTTGTTAATGCCTTCTTCATATATACTTTTACATCTTTCTCAGTTTTTCAACTTGAACAAAAATGAAATAAAAATTGATGATGATGATGGCAGTGAAAGCACCAGTGAGGTAATCTCTGCCTTCCAGGCTGAATTACAATTTTTTAAATCCATTTTGGCCTCGACACCTTGGCACTGCCCCACTGAATCTACAGTCCTTGATATTTTCTGGGTGAGGGGTGAAGCTATGGAAACTGCATGAAGAACTGGCTTCTCACATTCTCTCCTGAAGGGAGGAACTCAGAGAGAAAAACAGTATTCGTGAAAAGCTCATTCCAGGAAGTGAACAGAAGAACTGAAGCTTTGGCTCTGTGGGAAAATGGAGACTTTGAAGGTAATAATGTTTGTGCGTCCAAGAAGAATAATGATCAGCTTGTGTCCTGAGAAGGTGATGCGGGAGTCCTTTTGTTCAAAGCAAAGCCGTGTTGCCTAGTTACAGAGAGATTTTGCTCTAAACGTCAAAAGGGCAGTCAGGAAATAGAATTAGAACTCATGTCCCTAAATAAAGCAAGTTTTTAAAACTTGATACTAACACAGAACTCAGTGTTACTCTAACATTCTTCTTGTCCCAATCAGACAGTCAGCCCAGGTGTCTTGTACAAATGACAGTTAACTGCTCAGTCATTTCATTTCATTTCTAGTACCGCTAAGAGCAGCAATGAATTAAGATTCCTTCCCAGGTGGTCACTACCAACTTCACTTGTGCTGTACAAATCCCAGGCTTATGTGTGACTTGCCTCCCTGGAAGTGGAAATAAAGCTAGCGGGATCCCATGTTAGAATGTATCAGCTGTGTCCGCCATGTTTGGGAAGGCAGGCATGGAGAGCAGCAGGTTGTGCTATTTCCTGTAGGATATGCATAGGAAAGAGATGCAGTGTTGGGCAGAGTTATTGGCCCACCACAATCGCCATCACAGTTCCCATCATTCCCCCACCCCTGACACACACACACACACACACACACACACACACTGGCAGTAAGGGTAATGTGCATATGGCTGTGTTGTGTCCTCATGGTCTTTTAGTGACACCTCTGAGAACAGAAGAAGGAGCAGCAAAACAATGATGACAAATCCATTTCTGTGATTTTTCCATCCTTTCTGAGTGCTCCACTGAAACCTAAGATTAGCCAAGTCTTTATGACATAGCATTCTTTTAAGTCCTATCTGCTAATAACAATGTAGTAAAATCAGAAAGGATGGAAGATTCTTTTGTTTGTTCACCACTCTTCACCCATCTCTCTTACAATTTCTCTTCCTCCGTCTCCATTGTGAGCCCCACACACAATTACCTGCCCCATTAGGCATGCTTCATGATTACATATTTATATCACATTAGAAGTTAATTTATTTCAAACTTAAACTTTAAACAAAGAATATATGAATTTAGTTCAACTCAATGTATGTATTTTTGGGTATCTCTATATGCTAACTTTGAGTTGAGTTGAGCACAATAGATTTTTTAAGCAGATGGCATTTTATCTAGATTGAGGGGGTAGGTTGTGGGAGAAAGAAAGAGATTGCAATAAGCAGTCATTGTTCACAAAAATGAATCATATGGAATGATAAAAGTTACAGTTATGGCAACTCAAGGATGCATAGTTTGATTGTAGCAAATAGTTCAGGTGGGGTAAAGCAGCCCTATGCTACATGTTGATAAGAAGCAAGTTCAAAATATGAATTGAAACCACACTCCAGAAAGCATTGAAGATCAGAGTAAAATACTCATCATTTATTTTCAAGCAATTTTAATAATGAAATGATATAATATGCCCAAGGCATTCAATAGAATGGGATATTGTGTAGGAACCCAGTAAACATCAGCTCCCATAATTTAGTGGCAATAATAGCCTTTGATGATTAAACAGACACTAACAATTTCCAGAAAGAATATTCTCAAAACATTGCTCATTGTGAAAAAGGCTAATCACACTTAGTAATAGAAAATGACTTTGTTACAGCTACTAAGATATTTGAAATCTGGAACTCCTTCTGGATAGTAAACTGTTTATTTTAATTCAATTCAGTGTCACGAGAACTGAATTACCTATTTCCTGATCCTAAATTAATCTTGGATTAATCTCTGAAGTGACAGATTGGGGATTTTGCTTTGTTTTGTTGGGGTTGGGAGTTTGAAAGCAGATGTTTATTTGCAACTGATGCTAGACTTAATGGTATCTAGAAATAAAAATGTGTGAAACTTAGCATCCCATGGGAGAACTGGAAGGAAGCACCAAGAACGTGGTAATTATGGTTCTTCACCAAAATTCATAGAACAAAATCGGTAGAAATATCTCAGTACTCTGTTATATTTGAGGCAATTTGCATATGTAATCTGAAAATTGAATTGCTGAAATTTCCAACATATTCTTACCAGGGTTTGTATGGGAAAGGAGAAGGAAAGTTTGAAAATGCCACTGTCCTTCAGAAACTGCAGGCCAAGGGATGTGATACTCAGCTCTCTTGTTTGGAAATACAGAGGGGCAGCCCTGGGGATGTGAAGGGGTTGTCCATGGATAGCAGACTATGAGGAGCGCTCATGAGACTAGGACTAGAGCCTTCCTGCTGCACCTGTTCTTGTTTTACTATGTGAGACTTCATCTCGACTGGGTATTTTCTTATAAATTAGAAAATCCATTAATCAATATTAGGACAATTCAAAAGATAAATGATACTAGACTTATTCCAGATTTTAAACTCATGGTATTTTTATCTCCTGCAGATATCATTATTTATTTATAGCTACTTCTGCTCAACCAACATGCGTTTATAAGCTGCCTACCTTATGCTTTACAAATACAAGCACAGCCACAAAGGAATGCGCTCTGGGTTGTTTTGGAGAGTCCTCATCTACAGAATAACTGAGCTCTTTTTATAGAGTATTTAGTGATCTCCTACATGCACCAAAAGACATTCTAGCTAGGGATGACTGCATTTAGGAATTCTTAACTTAAAAGGAAATAAAATACTTACTTAGACCCAAAACTCTACTCTGGTATATATGGAACCATTTATTGTGTATCATACTGTAGATGTTTGAAAACAAGGGGGATACAGGGGCAACCCCAGTGTGTGTGGTAGAACTTACAGTTCCTCCTCACCAGGATGGAAGTTTGCTGGATCATTTAGCCTTCCTGTGAAGGAGCTTCTGCAGTCGGGATGAAACCTCCCCTGGGTGCTGCTTTCCACTCCCCTTTTCCTTTGTGCCCCCAGTGCATCTCCCCAGCTGTCTTTTCTTAATATTTATTTATTTATTTGAAAGGTAGAGTTACAGAGAGCAAAGGCAGAGAGAGGTCTTCTATCCACTGGTTCACTCCCCATGGTCAGAGCTGTGCTGCTCCGAAACCAGGAGCCAGGAGCTTCTTCTGGGTCTCCCACATGGGTTCAGGGGCCAAGGACTTGGGTCATCTTCCACTGCTTTACCCACTATGCCACAGCACCCCTACCCCACGCCAGTTCTCATTACTTATCCATTGTTACTCTGTGGGAATGAGTCATTTCCTAAGATCAGAACTGGGCGTCTCATTGCAGAGCTGTCAAGCTTTTACTGTGCAGTGGTACAAAGCTCATCTTGATTTCTAACCGCCAGCTGTATTCTGTTCATGATATTTGCATTCATGGGACAGAGAGATGTAAATCCCCGTACACCTTAGTGGATAACTGCTATTCACATCCCTGTAAAGGGCTAGGGGTCCTAAAATGAGGTCCTTTGTCCATTTCGTGTCATGAAACCAAGAATAAAACCAGAGCAGAGCAGCAGCAGTACAAGGGTTATTCACTGGTCTAAGAATGGAGAAGCAGACACCTAGTTTGCCAAGCCACGTCTCAATCTTCTGAGAGCACAGGGTTCACAGATATAGAGAGCCACAGGAAAGCTGGGGGAGGAATAGCCAAGGATTGCTGGGAAAGCAACAGTGTGGTTCTTAGAATCAGGGAGCCGCCTTCTTCGTGTCCTTTCTTGGTCTCCTCTGCTGGTTGTCATGCTGACTGTCAATTGTCAGGTAGCTGGTGAGTGTCCTTTTCAGCATGGATATGATATTATAAAGAGGCTTGAAGTCTGCTTGGGTTCACATAGGCAGGCATCTTTGTGCCTCACCCATTCAAATCTGTTGGCCTAGGTAGGAATTGTGCCCATGAACCCTCCTGTTTTCAAAGAGAAACAACACGAGGGTAGAGGAAGAAACTTAACTAGGCTTGTGCGGGTACTGTCCTAGGTAACATAGCCTCACAAGCAGGGCTCTGACAAAATGCCTACTGTAATTGCCTATAGATGGATTTATTTCTCTGCCTGGCTTTAATGGGGCTTGGGGAACAGGAGACCAATCCAAGACTGAGTATCACTTAGGAGATCCTCTCTTCCCTCTTGCAAATTCTTTCTGCTTCCTAATGGTGATGGTTTCCTCTGTCAGACATACTTCTAGCTGCAGCATGTGTCTGTTGACTTGGTGGAGTTTGTTGTTAAACTATTTTAAGTCATGCTATGAATGATTCTTCTTGGTATCTCAGCCCTTGAGTGGGAAGAAAGGAGAGTCAAAAAACAATATCTCCATACTTCTCACATTTTTAAATGACATCATCCACTCTTTTTTTAAAAAAAATATTTATTTGATAAGTGGCAGAGGAGGGAAAGACCTTCAATCCACTGGTTCAGTCCCCAAATGCCTTCAACAGACAGGGCTGGACCAAACTAAAGCCAGGAGGCAAGAACTCCACCTAGGCCTCCTACATGGGTGGCATGTACATTATTAAGCATGCAGAGTACAATGCTGAGTCGTCGCCCAAGCATTGGAGCCATCTTCTATTGCCTTCCCAGGCACTTTAGGAGGGAGCTGGATTTGAAGTGGAACAACCTGTTCTTGAATCATCCCTCCCTCTCCTCTACTCTGAAGTCTTCTAACCTACTGTATTTCCTCTTCCTTCCCATTGTTCTTGGTTTTTATTTCTTTCCTATCTTTATTCATAGATTTCTTTTTTACTTTCTACATTTCCTTTCCATTCTATTTCTGCCCTCTAAGCATTTCAGAAAGCCAGAACAGCAGGCAGGCAAAGGGGAATGTGGTAAAGACCATAGGCAGACTTTGGCTGGGGAAAATACATTCGGTCCCTTTGTAAGAAATTTCTCCCTGTAGTATCTAGTCTAGAAGAACTGATCAGCATTAAATCATGATAACACTATTTACACAAACAAACAATCTTAGGGAGGCTAGTTTGACAGCAATACAGCCTAGAGTATAGAGAATAAACTTGGAATTCCAGGTTTTTTCCCCATTGTTAGACCATGCATCCCAGTTCTTAGATGGCAAAATGTTACTATCCTAAAATTAAGCATGTACCAATAATATATGCATCTTCCCAGAAGCATGAGAGTTCAGGTTTCCAGAGCACTCCTAGTGAAGTTTTTAGTCAGCTGTTAAAGGAAATTTTGTGTGACATCTTCTGAACCTACAAAAATGCTTTTGTCTTCAAATTCCTACTCAGATTTCCTGCTCCAACTGTGTTTGCATCCTCACTGTCTCATAAGATTCTGTGAGAAGAAAAAAGAAACAGAACTGCCTTCCTGCTTCAGGAAGTTGGGCCCAGACTTGTTTCTCAGGGTAATGGCAAGGCCAGTGTGTTAAGAAAACCCCTGTTGAGTAATTGTACCAGGAATTAGATTTAGGGCCAGCCTGGCTGAGGGCATAATTGTGACATTTAAAGGATAATCCCACAGTTAGTCACAAACTCCTTTATTTTCATTTAGGAAGAGAGTTGGGAAAGCTGCAAATAAGAGACAAGTTTCAAATAAGGAAAATTCCATTGTTTGATGGCATATTTCTGAGAGTGTAACTGTGAGGGGAGCAAGATAGAAATAATAACCATAAGGATGTACATTATTAAGTGTGCAGAGTGCAGTGCTGAATCGTCTCTGCTCTTACAGACTGTTTTTTAGAGTCATCAAAATACAGCTAAACCATGACCCACTTGTGAGAATTCCCCATGCCTTTTGCTGTTTCTCTCAATTCTTTACAATCCAATCATCAGTCTGACTGAGCTCAGCCTTGGAGTCTTCCCAGCCCAGCCACACAACATAAGAACAAAGAAGACTCCAGATGACCCCAGCACCTAACTGGCCAGTCACTCCCAGCCTTCATATCCTGCCAATGAAGCACCAGAATTTGTTGAGCAAAATCAAGCCATCCTTAGATTGGCCTGACCTGCAGAATCTGTGAGCCTAATAAAAACAGATATTTACACCATTGAATTTTGGGATAATTTGTTGCAAAGCAAGAATAAGAATCACTATCTTCATGAAGCCATGTTCTTTTTCTTAAATTTTTATTTATTTATTTTCACTATTAGAGAGGAAGGTAAAAAGAGAGAGAGAGAGAGAGAGAGAGAGAGATGCCATCCATCCACTGGTTCCCTCCCCAAATGCTCACAATAGCCAGGGCTGGGCCAAGTTGAAACCTCATACCAGGAACCCAGTTCAAGTCTCCCATGTGGCTGGCAGGGACCTAATTACTTGAGCCATCACTTGCTGTCTCCTAGAATGCACATTAACAGAAAGAAAGGTCAGAAGTGAATTTAGAATGCAAATCAGGCATTCTGAGATGCAGTGGAGGCATCCCAACCACTGAGCCAAATGCTCGCCCTCATCATCAAGCCTTGAAATTCTGAAATATTGTGAGAGTACTTCAAAAATTTCATGAAAAATGAAGTTAAGAGATAAGTTTATTTTGGATCAAAAAATTTCAAATCCATGCACAGTTTTTTTTTTTCAAAGATTTATTTTATTTATTTGAAAAACAGTTACAGAGAGAGGTAGAGCCAGAGAGGGAAAGAGAGAGCTCTTGCTTCCACTGGTTCACTCCCCAGATGGCCACAATGGCCAGAGCTGAGCTGATCCAAAGCCAGGAGCTTCTTCCGGGTCTCCCACATGGGTGCAGGGGCCCAAGCACTTGAGCCATCTTCTACTGCTTTCCCAGGCCATAGCAGAGTTGGATCAGAAGTGCAACAGCCGGGACTCAAACCGGTATCCATATAGGATGCTGGCATCACAGGCCAGGGCTTTAACCTGCTTCATCACAGTGCCAGCCCCAAAGTTATTTTATAATACATATTTTCTGTGAATTTTTAAAGGCCCCTCATACATGAGAACAATTTTAAAACACTATTCAAGGATGCAAGGTTAGCCTGGCAGTTAAGACACCAGATATGAGAACTGTGTCCTGTACTGGAGCACCTGCATGTGATACCTGGCTTCACACCTGTCTCTGGCTTCCTGCTACTGCAGACCCTGGGAGGCAGAGATGAGGGTTCAAGTAACTGGGCTCCTGCTATCCATCTAAGAGACTTTGATTGAGTTCCCAGCTCCTGGCTCCAGCCTGGCCCAGTTAAGGCTACTGTGGTGGGCATTTGAGGTATCGCTGGCTCTGCCTTTCAAATTATTTTGAAAACCCACGATTCAAACACTGAGTAGTCTGGTTTTATGTAGTTTTCTGGAGCATGTCAGATTCTATGCTTCCCAGGGCTGCATGGAGAAGCCTGAGCCTGCAGGCAGTGTCTTAGTAACCTTGGGCTCTTACAGTAGGGCCCCATGAGCAGGGAAGCTCATAAACAGCAGAAATGTATTTCTCAGAGCTCTGAAGGCTGAGAAGTCCAGAATGAAGGTGCACAAAGATTCTGGGACTGGTGGGGGCTCACTTGCTGCTTCCAGGTGGGGCTTCCACTGTGTCCTCACACGCTGAAAGGGCTGAGAGCACTGACTCTCTGGAGACCCTTTTATGAGGACCTTAATCCCACGAGAGCAGAGCCCTCATGATATGTTCACCTTCCAAAGTCCCGCCTCCAAATATCATCTCACTGGGGATTAAGGATCAACATGAGTCTTGAGGGGTCATACACATTTGCAGTGATCCCTGATAGGCCAACACCTCCATGACCTGCCGCACTGAGGGAGGTTTCTGGAAACATCGGTAGGCTCCGAGAACAGGACAGATTTTCTTTCCCTGTGTATCCACATGCTGATTCTCTACACCTTCCTATTCTTCCATAAAAGCATTTTACTGCCTTAAAGTTTTTGAAAACAAATACAATTCATTAGAAATTTCAGCAGACTTGTTTTGTAGAATCAAACTCCTTAGTGGCATAATACAACTGTGGGTGTATTTCTTCATTTCTGAGATTATTTAAAAGTATCACCTACACTGAACTCTGCTCCCGTTATTTCTCCTTTTATAACAACATGGTGTGGAATTAACTCTGCTAAAAGCATAATCTAAAATAGTGTACAGTATTAATGACTTTCAGATAATTTGGATCAGTTTGTTCTTTCCTATATTATAAACAGCCAGTAGATCTAAGGCAGGCAAATATTCAGACTTAAAAAAATCTGACCTGTTCCAGCTTGATCTTAGACAATGAATTTTATAACGTATACACTATTCCAACATCCTGGGTATAAAGAGCTGGGTAATATATGGGTACTATTCGGCTCTGAGCTGCTTGCTCCAGCTTCATACATCTCAGAAATTGCAAAATCAATGAGATAAATGCTACCCTGCTGCCCATCCCCCCCTCTCTGCATGACACCTACAGCACACTTGAGCTTATAGAGTGAGACGCTGTGACGATTGGAAAGGAAGCATTTCCTTCAGAACGTTAATATCATAGTTCCTTAGCCTCCTGAGTCACTTCCTCTTCCCACCCATGAGCAGCCTCTCTGCTGCTTCCACTCCAACTCTGCATCATCCCCCTTGTCCAGGGTATAATCATCCTGGCTTTTGTGGCTTGAGTTCTGACCCAAGCTGATTCTTGCGTGGATGCTCTCATCACTTCTCCTGCTGGGGGACCCTTCCCATCTCTCAGCCCTGCCTGCTCCCTCAGTCCCTGTCTCCGAGCAGGAAATAAATCACAATACTGTTTTCATGTTTTGTTCCCCACCATTTTTTATTTTTGAAAAATCCTGACTTATAGAAAAGTTGAAAAAATTTCACCAAACACACATACAGATTTGTGGGGAGCAACTCGGACTAGACTAAGTTACTGGAATTAACACTTATTCTGTGCATCTGCTCTCCCACAATATGGCGCTGAGAAGGGAGAAACAGCTTCTACACAGCTGCCTCCAGTTCAACCAATAAACTGTAGGACCTACTCTTGATTGGAGGAGAGCAGCATACTCGGCGTGTGGGTAGCAGAGTTGTGATTGGTGGAAGAGGACTATAAAGGAGGAGAGAGACGGCATGCACCAGGAACATCTAAGGGGAACATCTATCTGAAGGAACACCTGTGCAGCCCCCCCCCCACCCCCCCGCGGAAGTGGGGAATGTGGCAGGGGGAACCGCCCTTCCACGGAGGTGGAAGGGACAGTAGCCAACCCGGGAAGAACCAGCAGCAAACCCGGGGAGGGCCGAGCAGACAAAAGAACAGCGCAGGGTCCTGTGTCGTTCCTCCACGAAGAGGGGGAGCGACACAGATTTGCCAATTTTTTTGCTACATTTGCTACTATCTCTGTCTCTCTCTCTCTCTCTGTCTCTCTCTTTTTTTTTTTTTTTTTTTTTTTTTTTTTTTGCCAAGTTGCTTGTAATTTGGGCAAAGCCATGGGGCCTCTCACCCCTATTTGGACAAGTAACTGCTTGTAAAATGATATTTTTAACTATCATCTTTTTTTAAGTATTTATTCATTGGTTTAAAAGGCAGAGTGACAGAGAAATAAAGAGACAGACTTCCCAAATGCCAACAACAGCCAGAGCTGGGCCAGGTGGAAGCCAGGAGCCCAGAACTCCATCTGGATCTCCCATGTGGATGGCAAACAGCTTCTACCTTTTGAAGGCCTTCCTGGAACCCTTTCCTCCCACACAAAACAAATCCTTCTTTCAGGGCAGGCATTTAGCCTAGCAGATTAAATGCCAGTTAGGACACTGGGTCCCATATCAGAGTGCCTGGGTTCAGCTCCCCACTGTGCGCCTGACTCCAGCTTCTCACTATCATGCACCCTGGGAAGCAGCAGGTGATGCCTCAGCTTGGTGGGTTCCTGCCACCTACGTAATAGACCTGTGTTGAGTTCCCTGCTCTCAGCTTCAGCCCCAGTCCAACCCCAGCCATTGTCGACATTTGGAGAATGAACCAGCATATGGGAGCTTTATCTGTCTCTTTCTCTCTGTTTCTTGGTCTCTGAAATTTAAAAAAAAATTTTAAGTAGAAATTTATTTTATAAAAATCCTCACCTCTTCTTTTGAGCCTCCTCCTCTACGTTTCTCACATACGCATTTTTATCTTAGCACCTGTAACTCTTACTTGCATGGAGTTGTTTATACATCTCTGTCTTCTTAATCAGCTATAAACTCCTAAGGACAGGGTTTTCTTTTCTTTTTCTCTGTATCATCAGTATCTGGCATGTGGCACATGCTGATTAACTTAACAAACAAATGAATGGTGGAAGGAGGTTTGTCCTCTGGTTTTCCATCCCAGAACCCCCAAACCCCTCAGTCCTTTCATCATCTGTTGTGTGTGTTTTGACTATCCATCGGCTCCCTTTATCATTCTTCATGGCTGCTAAGCAACACTAGTATCACTCTCTTAGCCCAGCCCTGCCCCCACCACGCTGCTTGACCCTTCTCACATACACACACTCACAGAGCAATTATTCTGTCAATGTCCTTCTCCACACCTACACCTACCCTTTTGTTTTTAGCTCTTTCAAAGAAAGAAAGAACCTTTTTCCTTTGCTGATCAACACTTATATCTCTACTTGATAACATTTTGGTCCATGTAGCACAAATAGCCTTGAAGTCTAACCTGGACTTGAAGCTGCACCAGCCTCCCTTCTTCCAGAAAATGCAGATTATATTGTTCCAGAATATTCTATGATTATTTTCCCTTCCTTCACTCTCTATTTCTTTATGTCTTTCTTTCTTTCAGAGAGAGAACAAGAGAGATGCTACCTGCTGGTTCACTTTCAGTTGCCCACAACCACAGGGGCTAAACTACACCAAATCTGGGAGCTGAGACTTCTATCCAGGTTTCCCATGTTGGCAGGAATTCAGCTACTTGAGCTGCCACTTGCTGCCTGCCAGGGTGCATTAGCAGGAACATAGAGTCAGGAGCTAGAGCTAGGACCTGGACCAGGCACTCCTATGTGATAGCAGGCATCTTAACTGGTGTTTAGCTGCTAGACCAAACACCTGTCCCATTAGTTTTCGATAGCTTTTGTGAAATAACTCCTGGCATACAATAACCAGATAGCTTATATTAATACCCTTACTTGTTGAGTTTCCCAGAGCACATTGAGTTCTTTCAATCATTCTGCACCAGTGGGCATGTTGTCCCCTGCCCAGATGTGCTTTGTACTCCTGGAGCTGGAGAAATTCTGTACCTCCTTCATGAGCTTCTTCAAATGGTGTGTTCACTGTGAAGCATTTCTGTAGAATCACTGCTCCTCTTGGACATCCAAAGACAAACAGAATCCACCTGTGCCTGCTCCATACTCCCTTAACCTTCCATAAAGACCATTAGAAAATGTTCACTATGATGTCCTTGTACACATTTGTTAAGTGCTCCACACTGAAAGTTGTGGTATGTTGTGTTTTACATATCCTAACTTAACCACCAAGAACATGGAACAGTAGCTGAGAAATAATTCCTAAAAGTAAGAAGGGCATGGTTTCGGTATGTCCGTCCTTGCCTGTTAAGTGGTGTGACTGACTGAAGAACCCAGGTGAGGATTCCCAGGGAGCCCTGAGAAATTAGGAGCACCAGGCAGGCAAAGCAGGATGCAGGGAAAACGGCATTCAGCGAGAGCGCTGAATTGGTGACTCCTTCCTCGCAGGGCAAGCGTCCTTAAAATAAGTCTCAGATAGTGTTCTGTCCTGTGATGGGTACAAGAACAGTCTTTTAAAGGATAATTGTTAAGGAATTGAAGGTTAGGAAGCAAAAGGAATCTCCAGGGCCTCCTTTCCTGCACACATACTTCAGCTCTTTTAAATCTACTCGCCTCCCTCTCTCCTCAGTCCTCATTTTAAAAAGGCTGCTCTTAAACTCCAAGTCCAGGTTTCTGATGGGTACCTGCTCTTTCCTTCTGTTCTGGTAGTTACTAGACATTAGCCAACCCTATTTTTTTGTTGCAAGAAATATTTTTTGTAGTTGTGTTTTATAAGGACTTTTGTTTCCATTTAATTACTTTCAATAAGCACATTTCCTAAACCATGTTTACATTCTTGAGAAAACAATAGTGTTGTCAAGATGATAGCTTTGAATTTAGATTATATTTTGATAACAGAATATAGAAAAATATCTGTGTGTTGTTATTCCATTTTCAAAGAAATTGGTGGTGGTTTTTTTTCCTTCTAATTTAAACATTTCCCTGCAGTGTTGATAACTCAAAGAAAATCTCATTATACGTAATACATAAGAACCAGAAAATGATGCTGAATAGATTTGAAAAATGAAACAGAGTAGTTTAGGTAGATATGATAGTTGTTCTAAGAATTGTTGAAATACCTACCAATTTGCTTGTCACTGTGCTAGGCAGCACAAGGTGTATAAGAGAACTGTTAGCAATCAGCAGGAGCCCATGCCCTCAAAGGTATATATCAAATGTAAATACAGGTTAAATTATAAAATAATGTGCTACAGTGTTTGCTCCTATTGCCAAGTATATAAAGAGTATAGATGAGACCTTTAAGAAACAGCATAATGAGAAATATCTAAGGGCTGGGAAGGGAAACTTAAGTAGGAAAGCAGGTGGAAATTTGAATACTTAGGAGAACTTTGGGCAAAGGAAAAGTGATCATGACTCCAGCTTTTTGGAAGCACTGGGAATAAATCAGCCTGGTGTGAGTACGAGGGAATGGAACATATTTGGGGCCCAGAGATGGAAAGCTTAGGTTGGGAAAGTAAGGGATATGGGCATTGGAGATCCAAGTAGTCGGTGAGCAAATAAAAGCATGCCTTTTAATATCACAAAGGATGGATTGGAATGGGAAAACACTGTAGTCAGGAATAGCAGTTCGCAGGCTATTACGATATTTTAAGTTCAGAAACCCAGTAGTGGTAGCAATAAAATGGAATCGAAGAGATGTGAAAAAGCAGCTGTAAGACTGGGAAGCTGGATCAATAAAAGGGCAAACAAGAAGGAACTTGAATGACAGAGAGGAATATAGTACTAATGTTTACAGTGGGATGGGAATAAGGGCACTCTGCTTGTGAACACACACGGGTGCTTCTGTTTGTAAAAATAACTACTACTGTTGAGCATTCGCTGTGTGCCAAATAATCTGTTAATAATAATAGCAAACATTTACCTTGTTGGGACCACGTGCCAAACAGCATCCTAAAACCTTACCTGTGTGAATTCATAGATTTCTAACATCTCTATGTGATACGATTGTCACCTCTAGGTCTGATAATATCCCCGCATGATGTGCTCCTCATCATTTTCCATATGCAGGAATAAAGGCACCAAGTTAAGTTACTTGCCAAAGATCACAAAGAAGGCCAGAAGTCGAAGCCAGGCAGCCTGGCTACAGCGTCTGAACCCGTAACCGCTGCCCTGTACTACTGAGCTCTGGACGTGCCTTAGGACACCTCACGGCAGCAAAACCCGACACTGAGATAGGGACTTCCTGACTGTCTCCATTTTCCATGTCAGGAATGGGCCCATGGAAAGTGGAGTAGCGGCGGGAATGCTCCATGTTCTGCTGACCATAGGCCACAAAAGCTTATGAAACAAGGGAAAGCCGAAGTTACACAAAAGAATCGATCACATGGAGACAAAAACCCCCAAGACAGTGCGGATAGTGAGTAACGCAGTGCTAAATCCTGAGTTTTAGGAAAAATATGTCAATAATATTTTAATTAACTTGAAATGATTATATTATTGATGTGATTTATTCTATTACCAGGTGGTATTAAAACTTTTATTGGCTATCCCGAGTACAGGTATTAATGACATCAATGAAAACATTTGGACTGGGTTTTTGTTTTCCTAATCACATTCAGCTTCTCTTTCTGGTTCAATAATGATAATTATATAACATCAATATGAAAATTTCCTTCAGCTTGAAGTTCTCTCTTCTATTTTCCACTCAAGGCAACGTATTAATTATTATCATAATAATTCAGTGTGACATAATAAATATGTCCTAATAATACTTAATCATATTAATAATGTAAGTGGCCACAAGTAAATGATATTCAGAAATCTTGCTAAAATTTTAACTGATTGGTTGGTTTATCGAAAAGGCAAGGAATTCTTTCATATGAGAATTTTCTTGCAAGCTGACCCCTTCAGCTTCTGATGCCAGAGGCAGACAGATCCGTCATTTTCCTGGTAGCTGTCTGAAACACAAGGGCACCAGTTCTGTGAGTCTCCTCGGGACCTGAACAGCGTATACCCCATCCTGGCAACTCCTCTCCCACCCCCAGAGAAGTCCCCACTGTCCAGCTACCCACCTGAGCCACGTGTGTACACTTTCTCTTTACAGAAGCAGTGGGGAGCAGGAGGAGAGTAAATTATTTGCATGAGTAAAACCTGTACCCACTCACAAGAGACCTGAGGCTAAAAATCTGCTGTATGCTTTTCTTCTTTCGAAATAATATGAAGCTCAAGCATATATAATTATACAGGAACCACCAGGCTGTGAAGGATGAGAAAATATAGCACAATTATGTCTTCACAAACCTTGGCTGAAATCTGACAGAAATCAACATGAGCTGAGAACACTCTCCTTGCTCCCCTCTTCCCTCTCTAACTTGACCCCTGCCTTCAAATGGCTGTCTGCCGGAATCCACGCCTGGGGATGCTGCCTGCGTGCCTGTCACAGAACCACGGGGCCACTCCAGAAAGCACTTCGTGAGAGATGTCACGTTCAATCCAGGAATCAGGTTCGCAGGGGAAGCTCGTTGTTTTGATGCAGTGGGAACACTGTCAGCTTCGTAATCAAATAAAAGCCGCCCAGTCTATGGGGCAAGGCCTGCTGTGCTCCGGAACTTGCGGCAGGAAGGAAAAGGATGAGGGAGGGAACTGTCAGCTGCAGGTGGAAATGGGGCGAGAATTAGCACCAGCATAATTAGGAGAAGATAATGGAAAGAGGTAAAGGAGTTATGCTCCCAAACTAGCCTCCTGCCTACAGAAGGGGCCTTCTGCCGGTAGGAAGACTTGCAGGCATTCGGCGCAAAGGCCTCTGGGCTTTGCTTCCATTCCGTAGGACGTGCCCTCGAGCTGCACCTTCCGTACAGTGCTTTATCAAGCTTACTTTTCCTTTCTCTTGACTCCTCTGCTTCTCATCTCATTGACTCAAATCTAATTCGGTCTTTGCATCCTGTGTTTTGGGGCAGTTTCTTCTAACTTTGTCTCCACTTTGTAGATCTCCCTTCACCCTGTGCAGCCAATGGGACAGCTCTGTCTTAACACAAAGTCAGCGCTGACTGCTGGAGCCCCATCCTGGGTCAAGTGCTCCAGACACCCATTGGTTTGAGCCCATGCAAAGTGAAATACGGAAAATATGCTATTGCTAATAGAATCATTTCCAAATAAGAATGGTCTAGTTCAAAAATCTGTTTTAGGATAACGTTCAAATCTTTGACATGTCCTCAAGCCTGGCTTTCTGTAGCAGGGTGACAAGGCAGGTGATGGAAGGAATAAAGTACATTGTGGAAAAAGCACCTGTTTCCTCAGCCACCATATTTGTCATCAGAAGTCACTGAGGCCATGTTGAGCCATTGTAATTGATCTTGAATAAAGCACCGTCTTCAGAAACCTTGATTCATTTTGAAAACATCATCAACAAGCTATTGTTTGATTAACAGGACAACCTGAAATTTCCGCCGAGTAAATCACTTTTTCCCTTTTGCCAACACCTGGACTGCCTTTGCTTTCTCTTCCTCTGTTTGCAGCCGTTGTGGTTGGAGGGGTGAGGGTTCTGCTCATCACTGCTCAGGATCACTTAAATTGGGCTTTGCCTTTTAGACCAGAATGCTAAAGTACATCTTCAGAAGCAGCATCGTCTAGCCAAAAGCAAGCTCAGGGAGGAGGGATGGCAGCAGGATAAGGCTGAGGCTTTTGCAGTCTCAGAAGGAATCCTGTGCATAAGGATTAAGGTGGAGCTAATTATAGGAGCAAACTGTGGAAGAGGCCGTGTTTTGCAGCTGCCCCTCTACTGAGGCTTCAGGGTGCTTCTGAGTAGCTTCCCCAGCAGAAGCAGGAATTCCTGCCAATGGAGGGGTTAGTAAACAATGAGTGCCTGCCAAATTCCAGGTCTCTGGGAAGACCTCCTGGCTCAGTGACCAAAGTGAAAACTAATGGTGACCTTCCATGTGAGCAGATAAAGCAGACTTAAGTTGCATGACAGCACAACCACAAGGCAAGATTCAGAGCAGGACTAAGAGGTGTCTAATCAAAGAGTGACCATGGTTTTATAAAGCCACATAAAAATGTTTCTTACAGAGGCCGGTGCTATGGTATAGCGGGTTAAACCACCACCTGCAGTGCTGACATCCCATATGGGCACCAGTTTAAGGCTTTGGTGCTCCACTTCCCTGCTAGTGTGCCTGGGAAAAGTAATGGAAGATGGCCCATGTCCCTGGGACCCTGCCACCCAAGGCAGAGACCCAGATAAAGCTCCTGGCTCTTGGCTCCTGGCTTCAGCCTGGCCCAGCCCTGGTTGCTATGGCCACTTGGGGAGTGAATTAGTGGACAGAAGATCTCTCCCTCTCTCTCTCTCTCTGTAACTCTGCCTTTCAAATCAATAAAAACAAAGTTTCTTGGGTTACAGACTGCTACTACCAACAGTACTGGTTCCTTATTAGCATGTATAACTTCAGTTGATTTAATTCTTTAATTTTCTGGTGCTTTTCCTTCCCATGGTTGCAGGTAGAATTCATATACTGAAACCTTAGCCCACAGTAACTCAGAATGTGACCATACTTGGAGATAAAGCTTTTAGAGAGATAGTTAAGTTAAATGAGGCAGTTAGGATGGGCCCCAGTCCACTCTGATGTATGCCCTTACAAGAACAGGAAATCTGGGTGCATGAGAAGACACCAGGAATGCTCATAAACATAGGAAAGAACATGTAAGGCCACATAGAGTAGGTGACCATCTGCTGGACAAGAGGTGGGGAGACCATCAAAGAAAGCAACCTGCCGACACCTTGCTCTTGGACTTCAGCCTCCAAAACTGTGAGGATAGAAATTTCTGTTTAAGCCACTCAGACTGTAGCATTTTTAGGGTAGCCTTAGTAAACTAATATATCCCCCTTCTTAAGAGGCATTGATATCAGTTAGTACTACATTTTACTGTATGTAAGGAAATAACCAAATAGAACGACTACTACAGAAGATTGACATGTATGTTGCATGGAAGTTCCGTGACCATCAGGGCTCAGCCTGTCCAGTTCTGTTTCATCCCAGCATTGGCTTCCGTGAGGGTCCTGGGCTTATTAGCTCTCAAGCCATTCTTGAGCCTTTCCCTGATCTACCTTGCACTGCAAGAAGGCTGGTCTCTGTTGCTTGCATTTTCCTGGCTTCTGAGATCACTGACTTACCACTGAGTGTAGTCAAGTTACTCAGAGCTTGGAGGACAGGAAAATGGGAGAAGAAGCCTTTCTGCCTTGGTCTGCTCCCTGGCTGCAACTGTATCTGTCTGAGGCTCTAGCTCCAGCAGCACAGGCCTCCCGTGTTAACATTTTCTCTACGGTGACTGCACTAGGAGGAATTCAACAGTGCTTCTTTCCTTTGCCTTCCTTCTTGCCGCTGGTCATGGCTACCTACTATTGCTGATGTCTGGCTTTCCTCCTCTTTCTGTTAGGCCTCTGAACTCTTCTAATACCTATGTAATGAGTTTCCTGTTCTAAGTTCAATTGGTGTTAAATACAATTCCTGGGTAGACATGGCCTGATGCAAATTCTATTTTTTAAATTTATTTCAGGGGCCAGCACTGTGGCATAGTGGATAAAGCTGCCACCTACAGTGCTGGCATCCCATATGGGCACAGGTTCAAATCCCAGCTGCTCCATGGCTGATCCAGCTCTCTGCTGTAGCCTGGGAAAGTGGAAGATGGACCAAGTCCTTGGGTCCCTGCACCCACATGGGAGACCCAGAATAAACTCCTGGCTCCTGGTTTCGGCCTGGCCCAGCCCAAGTCATTGTGGCCAATTGGGGAGTGAACCAACGGGTAAAAGATCTCTGTCTCTCACTCTCTGCCTCTGCCTATTTGTAACTCTGCCTTTCAAATTAATAAATAAGTCTTTGAAAAAAAGAAAGAAAAAAAGAGGCATTTTAAATTTATTTGAGAAGCAGAGAAACTGATGGATAGAGAGAGCTTCCATCTACTGGTTCACTTCCCAGTTTCCACCAACAGCTGAAGCTGAGCCAAGCCAATGCAAGGAATCAGGAGCTGAATCTGGGTTTCCCACGTATGTGACAAGAACCCAACTGCCTGAGTCATTACCACTACCCTTGAGGGCACACATTAGCTGGAAGCTGCAATTGGAAGCAAAGCAGGGACTTGAACCCAAGCACTCCAATATGGGCTGTGGGTATCCCAAGGGACATCTTAACTGGTGTGCAAAACACCTACTTCCTGATAGAACTCTCCTAGTGGTCCCCTCATTGCCCAAGCTAGCTGCTGGAGCTCCTCCCATCATGTCTACTTCTTGGAAAGAAGAAGGAAAGTGAAGTTGAAATAAAAAAGCCATGCCTCTTGGCTAACTCAGTTTCTTTTAACAACCTTTCAGGAAACCACACACATTTTTGCGTTCACTTCATTGGCCAACATTTAGTCACAAGCCTACTCATAACAGCAGAAGAGTCAAGTTTCCCATAAAGGCAAGAGGTGGGAAGTTACAATTTAATACAATTTTAGGAATTCTGGCTTCCAGTCAAGATCAAGTTATGACTCACTTTCAAATTTGTGCAACAGTGGACGTCAGAGTACTAATAAGAATACCTTGCTACTCCCTTTCCGAGTAAATAGCTTATTCAAAAACATAATAGCATGGAATCTGAGAGCCGGTGTACTGATCAGGTTACAGATTGTTACAAAACAAACCGTCCCCATGCATACCTTGAAATAAATCATCTTCATCTCTCCCAGTCCTGTGAGTGGGTTGCACTGAGAAGAGGAATTCTCCCCTGGGATGTCTCATGGATCGTAGATGGTTGCTGAGGTTAACTCCTCTGAAAGCCAAGATGAACTGGATGACTGGGCTTCTTTCTGTTTCTATGAGAGTGCCCGAGACATGGTAATTTATAAAAAAGGAAGTTGATTTAGGTTCTCACTGGTCACAGTTCTAGAGGCTAGGAAGTCCAAGTTTAGACAGCAACATCAGGGGAGGGTATTGTGTTGCATCCTAGCATGACAGAAAAGCAGAAGGGTAGGTGAATGCCTGTGAAAGTGAGAAAAGGGGGCCAAAGTCCTGCTAGCTATCCCTTCCCACAAAAAATGCAGTATTCAATTCATATGGTCTCTGCCCCCATGACCCACACAGTTCCCGCTAGGCCCCACCTCCCACCAGTCCTGCACCCAGGAATCAAGGTTCCAACACATGAATTTTGGAGCACTCCCTCAAATCAACATCCAAGAAAATACCCACTCTGGGAATAGATGCTGGTCTGGGGCTAAGTGCTCAGAGGGGGCTGCTTATTTTATTGCCTGTACATGGCCTCTCAGTGTGGCTCAAGTTTTCCCCAGGGCTTGGGCTCCAAGAGACAGCATTCCAAGTGATCCAAGCAGAAGCTGCTAAGACCTCTCAGTGCCTAGCCTTCCAATTTTCTAATGTCACTTTAGCCACTTAGTATTCAAGCAGATTCAAAGAAATAGGAATTAGCTTCTATCTCTAAATGTGAGGGTGGTGATATCACATTCCAGACAAACAGGTAGAAGGTGAGATGGTGTAACAAACATATTTGAAAAATACAATTATCCATCACTACGAAGAACCAGCAGATCGCCAGTCCATTCCTGTGGGATATTGTTTTAGCTGCTTTCTCTTCTGGAGTCCCAAGTTCTCCTGGTGTTAAATGAGATAATTGAACAAGATACTCTTTTTAACAGTTGATTCACACTAAAAAAAACTCAGTATCTGGCTCCTTGTGAATGATATCTGTATCTGTCTAGTTATGGGTCCTAAAATCCAAGACATCATATCAAAGGAAATGCTTCAGTTGCTAGCAATTCTTATGATATAGCTTTCAGGCAGAGAATGTAAGAAATTACATGATTCAAGACTTTTCACAAAAGCACACCCATGTTTGAAAGCTGGAGAACAGCAAAGAAGCATTATAATTCCACTAAATTAAAAAGCACAGTAGAAAAAGGGAATATGGCTGGCTCCGCAGCTCACTAGGCTAATCCTCCACCTGTGGTGCTGGCACACTGGGTTCTAGTCCTGGTTGGGGCACTGGTTCTGTCTTGGTTGCTCCTCTTCCAGTCAAGCTCTCTGCTGTGGCCCAGGAAGGCAGTGGAGGATGGTCCTAGTGCTTGGGCCCTGCACCCGCATGGGGGACCAGGAGGAAGCACCAGGCTCCTGGCTTTGGATCGGCGCAGCGCACTGGCCACGGCAGCCATTGGAGGGTGAACCAACGGCAAAGGAAGACCTTTCTCTCTGTCTCTCTCTCTCACTGTCTACTCTGCCTTTCAAAAAAAGAAAAAGGGAATATGAAGACGGGGAGTATCTTTTCTCAACCACCCTGTGAGCATTAATTTTCTCCTGCAAATCTCAGAGCATGTGACACATTCAATAGCCTAAGGTTTTACTATTTTCTTTTTATTGGAGAGGCATCATTGGCACAGAGAACATAATTTTATCTTAGAAATTTAGAGCTAAAGGTGACCTCAAGGTCATCTTATCCAATACAGTGACACTGGGCAAAAGAGAGCAAATTATATACGCCCACTGAGATAGTCACCTAGGGATTAAATGATTTCGCCAGCTTCAAACACAAGCCAGTGACTGAGCTCTGGTAAAAAGGGAAACTTCTTGACTTTTCAGCCACAGGCTAGCAGAGGTCCCCAGACCCTGACAGTCTGAAAATGCTTTATGATTTTCAAACATTTTCATACCCATAGCTGCCTCCTTCCCTCCCTCCCTCCCTCTCCCTCCCTCCCCTTCCTTCCTTCCTTTCTTTCTTGCTGCAATATATTTTGTAGATATAATACATACCAGAAAACACTGTTTCATTGATCCTTACATCAGCCCTGAGTTACTTCTAAATGCTTTTTTTCTATATTTTACAACTGAGGTCAATGAAATCCTTGTAAAGTAAGATACTTACCAAAGACCATGTGTCTAGAAAGCAGCCAAGTGTTGTGGATGCAAGATGCAAAGTACTATACTGTTTTGTAGTCCTAACCTTTTTCTGTTCAACACACCTTCTCTTTCCCTTTGCTCATAATTATTATTCTAATAGTTAAGATTTATTGAGTTCTTTCAATGTGTTGGATTGTATGCTAGGCACTTTATTTGTAATACTTTATATATATATATATATATGTATGTATTTACATTATGCTATTTAATATCTCTATCATATTTATTTTATTTTCATAATAGTTTTATGGGGCAGTCACTATTATTTTAAATCAATTTATCTATTTTGTTTATTTGCAAGGCAGAGAGAAACAGACAAAAAGATCTCTTCCTTAAACTGGTTCACTTACTCCCCAAATGCCTGCAGTAGCCAGGGCTGGGCCAAGCCAAAACAAGGAGCCGAGAACTCAAACTGAGTCTCATAGGTGAGTGGCAGGGACTCCAGTACTTCCTCGTATAGTGTGCATTAGCAGGAAGCTGCAGTCAGGAGCGGAACCTGGACCCAAACCCAGGCACTCCGATATGGGACAAGGCACCCCAGGTGGTGTCTGGGTTTTTTTAGAAGGCTTATATTTAATAAATTTAAATTTTATAGGTAAAGCTTTTGGAATATAGTGGTTCTTCCCCCCATACCCACCCTCCCACTCCCAAACCATCCCACCTGCTACTCAATCTCCCATCCCGTTCTTCATTAAGATTCACACGGACACACACCTAAGGGTAAAGCTAAAACTTTGCGACTCCAAATTCCAGATAGTGTCTTAATGCTGTACAAAATGCCCAGCTGCTGCTATTATTAGCTTTATTTCTACACAGGTAAACTGAGGTAGAGATATTTTGAGTTTCCAGGTTCCTGAGCTTATTTAGTGGTAAAAGGAATAAAAGGATATCTGACTCCAAATTCCAACTTTTCATAAGAAAATTTTCTAATCATCATGAAATCTGGTCATCTGGAAAGATTACACTTGAACATCTCCAGACTCTTGAAAAAAAATGAGACTTTTGTATTAGAATTCTGTCATGTCATAGACTGTATGTATTCATGTGTGCAGAATTAACTTATATTTGCTACTGCTGCAATTAGGTGGTGAGGCCAGCTGTTGTGCTACAAAGAGTTTTTCATTTTACTGTAAGTCCAATTAATGTGAAATGAAAACACTGAATGGAGGATTGGAAGACCCATATCTGGGACTCAGCCGTGCCACTTAAGGGCTGTGTGACTGTCGGGGAGTTAACTGTCCTCAGAGAACAGTTAGGACATTGCTTTATATATGAAATAAAGGCATCGGGTTAAGTAGTGATGAAGAAGACTCGGAAGTCCAAAACCATGGCATCCATTCATATTTTTCTGGCTGAGAAAAAAAATACTTCTTTAGCCTCATTTCTTTTATTCTTTTAAGTGGATCTCACAGTCTCACTGGGAGAAAAGATAGATGAGCCTGGTTTCACAGCAAGCAGCTGCACTCTGGCTTCACAGCCGCCCTCAGTTCCTTCTCCTGCTGGTTTTTAACCTTGCCAGAGAGGCTACACCCTGTTAACGTTTTGGCTGCACAACTTCCCTGTCTGCTCCCCAGACAGCATCATAAAGCATATTTAAAAGGGGACATCCAAAAGTTCATGGGAAAAATGAAATTAAAAGATGTTTACTTGAGTGCAAAAAGTAATTTGAAATGCAGGCAAAGCTTTGTCATGACATGCATTTTCATGAACTTTTTGAAGACCCGTCATGTGCACAGATTTCAAAAAATTTTGCACTCAAACTTACCTTTTAATTCCATTCCATGAGTATTCTGAGGTGCCCTCATATTATTTAAATTAACAAAATTGAAACAAGTCTCTCCATGAGAAATTTTAAAATGCTGAGGCAAAGGAAAAATAATTGTAATAATCACAAATAATGTGTCTTTAACATTCTGTAGGTATCAAGGTGTTTTCCCAAATCACAGCTTGTTTGATTCTCATGCCAATTCTAGTTCCCACAGAGGGAGAACTGGGGATTGAGGTGGTGTAAGTTATTTTCCTGAGTGGTCACTTAGACTGTACTACATCTCCAAGCTGTGAAATAGCAGAATTGGGCCGCAATCATCACGGGGTCTCCATGCCGAGCTTCAAGGAGCTTAGAATCACCAGATATTCCCTACCACGAAAGTGTCCCACTCATTCGCATGAGGACCCTGGAGATGCAGGCCCAGCATGAGGTGGCTGGACACAGATGCAACCTCTCCACCCCAGATTTTTGAAAACTGGCCTCTGTCCTTTCCAGGATAAGATTATATGATAAGGACTGGCTTTATGCATGTCAGAACTTTACCTGTGTTATACACAGCACCTGCCAGCTTACATTCAAGGTCTTCATACTATCGGTTATGGTTCAGAGGGCCTCCCTAAAACGCACACCCAAACCCCAAAACATGTCTTCCCAGATGTACTTTATGCTGTTTAACCAGTTTGCCATACTTCCTTCTACAGAATCTTCTTGTTTTATGTCATATCATTTCCAAATCTTGTTTTTAACCAAAGAACTGGATGGAAATTTGACAAATAATGTTTTTATATTTATTATTATTCATCTATTCGAAAGGCAGAGTTCCAGAAAGACAGAGAGAAAAACGGATGTTTCATCCACTGGTTCACTCCCCCAAATGCTTGCAACAGCCTAAGCTGATCCAGGCCAAAACTGGAACACATTCCTGGTCTCCCATGTGGGTGGCAGGGACTCAAGCACTTGGGTTATTGTCCACTGCCTTCCCAGGCCGATTAGCAGGAATCTGGTTTCGAAAATGAGTAGCCAAGGCTTGTAACCTGGAAACAAGTAACCAGCACTCCAGTATGAGCGTGGAATAAATGGCAACTTAACCAGCTGTGCCATAATGCCACCCCAATAAATTTACTTTTATACAAGAGCAAAGTTCCTAGATGACTAATGTGTTTCCCTTTCCAGATAACATGTACACCTTGACAAGACTTTCTGCCTTTGTCCTCAAAGAACTGAGGCTAATGACATAAATGTAGAGATCTGAACACATCAGAAAGTCAGACATCTCTTGACAAGGAAGAGCCTTGCCTGCTGCTAAATAACTCAGTGTGAACAGACCCTGGATGGCATGATAGAAACAAAAAAAAAAGTTGGAAATAATATATCTGATAAGGGGTTCACTTAAGGAATTCATGCAGCTCAATAGTAAAAAAAAATCTGATTTAAAATGTGCAGAGGACCTGAAATAGACATTTATTTCTCCAAATAAAACACAAAAAGGCCAATGAATATATGGAAAGATGCTCAATTTCATTAATCATTAGGGAATTGCTAATCAAAACCACAGTGAATTATCACCTCACACCTGTTAAAATAGCCATTATCAAAACAACAGAAAATTCATATTTTGAGGGTTTGGAGAAATTGTAACCCTTGTTTACTGTTGGGAATGTGAAACTGTGCAGCTGCTGTGCAAAACAGTATGGAGATTTCTCAAAATTAGAACTACCATATAACTCAGCAAACTCACTTCTGAATATTTGTCCACAGGAATTGAAATCAGTTTATTGAAGAAACATTTCATGGCAGTATTAGTTACATTAGACAAGAAATGGAAACAATCTAAATGTCCATTGATAAATGAATAGATAAAGAAAGTAGTGGTAGGCATTGGGGTACAGCAGGTTAAGCTTCTGCTTGGGATGCCCACATCCCATATGGGACACCTGGCTTAGAGTGGCTTCTCCACTTCTGATCCAGCTTCCAATTCTTGTGCATTGTGAGTGGCAGTAGATGATGGCTCAAGTACTTCAGTCTGCCACCCATGTGGGAGACCCAAATAGAGTTCCTGGCTGATAGCTTTGGCCTGGCCCAACCCCTATTGTGGGAATTTTGGAAGTGAACCAGTGAATGGAAGAGATTCATTCTCTCTCTCTCTCTCTCTCTCTCTCTCTCCCTCTCTCTCTTTCTTATTTATTTGACAGATAGACAGTGAGAGAGACAGAGACAGAGAGAAAGGTCTTCCTTCTATTGGTTCACCCCCCAAAATGGCCTCTACGGCTGGAGCTGTGCTGATCAGAAGCCAGGAGCTAGGTGCCTCTTCCTGGTCTCCCATGCGGGTTTGGGGGCCCAAGCACCTGGGCCATCCTCCCCTGCCTTCCTGGGCCACAGCAGAGAGCTGGACTGGAAGAGGAGCAACTGAGTCTAGAACCTGGCACTCATATGGGGTGCCAGTGCCGCAGGCAGAGGATTAACCAAGTGAGCACAGCGCCGGCCTCTCTCTCTTGCTCTCTCTCTCTCTCGCTCTCTGCCTCTTCTTCTCTCTCTCTCCACCCCTTTTTTCTCTCTCTCTCCCTCCCTCTCCCTTTCTTTAAAATAAATAAAACGAAATAAAGAAACTTTTTAAAAGTAGTTTATACATACAACAGAATATTATTCAGCCACATAAAAGAAGGAAATTCTGTCATATCTTACAACATGCATGAACCTTGAGGGGATTAAGCTAGCTGAAATAAGCCAGTCAAGAAAGGATAAATACTGTATAATTCTGCTTACAGCACATATCTAAAGTAGACAGTCTCACAGAAGCAGAAAGCAGAATGGTGGTCACTGGAGGCTAGGAAGAGGGAGAAACACACAGTTGTTGTGTAATGGGTATTGTTTCATTAAACACAAGAAAAAATTATTAATGCAAGATGAAAAAGTTCTCAAGATTTTTTATACAACATTGTACTTACAATTAAGAAGACTATTTTGTTAACATAGTAGATCTCATGTTATGTGTTCTTTACCACAATTTTAAAAAGAAAATAAATGGAATGAATAAACGTCTTGTTTAGACCAACGTTTGTCACTTAATCATTATATAACAGGGACGTGAAACTACTAAATAGTGATATCTTCTATATGGTAGTGATACAAGGTTGAAATGAAATGATCACTAATTGCAAAACATAATAAGATGAAAAGTGGTTTATTATGGTTATCATATATTATACTAGTATTTCTCCATCCAAAGGAGAGATTACAGAAATTGTGGTTGATGTTGACAAAATTTCTCAAGTGTAATCAATAATAAAAATACTTTGATCATAAAAATTACTAGGTCCACTAGCTTAGTTGTCTCAAATGATATTCAATTTTTATAAAAGCCAAGTTTCAGCTCCATAACATTGATCTTACTAAATGTCACAGAGTAAGGCATGATTTCAGGGACATATATAAACCCCTAAGCACAAATTCAGCCCTGGGGTCCCTTCATAATCACTTAATATGTCAGGAGGAGAGAAAGTTACCACAGCCTGGCACAAACAGTGTCATTTTTGCATCAGTTTTGTCTTGATGCTTGCTTTATTCTAAGATCACATCTTTGGAACACAAAGGGAAATATGTAAAAAAAAAACTTAGTGAACTCAGTGGCTGACTTCTCTCTTTATTCCCTCAGTTCCAGGACTTGGTTTACCCACCCTACATACTAAGTCATGGATGGTTCTATAGCAGAATGACTTTTCCACATCATCTCATGCAAGTTAAAGACCAACAAAACCATTGCAAATCGTTTTGATACTTTACTCAGAATAACACAACTCTGCCAAACATTTTAGCTAGGCTGACAGCTAACTCACTTTTTGATGTGAGTTCATTTGTCTCGAGAAGTACATAAAACTCTGCTCGGGAAGCTTCCACTGATAAAGATGTAGACGGAAACCTCACACATCATGCACCCACCATTTGAGAAAAGACATACAGATTTCCCAAGCAAAAGAGCTTGCTGAACACTGATGCTGGGCATGTAAATTCTGTTGATTGATTTCCTGAGTGCAATGAACACGCTCAGGTTTAATTCCCATGGCTGCATTAAGACTCGGGGGAGCAGACTGAAGAGAAAGGATTAGTCTGTGTGCATATATCTATGTCAAGGTTTCCTTCTAAAAGTGGTGATGATCAACTTCTGAAGGTAGAAAAGTTAGTATTTATGAAAGTCTCAAAATCCTGAAATGTGCATCAAATTATCACCTCCTAAACAGGAAACACAGCACTTTTTCTGTGTTTCCTATTTACTATTTTACCTGAATATGATATCTTTAGTTATAGGTCTTGTCTGCATTCTTTACAGATAAGGATCAATTTTGCATATTTTATTTAATTTGTATTGACATTTCTCATTTTTATAGGGGCATCATAAATCATACACACAGAAAGGTTACGTGTTGCTATTGTGAGTATGGCTGCACTTGCACATGAATGATTCATTCTTCCCTGGGAGTCCAGGCTTTGACGCCACGGCTGAGTGAAATATTGACTACACAGAGGAAGTATACTGTCTTCATTGAGTTCAGATCTGGTCCTGTGTAACTAAGCACACTGCTTTCTCTCAGTGTGCATTTAGTGACCCCCCTAAAGCTTAGTATTTAATGATGGCAAGATCCAAGGGCTACTGAAGACAAGCACTACAGAGGCAGGGATCTTTCAGGCTGGTTGTTTTGTATCAACTGATAGGGACTTAGCTTCAGCGTGGCACACTCAGTGGTCTCCTCACCTAAGCAGTTTGAGCAGAATGAAGAATGTCACAGGCCCCACTTCCCTTTCCCTGAAAGATGTGGATGCATTGCATAATTCACATCAAACACTGTTTACAGGAAGTGGACTGGTCGTGCTTGCATTATTACCCTCAACAGGACTATGGATTTATGGAATGTTTTCCAGTCTATTTTGTTACTGATGACAATAATTTTAAAAAATCAGCAATAACAATCAAAACAATAACTAACAATTATTGAATACTGATTACATGCTTCATACAGTCTTAAAGCTATGAAAACAAATTTGTATATACATATACAATATACACATGCACACACACATATATTAGGGTATTGCAAAAAGTTCATGAAAACGGAATTAAAAAACAGGAGTTCAGAAGCAGACTACTCCACACTTCCAATCCAGCTTCCTGCCACTGAACCTCAGAGGCAGCAGATCACGGCCAAGTACTTGGATTCCTGCTTCCCAGATGGAAAACTCAGATGGCATTTCTGGCTCCTGGCTTCTACCTGGCCTAACCATGCCTATTGAAGTTATTTGGAGAGTGAACCCATGATGGAAGATTCCTCTCTCTCTCTCTCTCTCTCTCTCTCTCTCCCTTTCAATCTTTTAAAAAAAAATCTGACTCAGCACAGCTCCAGGGGATGGCCATGGCTCTGGGTGGCAGCAGGGACAGTGGTGGGCCAGTCATCAGTCCACCACCATTGGCTTGGGAACCACATGTATTGAAAAAGTAAAAAGTGTCACAACAAAAAAATCACCTGAAGAAAAAAAATGAGAAAAATAATTTTTAATCTGACCAAAAAATGACTTTATTTTGGTGCAAAAAATTAACTCTGTGCATAATTTTCCATAATTTGCATTTTGCATGTATTACCAAAAATGTACCAAAATAGACTCATATTGCAGTTCTGTTTTTCCATGAATTTCTGAAGTACCTTCAGATAAACATGTATATTATATATATGACCATATCATGTAGCATCATATTTTCCTTAAAATAGGTTGAGGTAGGGGCCGGCACCGTGGGACAGCGGGCTAATGCCCTGGCCTGAGGCGCCGGCATCTCAGGCGCCGGCATCTCATATGGGCGCCAGTTCTAGTCCCTGCTGCTCCTCTTCCACTCCAGCTCTCTGCTATGGCCTGGGAAAGCAGTGGAAGATGGCCAAGTCCTTGGGCCCTGCACCCACGTGGGAGACCCAGGCCCAGGGGGCACCCAGCTGTGCTTCGGATCAGTGCAGCTCTGGCCGTTGCGGCCATCTGGGGAGTGAACCAGCGGAGAGAAGACCTCTGTCTGTCTCGACCTCTCTCTGTAACTCTGCCTTTCAAATAAATAAAATAAAGTAAATCTTTTAAAAAATAGGTTGAGGTAGGGGCTATACTCATTTTACAGTTAGAACTGAAGCCCAGAGACGGGTCATTGAATATAAGCTCTATGAAAGCAGGAGCGTCCGTGTAGTTCACTGTCGTATTTTCTATCGTGTCTGGCATACACTAGGGGTTCAAAAATTATTTGTTGAATAAATCAATAAATGAGCATAGTTTAAGGCCACTATACTAGCAGTTATCCAATAACATTTGAAAGTTAAATATTTTGCAAACTGTAAAAACATTTTAATATGGCAATCCCACCTTTTAAAAATTTGTATGAATTGGCAGATATATTACAACTATCATCAGTTTCAATTATTCAACATCTATTAGTTTTGAAAGAAAAAATTAGAGCTACTCCATTCATGATTGAGTGAATGAATGCATTGATTTAAAAGTACTCACCAGATGGATTCTATATTCCAGACTAATGAGACATAAGAAAATGTACTATTAAACCCAGGGCAGAGAACATAAATGATAAATAAGGCAATATCATTATATTTTAAAAGAAGAGGGAAGAGGAGGAAGAAAGAGTGAACTGAAGTTCAAGATTAAATATGGTATTGAAAAACACAAATCATTGTCCAGGCCTCCTCAAACATTTTACTGAAATGCTCCATAGAGCAGATGAGAGCAAACCTGTCCTTCCAAATGGTCTAGTTTTGTATCGTCTTAAGAAATTATTTATTTATGTATTTATGCAGAGTGACAGAGAGAAGGGGGGTGGGGAGAGAGAGACAGAAAGCTTCCATCTGCTACTTCACACCCCAAATGGCTGCAACAGCCAGGGCTGGTCCAGGCCAAAGCCTGGAACCAGAAACTCTGGCTTCATCTCCCACGTGGGAGGCAGGGGCCCACGTACTTGGGCCATCTTGCACTACTTCCCAGGTACATTATCAGGAATTTGGATTGGAAGCAGAGCAGCCAGAAGTCAAACTGGCACTCTGACATAGGATGCTGATGTTGCAAGTGTCCACTTGACCAACTGTGCCACACCAACCCCTGGATTGTAAATGGTAAGTGTCGTTGAAGAGCTGTGTTTTATCATAACATTCATGAAACTTGTGTGCAATACCACCCACTAAGTTTTCCCAGAATCCCTAGAAAACAGGGCGTGTGGCAAATGCTTTCACACTAACACTTACATGTACAGTCCCAGGGAGGCAGGAGGGGAAAAAGGGAAGGAGACAGAAAAGGAGAAAAGCAAGTGTGATGGACGTAGCTCAGCAGACACAACTGACTGCACTGGCTGGCAGGAAGTCTGTTACAAGGCCATCTGAGGACTGCCGTGGGGCTAAACAGTCCGTCCAAGGGGTGAGACAGGAGATCGGAGCGAATTTTCCTGCTGGTTCCCTTCCATATGTTTCAAAATTTGCCCCCACGGGGCCGGTGTCACGGCTCACTAGGCTAATCCTCCGCCTTGCGGCGCCGGCACACCGGGTTCTAGTCCCGGTTGGGGCACCGGATTCTGTCCCGGTTGCCCCTCTTCCAGGCCAGCTCTCTGCTGTGGCCAGGGAGTGCAGTGGAGGATGGCCCAAGTGCTTGGGCCCTGCACCCCATGGGAGACCAGGAGAAGTACCTGGCTCCTGCCATCGGATCAGCGCGGTGCGCCGGCCGCCGCAAAGGAAGACCTTTCTCTCTGTCTCTCTCTCACTGTCCACTTTGCCTGTCAAAAAAAAAAATTAGCCTCCACGGGGAATTAACTCCCCTACAGAGCAAAACATGGAGCAAACCACATGACCTAGACACAGGTCTTTGTCTGATTCCAGAGTCCTGAGAGGTTCCTGAGCCCATAGTGTAAGCCCCAAATCAAAACACATGTGGTAGAACATACGCCCAAGAATCTTGGAGACAGGTGAGGTCCAAAGTTCTGGTATTGACCATACAAGGAATCTAATAAAACCCGTGAGCAAAACTTTCAGGAAGATGTGCAATGTTCCTGTTATGGCTTTGCACGTCCTTTAGACCCCCCACAATACCTCCAAGAGAACTTAAAGCCAAGAGAATTGTGGCCTGATGAAAGAAGTATGTCTGAGATATGATGTTGGAGATGAGTGTGATGACTGGCTGATTAGAGAAGAGGTGGGACTATATTTGTAAAGAGGAATTGACATTAAAATACTATGGATATTTACTCTCACTGCTATCCAGATGTAAGAAACGGATGATGCATTACTGCACAGTGGCAAGATATATTATTAAGAAGACTGTAAGCCACTTGCTCATATTTATTTATATCTACTTTGTTTGTAGTATGAGTCAGTCATTTGCAGTGGTTCACAAGTCAAATTAAAAGTCACAAATTGAGGTCAGAAAGAAAAATATAAGTGTTTAGGTGTCTTAGAAGGGTTATTAACTTAATTCTAACCTCTGACCCTTCTTTAAAGTGCTACAATGACAGATTCATTTCTAGACATGAAGGGATGGGCATCTAATCTCCAAAAATGTATATAAGAAAAAGACCCATGAAGATGTGGTATAAGATTCTACAATAAAACTCATTTAAAGAAGTTTGGAATTTTTCAATAATTGTTTATTTGGCCAAGGTGCTAACATGGTAAATAAAGAGAAGATACCACACAATTCACTGTTAATATACTTGATGAGGCATTCCGGTACCTTCAGTTTCCTTTTTCTCCCATCTTCCTGGTCAGCCACCCGCCCAGCCCTTCCAACTCTCCTATCATAGGTATCTCTCAGCATATGACCTTGTCCCCATTTCAACATGCGTGTCAAATTCCCTGAATGAACACACAAAAGATAGTGTTATCAAAATTGTAGGTGATTTTTAATTACAACATATTACATGAAAACAATTTGAAAGACTTAAGCAATGGAAGATAACTAGAAATACGAAGTCTTTAAAGAGATAAAATGGAAATTCCTGTACTTGCTTCCTTCCATGAATAATTCTGAGCACCTCTTGTATGCCTGCCACTTGTCACACCCAGGGGATACAGTGATGCATACAATGAACACCTCCCTGCCCTCAAAGGGCTCAGAGTCCAGCCAGGAAAGCAGGTTATTATACTAGCAGAATTACAATGTGTGGCCAAGTGTGGTGACAGTGAAAATAGTGTTAAACCACCTAACTTATCTTGGGGATGCCTTCCATGACCCAAAGTGATATTTAGGTTGGAATCTATAAAGAAAAAAGATTTGGAATTACCTACGCAAGGCAGAAAGGTAGAATTCTGCAGACAGAAGCAGCAGCAAGTGGTGTGGTTTAGTCAAGTAATTGGAAAATGTAGCAGAAGACAGATCATGAGAGGCCTCTAAAGCAGTGTTAAGTGATTAGATTTTATTATAAAAGTAATGGGAACCCACTGAACAATTTCAGCCAGCAACATAATGTTATCAGATGTGAGTCCTAGAAGTGCCAGTCAGGAAGCATGTGGAAACATATGCAGGAGGAATCCAGGCGACAGAGGCTGAGAATCAGTCACACTAAGATAGGAGAGTAGGCGACAATGATCTGTATGCTAGAAGCAGCTGAACGTAGGCATGTTACTGGATATAAGATGTGAAAGGATAGGGAAGACTGATGGAGGGCACTGAAATTTTCCACTTTAAGTACTTTATTATATGATGGTAGTGTTCAGTGAGATGAGGATATTGGGAGAACAGTAGTTTAAGGAAAGAAAACAATAATAAAAATTTAGGGCATGTAGAATTTGATGATCCTACAGTCTATCCAAGTCCATATGACAAAGATTCCGTTAGGCATAAGAATCTGAAGCTCATAGATATGATCTAAAAGTTCACTGAGTGATGTATCTGAGAGTCAACTGTTGAGTATATGTAATAATTAAAGCTATGAAAGTTAATGAGACCAGAAAATTAGAGATGGAAAACTGGAAATATATACAAAGTTCATAGAATCAACAATGTTATGTGATTAATAAAAAGATAGATTAAGAACAAAATACACTTCTGGCTGTAAAATCATGCATGGTACTGTTCTCCTTGAGGTTGTTCAAACCATACTGAACATCTCTTGATCAGACTGTACTAAGTGCCATGCTCATCTACCTAGAAGCAGGTTCAGAAGAGAATCCAGGTGATGACGACTCTGAAAACCAAGATAAAACCCAAGAACTACTGAAGAGATAAATGAAAGATGATTCTTCCTCCCATATTAGAAAGGCAACCATAAAAAAACTACATTAGTGTCATTCAGAAACCTTTTATTTATTCAACAATGATTATTAAAGGTATGGAGGTACTATGTTCCTTAACAACGGGGCATTGAAGCATGGCTGTAAGAGGGTCTGGAAAGGATTTTACAGAGGGAATGAAAAGATTGGACGGATAGAGAGGATAACAAGCATGTAATATTTTCCAACTTTGAGACTCTGTGGTTCCCACAGACTGGGACAGAGAGAGGGACTTTTTTTTTTTTTTAATTTTTTGACAGGCAGAGTGTACAGTGAGAGAGAGAGAGAGACAGAGAGAAAGGTCTTCCTTTGCCGTTGGTTCACCCTCCAATGGCCACCGCAGGTGGCGCGCTGCGGCCGACGCACCGCGCTGATCCGATGGCAGGAGCCAGGTGCCTCTCCTGGTCTCCCATGGGGTGCAGGGCCCAAGTACTTGGGCCATCCTCCACTGCACTCCCTGGCCACAGCAGAGAGCTGGCCTGGAAGAGGGGCAACCGGGACAGAATCCGGCGCCCCGACCGGGACTAGAACCTGGTGTGCCGGCGCCGCAAGGCGGAGGATTAGCCTAGTGAGCCGCGGCACCGGCCCGAGAGGGACTTCTACAAAACAACATAAATGCAATGAGCTACCTGGAAGAAGCTGTTTTTGGTTTTGAGCCTACCGTGTCACAGGGAAACACGACAGCCTCACCAGACTGTACGCTTCAGTTTCCTCACTAAAGATGAGGGATTAGCAAGATATTTGCTAAAGTCCCTAAACTCTGTGAACGCTCATATTCTATAATTAATGTTCCTAATGAGGGTTCTAGTCATATAATAAAAGCACCTCGATTAGGCAAATTTGTTACATGCGTATTTTGGTTGAACGAAAAGACACATTTTTCAAAACCCCAGGGCTTCTGGGGAGGCAAAGGAAATGAGTCATGGCTCCTTGTGCAAGTTGGCAAAGACAATGTAAACCAATCCTGAATCACAGACCAGCCATTTTGAATCATTACAGTATAATGGGCTTAATATTCCTCAAATACCCACCCAGGAAAAGAAGGGTCTGAGTGGTAGGGTATGGATTACAATTATGTCTTTCCCATACCTCAAAGCTTAGACTTGACACTGCAGAATTTGTCATTTATCATTGATACCTATTTGCATTCATCATGCTCAACTATATGTTTACTTGTATATATATATACTGATTTTAAAAATTTACCCTACTGGTTTTATTCTTCTGAATTCCATTTTATGTGGATAATTAGAGTATCTCTGGGTTTTGATGAGTTGTTCAGAAAATTCAGAGGGTACTCTAGGAGGGCAGCATTGGATGGGAGGTTACTGAATTCTATAGTAAAAGTTGATTTGGTTCCTTCAAGAATGAGAACATACAAAATTATACCAATCAGATGGTAACTTCCAGAGAATTTTGTCATTCTTAGCCAATTGTCTGTCTCTTAAAGACCCTTTGTTTCCTTAGAAAGTCAGCTTCTAGATGTAGATCTTGTGGCACAGTGGGTTAAGCTACTGCTTTGGAACACCCATGTTCCTTCTCAAAGTGCTGGGATTGAGTCCCATCACTGCTTCCCATCCAATCTCCTGCTAATGTGCCTGGGAGGCCGCAAATGATGGTCCAAATAGTTTGGTTCTTTCATCCTATGGCACCCTAGACAGAGTTCCTGGCTCCTGGCTTCAGCCTGGCCCAGCACCAGCTGTCACAAGCATTTGGCAAAGTGAACCACCAGGTGGAAGACATTTCTCTCTCTCGCTCTCGCTCTCGCTCTCTCGTCTTTCCCATTCTCCCTATCATCCCTATCACCTTGCCTTTCAAATAAATAAATAACAGTCAAAAGTCAGCTTCTGGGGGCCGGCACTGTGGCTAATCCTCTGCTTGCAGAGCCGGCATCTCATATGGGTGCTGTTTTGGGTCTTGGCTGCTCCTCTTCAATCCAACTCTCTGCTATGGCCTGAGAAATCAGTGGAAGATGGTCCAAGTACTTGGGCCCCCTGCACCCATGTGAGATAACTGAAGGAAGCTCCTGGATCCTGACTTCGAATTGGCCTAGCTCCAGCCATTGCAGCCATTTGGGGAGTAAACCAGAGGCTGGAAGACATTCTCTCTCTCTCTCTCTCTCTCTCTCGCCCCCTCCCCGTAACTCTACCTCTCAAATAAATAAATAAAATCGTAAAAAAATAAAGTCAGCTTCTAGCTGAAGGGTGGGAGACATCCAACCTATGCACCATATAAGACTTATGAAATCATTTGGTCTGGCCCTGCCAAGGCAACTGCAGGTGAGACTGGAAATAAAATAAATCCATAGGCCATAGCAGGCTAATTTTTAAGTGGATGATTTTGCATAGCCTATGAATAATGTTATAAATATCCAGATAGCACTTCACAGAAGAAAGATTCCCCATCCCTGCCTGGCTCAACGGGGTGACAGGAAAGAGCGTTAGAATATAAGCAGATGCCTGCAATCCTTTCCCCAGTATTTCTCCTCTAACATCACAATGTAACATCTTAATTGGACTTTGGGTAAAAAGAAGTGCCTCTTCTATCTTCGGAGACTTGAACAAAGATCTCCGATAAGCCTAAAGAGTCTAGCAATGGGGGTGAGACTTGGCCTCTAAGAATGCCAATTTTTCTCCAGCTCTGCCATCACCTGCTGGTGCACTGCCAACTCACTGGGAATGGGACTGACTGCATGTTTCAGAGTAAAGTCTTTCCTCCAGTCCTGCCCCTTCACCTTGGCAGGCCTGTCCTCAGAGCACTGGCTTCCACAATCATCTGATGAAGTGAGCTGGCGGGGGCGCACAGCTTTTCGGTATGCATGAATTTGCTCATTCTCATCCCTTTCCTGCTCAGAGCTCCTCAGGGGTTTCCTGGGCAGCAAGAGATCTGCTATGGGGCAGAAAAATCATGGATTTAGAACAAAATGTTTCCCTACAACATAGTGCCTGGGCAGGCTTGTTCTACTATTCAAAAACACCTCCATGGCCATATGCCTCCATTTCTCTATTAAGGGGAATGTTACTGAACACAGACAGAGGCTCTGGCTCCCTCCTCCATTGTACCCTGTGCTGCCCATCTGCAGACATTGCATTTTGCCCAATTATGAAGTTATAGGCCAGCTGCAATAGGAAACAAGCTGCATACACTGAAGAGTTTAGAAGCCTTCAAACATATTATCTCCTAGAGCTCTGAGAAGTCATTGTAATCAGAGGCTGCTCATGAGTAAATTATTTGAACATTTTCCTGGTTTATTTCATGTCTGTGTTAAAGACAAGAAAATGATTGGTTTCATTTCCCATGACAGAGAAAAAGGAAACACATCTTAAGAGATATTATAGGGGCCAGTGCTGTGGCGCAGCAGGTTAATGCCCTGGCCTGAAGCACCGGCATCCCATATGGGCACCAGTTCTAGTCCCGGCTGCTCCTCTTCTGATCCAGCTCTCTGCTATGGCCTGGAAAAGCAGTAGAAGATGGCCCAAGTCCTTGGACCCCTGCACCCACATGGGAGACCTGGAGGAAACTCCTGGCTCCTGGCTTCAGATTGGTGCAGCTCTGGCCATTGGGGCCAGCTGGGGGAGTGAACCAGCAGATGGAAGACCTCTCTCTCTCTCTTTTCTCTCTCTGCCTCTCCTCTCTCTGTGTAACTCTGACTTTAAATAAATAAATAAATCTTTAAAAAAAGATATTATAGTTGTTAGATAGGCAATTAGTACAGTCATCCTTCTTTGCACTAGGAACACATTCTAAGAATATATATATATATATACTAAACACTATATATGCATATATACTACATATATATGTATATATTTTTTTCCTACACACACATACCTATGATAAGTTTCATTTATGAGCTAGGCATACTAAAGATTAACAGCTCATAATAAAATAGAACAATGATGACTCTATACTTCTATAATTGTTACATGAATGTGATCAATCATTCTCAGAATATCTTACTGCATTGTACTCACCATTTTCTTCTTGTTGGCTAGATAATTGAAACCACAGAAAATGAAACTGCAGATAAAGGGGAACTACTCTGTTCATTTCCTTTCTTTTTTATTTAATATTTACTTACTTATTTGAAAGGCAGAGTTACAAACAGAGAGAGAGAGAGCGTCCATCTGCTTGTTCACTGCCCAGATGGCCGCAATGGCCAGGGCTGGGCCAGGTAGAAACCAGGAACCTGGAACTCCACCTGGGTCTCCCACGTGGTGACAGAGGCCCGACCTGAGTCATCTGCCACTGCCTTCATAGGTGCATTATTAGGGAGCTGGCTCAGAAGCAGAGCAGCCAAGACATATCTCATATGGTATATTGTCATTATAGGTGGCAGCTTAACCTACTGCATCACAATGCCAGCCCCCGTTTACTCCCTTTCTTTTTGTTTAAGATTTATTTATTTATTTGAAAGGCATAGTTAGAGAGAGAGGGAGAAACACAGGAAGATCTTCCATCTGCTGGTTCACTCCCCAAAAGGCTACAGTGACTAATACTGGGCCAATCTGAAGCCAGGAGCCAGGAGCTTAATCTGGGTCTCCTACTTGGGTGCAGGGGCCCAAGCACTTGGGCCATTTTTTCCCAGACGCATTAGTAGGGAGCTGGATCAGAAGTGCAGAAGCCGGGACTTGAACCAGCGCTCATATTGGATGTGGCACTGCAGGCAGCAGCTATACCTGCTATGCCACAGTGCCAGCCCCCCCCCCCACTTCCTTTCTTAATTTCAGACTTTGCTGACTATTCTTCACAAGAAATTCCATATTTATCGAGGAATATGTTTCAAAATGGAAGGGGATAAAATATTATCCATTGCTACCAAGTGAAGAGAGATCCTCTAGAATTCACACGTATTTTCTTTTGTTCCTCCTCTAAGGGAACAACTAATGGTCAAGTGTCACCACGTTACATCTTCAGAATCTACCAAACAACATTTGGCACCACAGTAGTTCCTAGCAACCCCAAATTTACACAGTGTTCTCAACTTACAAATGGACTTTGTTCTAGGGTCTCTTTGGAAAGCTTTTGTTTTTAGGTTTTAGAAATTGGAATCTTATGCTACTTTGACATTTCATTTTGTAATAATTTTAAATGTTAACAGTTATAAAAATTATACCAAATTCCATTATGCCCTTTGCCCAATGTATCATCCATGTTAAAATTTTATACAATCATAGAACAATTATCCAAACCTAAAAATTAATTATGAGGTAATCCCAGAACCAAATGAATTTCACTAATTGTCCCCTAATACCCTTCTTCTGGGTCAGGATCTAAGGCAGACTCCACCTTGAATTTTGATGTCTCTTTAGTCTGCTATCATCCAGGACTATTCGTGTGACCATCGCACTTTTGAAGAGTACTGGATATTTTTTGGAGTATTTTTGAGTTTGGGGGTTGTCTGTGATGTCTCATGATTCAAGTGAGGTTATGCATTTTCTCAGAATACCAAGGAAGCAGTATTGAGCTCATTTCAAAGTATCCTAATATCAGTATGTCTTATTGTTGATGATGGTAACTTTTATTACTTGGATAACATGTTTTTCCCAGCTTTCTCCTGTAAAGCCACTGATTTTCTCTTTGAAACCATGACTTTTAAAAGTTAAGGATCCAGGATGATGCTTGTCTAGCCCATCATAGTCATCAGCATGCACCTCTGAGAGCTTTAAATTAGGTGAAAGCAAGGAAGTCAAAATACGTGCTCTCACTCCCACCTGCCACCACCATCCTCTGCACCTATGTACACTGAGGGAAGTAGGCAATGTGAGTGCTTTTCCCATCTTTGCCACTGTTGTTGACTGTTTTAGTCCATGGTCACAGGAGAATACGTGACTCAAGGGACAATTTTTTATTGTATGATAAAATGAGAATAACATTGATCAGCTCATTTTAGGTTTGAATCATGAGTCTCAGGTCTTGGACAAATATTCACCTTCTCTTCAACAGAATATGATAGTAGTTTCTACCTTGCAAGATTCATTTGAGTATTAAAGATTTAAGTATATGGTTCTCGTGTAAGGCCAGGCCTACAGAATTCACTTAACAGAAAGTATTAAGCATGCCTCATGGAAGATGGAATAGATGTCTCCATTCCAGTGTAACATTGGTCAGTCATCCGTATTTGTGAACTCTTTGTTAGCCTGGTGTATTCATTCCAAAAGTTTATATCAAGTGCCTACCATCTGCCAGGTGCTGGCTGGATAATCGCTGCCTTCATGGAACACACTGTGTAATAGAAGAAAAGCCAGTAAACAAATGGAAAATAAATAGAATGTGAAATACTTGAGAGGCAACATTTACAATGACTCCTAAAGAATGGGGAAGATTGTTCTACACAAAGAAGCAGAGAAAGAGCACTTCTAGCACTGGCAACAGTAAAGGCAAAAGTCTTAAAGTAGGAAAGGGTGTGGGACGTTCGAGAAAATGGGAGGTAGCCAGAGTGACTGGCTCCGAGGATGATTTAAGAACTACCTATACTTTATAAGACAAACTATGGAGAAGGCTTATTTATATATATTTTTTCTCTTAGCTAATGACTTCTGCTCAGTTTCAGACATTTCAGTTTGTCATTGGTGGTATTAGAAATTCATCTCCCCACCTTAGGGGTGGGGATTGTAGGAAAAAAGATAAATTTACTTAATTCTGCTCATAGCTGAAAGTGTTATGTGTTCCACAGTTTTCCCTTCTCCACTGTGAACATATAAGAAGGCTGAATGTGCATCCATTTACTGTCTTCACTGTCCCACATCTTCCATGCCAACTGTGTTCTCCTGAGGTGGTAATGATCTTGCTAAGGTCCACTTGCTGAGTACACAATTTGCTCTGCCTTGAAAAATCCCCAAGCATGCTGCAAACATAGCATTCCTTCAGCACGGAAAGTTAAGCTGTGAAAACAAGGTTGTCTAGCACCTTAAATATTGTCACGTTACATTAAAAACACATTATACCTGATTCTCCAATGCTCAGAGCAAAGCAGACTCATATAAGCCTGTTGGAGGAGTCTGCCTGTTGGAGGATTCTCTGAAAGGATTTCCAGGTTTGCTTGGGGTCTGTGTGTAGATGTGACTTAGCTTGTCACCTAGGCAGGTCTATTGCAGCATATATAAATGACCAACTATTCTCTGGTTCTGTTGCACTGCTGCTGGGGCCTTATTCTGGTCTCTATCTGCTCTGCCTAGAAACATCATATAAAAATTTTGCAGTCTACTGTAAGGCTGAAAAGATGATGGTTGCAAAAGACTTACTGTCTATGATTAGAAAAGGTTTGGGTTTGAATGAGAAATCTGCAAACAGCTGTGGAGTATATTACTCTTCCACTTCCAGGTAATTTCAGTTTTAGAAAGAGCAGTACTAGTGTCAAAAGGTGAAATGTGTCTCTGCCTGTTCTCCCACCCCAAATTAATATACTCAAGTCCTAATTCCCAAGACCTCAGAATCTGACCTTATTTGAAGATAGGGTCTTCACAGAGGTAATCAAATTAAAGAGAAGTCCTGGGGATTGTTTCTAATCCAATACGACTGCTGCCCACATAAGAGAAGGAAATTTGGACACAGAGACACACCTACAGGGGAGACAAGGTGAACCGAAGCAGGAAGAAACCACTATCTACAACCCAGAGGGAGAAACCAGGAACAGATATTTCCTTCATAGCCCTCAGAAAAAGCCAAAAGCTCTGTGGACACTTTGATTTTGAACTTCTGGCCTCCAGAATTGTGAGACACCAAATTTTTGTTGTTTAAGTCACCCAACATGTGGTACTTTGTTACATCAGCTCTAGCAAACTAGCACAGTTGAGCTACAATGAAGCACCAACTGAAGGTGAAAGGGATCACCTGTCCCAATCTACTCCCCTGCTCCCTTTTACTATGAAACGCCCTAAGTTCCAAGACAATGATTCCAAGTCCTGCTTGCACATTATTATGATCACTTGGAAAGCTTTTAAAAATTTTTCATGCCTCGGTATACCCCATCAAGTAAACTAGAATTTCTGGGAGCAGAGCCTTGTATCTGATATTTTTTCAGATCTTGTCATAAGATTCTAATGTGCTAATATGTTTGGACACCCTTGTATCAGTTGAATGCAGTGGTCCTCAAAATGTATCTCCCAGACACAAGTGTTACCTGGGAACTTGTTAGAAATGCATATTCTTTTTTTAAAATAAGATTTATTTATTTATTTATTTATTTATTTGAAAGGCAGTTACAGAGAGGCAGAGGGAGAGAGAGAGAGAGAGAGAGAGAGAGAGAGAGAGAGAGAGAAGTCTTCCATCCACTGGTTCACTCCCCAAATTGACACTCTACAGAAGAGCTACAGAATCAGAAACTCTTGAGATGAGGTCTAACGATCAGTGTTTCAACAAGCCTCCTAGGGTGATGTGGATCTACATTCACATTTGAGAAGCATTGGTCTACTGTATGGATGAATTACAAGCTGGAAGATGACTTACATATCAAGAGAATCTGAAAAATCATGGCTATTTTACATACGCCTCCCCCAACACACTTACACACACACACACACACACACACACACACCTGTGTTTACTATCAGAAAGTTCAGTAGTCTACTTCAGCTTGACCATGGGCATCTCAGGGACTAAGACCCCAGATGAAGAGATGCCTCCCCTGTCCTGCCAACCCACCAAACCATACATATAGAAGATGGCTTCTTGCCGTTCTTTAATTACAAGACACATTTCTTGAGAAAAGTCTCTTACCTGCCCCCGTCCTGTGCCCCTCTCCAGCTAATTCAGGGGCTGCTTGGGTGAAACCTGTTTCTTGCTTGTGGTCATCTGTCTCTATGCTGAAGTTTGTAGGCCTGTGGCTGAGCTATGGATTCACTCACCTGACACAAATGGCAATATTTTTCTTAGGCTCATATGAACACAAACAACCCAACTGTGAAAGAATCAGCTCATGTGTCTGTTGTGGCCAGTCGAGTGCAAGTTATGTTTTGCAGCAGGGCACAGGAAGACTATGGCAGCTTTTCTCGAATCAGAATCATTTTTCTATAAAAGTGACAGAGATGGAAAGTCATGGCAGAGAAGGTCGGTAATTAAAATACATCTGTGCCCAATTAGAGTACATGTCACAATTACTGAAATTGTAGTGATGTACGCCAATATCAGCAAGAGGATCCAGAGTCCTAAAAATGATAGACTCTTGGGTAGGGCATTGCCTTAGGCAAAAATTAAAGTCAATATTGACAGAGATTATTTATTCATTGAATGGCAACACTGTGCCTGGCATATACCTCCAGGGCTTAAGACCTAAGTTACACAAACGGGCAGATTGTCTAGCCACTAGGTGGTCAGAGCTTATTTAGTGGGCATACTTAATAAGATTCCTCATCTACGCCCAAATGTAAATCAAACTTTTGTGGACTCAAGCTGATTTGTTTCACCAATGCCAAACCTGAAGTCTACTTCTTCAAATGCAGAAAAGAAAAAAAAAAAAGTAATGAATTCCTGTTCACCTTTAGGAGTCTTGCTAGAATAGCCATGTAAATTATGTTCCTCTTAATGTTTCAGGCCCTAATCGGTTATGGCGATATGCAATGAGGGGAAAATTTAGGGACTTTTGTTCTCTTGCAAAGTGCCAAAACTATTCTCAGCTAAAATCAACTGGAAGAAATTTGGTGTTTCTGATTGACCCTTGCTAATTTGGATTATGATACTTCTACCTGGAAAAGATGGAAGCATTACATGCATGCACAGGTATGAACACACACATGCATGAACACACAAATTTATAGAATTGGTTATACAAAGTTCTTTATGTTGTTGTTTGATGCTTTTCCTTTGACTGTCAAAATTTCCAGATGAAATAGAAACACAATGTTTGTTATTTTTCTACCAAACAAAATATAAAATGTATTTTAATCCCAAAGGTAGTCTTGGAAGAAAAAACGAAGAGTCATGTGACTAAAAGTCCATATTGGTGTGAGATTTGAATGGCTGAATGTGACAGCAAGTTGATTCATATTGAATTTTGTATATTCTGGAGCATGTAATGAGTTATTGATCTGCAATAAACTAAGCTGACATTTTTGTAACCAGTAAACCATCAGTATATCCAGTAAGCATGGGTTTCGGTAATGTATTCCTGGAGTCAGGTGTGTAGTTTTATTGCAAATTTGTAGACACTTGTGGAGAGGAACATATACACATGAACAAATATGCATGCAAACATGCACTGTTGAATTTCCTCTTCCAATCATTAGAAAATACATTTTTCCTTAACACAAATGGAAGTGTCCTCTTCACTCGTATCCAGTTTGCTTCCTTGACTAAACTCCATTTTCCTCTGGCTTTTATTAGGGACTTAGAAACTTATGACCCAGCTTTCAAATCCTTCAGATCATATTATCCACTTCACATGTTGGTTGGAAGTTCTGCAGTCACCACCCATCCCCAAAAGGCAAAGTTGTCTCACATTGACATTCTGAAAGTGTACTAAGCAGTGGGGTCTCCTGCTAAGTTCAAGCAGGACAAGGACTTCTGGGGTTTCTCTCAGCCTGAACAGCACACATGTAGACATTGCTGTCAAGGGTTGCAGCTCCCAGCAGCTATTTTTGGAAGTAAAGGTTAGAGTAGGGGTGGGAAGTTTCTCTGTCATAATCTCTACTTGGCAAAGGTGCCCAGTCACTTCTCTTGCTGCCAAAGATGAAGAGAGAGGATGGAAGGGGTGGTGAGGACCAACATCTGCTCTGCAGCTTCTTGGCAGCCAAGCACTGTGAAAGGCCCTTCGTCAGCAACCCTGCCATGTGGAAGTTATTATTCCATTTTTGAGACAAGAACCCAAGACTTGAAGAGTTCAGTTCTTCGCATGAAGTCACACGTGGGTAGTGATAGAGCTGGCATTTGAACCTGTATCGTGAGGGTTAGCTGCACATGTCATTGACCAATAGATACAATGCTGATGATAATAATACGTGCCTCATAGATTTCTTATAAGGGGCCTAATTGAGTACTTGGCACAATAGGAACTCAATACACAGAGACTGAAATTATTATCATCATAGTCATTGTCTTTATTTTCTTCATCATCATTTTGTAAGTCCTTCCCAGGTCACTACAACTATGAGATGCTTGGCACTTCACAGGAGTCCAATAACTTTTTATAAAATTATTGAATGGGGGAAAAGATTATTCACTGCCCTTCTCACCCTCCCTCTAGAGGCCAGGTTTTAAAGAACATACTACGACTTGTTAGCTGTGCGTCTCTTGTTTAGTAAGGGCAAAGGTAATGCGTATCTGTGAACCTGAAGGAAATGAAGGTGCAGGACCCAGAGACCTGAATATGGCTCCTCACTGCCAGAGAAGAGAACCATAGGAAGGTCACATGTATTCACGGGATATGCATTCTGAGGTTTTGCAATTATCTTACTCTTCTAAGAAGAGTGACTCTATCTTACTTTCCTCTCTTAATTCCCACAAGAGCTTCACAGTACACACAGAGTACTCACAATTGTGGTTCATTGCCCTACCGTATCTCTTGCCTCTTCCATTAGCAAAGGTTCTGATAGTTTTTTCCCATAGTTGACTGCTGATTAATATTCATTGAATTCCAAAATTTACTCTGTTTTCACTTCTAACTCCAAATTATCTTCACGTAATAATCCAATAAATTAATTTGTTTTCTTTTGGATACTAAAATCTCTTTAGCACAGTGTTTGATTTTCAGTTACTTTTTAGTTCCTTTCAAAATCCCTATTCTTACATGAAGAAGATCTGATGATTTAAAATTAATACTAATTAATGTAATCCCATCACTGATTAAAGTTCTCTGGTTTTTCCATCACTCAGCCCTGTAGGCAAGCCTTACAGAATCCTCAACGCATGTACCATGATTCCATTTCTGACACAGTTTTTTTGTAGTGCAGTAGCACTTAATAGAAAATATTACAAGTATTAAGAGTCTTGGATTTCATTCCAGCATGGCGATTACTGACTCCCTAATGCCAAAGGATTTTTAGCTTCTCTGAGTTTCAGTTTCCCAGCAGTCACATAGAAAACTTGGCCATAAATTATTTTTAGGATCCATTCTATTTAAGTTTATTCTACCAGAAATCACTCGATCTTTAACATAAACTTATAGGAAATAAGCTTGCTAGATCAGTCACTTTCTTTCTCCTCAAGAATAGCTGAAATATTATTTCATATTAGTATTAGATTAGTAATATATTATTAAAATATGAACATTGGGATGACATATTTTCTTACATGATCCATGAAATTTAATACTTGGCAATGCTCATGGTGACATGGGGAATCATCATCAGTAGTGAAATGCACACTATTTTGCATGTGCTGCTACTCACTTTTTACTTTTCTTGATAGTAGAGGTGAGAAAATGAGAAAGCAAGCCCATTGTAAGCTTACATATTATTTGACAAAATGATCAAACTTCCCAATAGCAAAAATGAAATTTTCTTAAATGTTTATTTGAAAGAGTTACAGAGAGAGAGGGAGATACAGAGAGAGAGAGATCTTCCATCTGCTGGTTCACTTCCCAGATGACCGCAATGCCTCAGGCTGGGCCAGGCCAAAGCCAAGAACTTCTTCCAGGTCTCCCACATGGGTAACAGGGGTCCAAGCACCTGGGCCATCCTCCGTTGCTTTCCCAAGAGCCTTAGCAGGGAACTGGATTGGAAGTGGAGCAGTCAGGACATGAACTGGCGCCTGGAAAGAATGCCAGCACTGCAGGAGGAGACTTTATGCGCTACGCCACAACGCTGGCCCCCAGCACAAAATTTTAGATATACTTTTTTTCTGCTACTGCAAAAACTTCTGACAATAAAAATAAAGCTCTCTTCAGCATTCTTCAAGGCATTGCTATTAAAATCTATCACGTAAAGATGCTCAATAGGGGAATGAAAAAATTTACATACATATGTGGTATCTAAGAAAGGTCAGTTTACTAAATGAGAAACATTTATAAACTTGATTATTCCTTTCCTGTCTGAAAATCACCTGTTACTTTTCCTTTCTTCCATTTTTTTCTCTACTGTAGCTAATTCACATATATGAAATGGAAATGCATGGCACACAGGGATTCAATCCTTACTGTACCCATGGCAGACATAAATAATCAATCTTAGTACTCTTTCTCAATGAGTCTGGCTGCAGCCATAGCATCTCTGTCAATACAGCATCACAGGCTGTCATTATCTGAATTGACACAATATAATATACTTATTTGCCTTCCATGAACTAGGGATGAACTAGGTTCCTAACTGGTATGTTTTTCAGGCAATTCATGATCTATTATCATGACCTCAGTAGTAGCCCTACCATTCTCCATTATATCATTCAGTAAGCTTAAATTTTAAATGGTTGTGAAAGCAAAGAAAGGGAGACACAAGAAAGTGGCCATGATTATAAAAAATGGAGAAGAAGAAAAGAGTAATGCCTATGTAGCTTTTCTCTCCTTACTATCTCTACAACTTATTGAGCATCTACTGTGTACCTGATTGAGGGAAGATGAGAAGGGCAAGCCTATGGCAAGGCCTTCTCCAAGGCTTTCTCCTCTTATTCAGTATTGTTTAATAAACCCCATGGAGAGGGGCCGGCATTGTGGAGTAACAGGTTAAGCTGCGGCCTGTAATGCCAGTGTCCCATATGGGCACCAGTTCAAGTCTCGGCTACTCCACTTCCAATCCAGCTCCCTACTGATGCACAGGGGAAAGCAGCAGAAGATGGCCCGAGTCCTTGGGACCCTGCAGCCACGTGGGAGACCCAGATGAAGCTCCTGGCTCCTGGCTTCAGCCTGGCCCAGCCCTGACTATAGTGGCCATTTGAGAAGTGAACCAGCAGACAGAAGACCCTCTCTCTCTCTTTCTCTTTCTCTCTCTCTCTCTCTCTCCCCCTCTGCCTTTCAAATAAATTAAATAAACCTTTTAAAACAAAGAACTGAAAACATCCATAGGTTATTTCACTTATGAAACTAACCTACATTTAATGAGAGGATCTAGGTAAAAGAGCAAGAGAACCAATATTTATTGCAAGCCTACTATGCATTAAGCACTGGCTAAGTGTTTTGCTGTACTGTCTCATTTCATTCTTAAACAATCCCATGGGCCGGCACCGCGGCTCACTAGGCTAATCCTCTGCCTTGCTGCGCTGGCACACCGGGTTCTAGTCCCGGTTGGGGCGCCGGATTCTGTCCTGGTTGCCCCTCTTCCAGGCCAGCTCTCTGCTGTGGCCAGGGAGTGCAGTGGAGGATGGCCCAGGTGCTTGGGCCCTGCACCCCATGGGAGACCAGGAAAAGCACCTGGCTCCTGGCTCCTGCCATCGGATCAGCGCGGTGCGCCGGCCGCAGCGCGCCGGCCGCGGCGGCCATTGGAGGGTGAACCAACGGCAAAGGAAGACCTTTCTCTCTGTCTCTCTCTCTCACTGTCCACTCTGCCTGTCAAAAAAAAAAAAAAATCCCATGAAGATCATTATTATCCTCGTTTCATAGATTGAGGAAATTGAAATTCATCAAACTAAATAATCTTTACAGGGTCAAACAGCTGTTAAAGCAGTGTAGTTGAGATATAAACCAAGATTTATTTCTATGCATTATTCTCTCCATTACCAAATCACCTCAAAAAAGTCCTTAGACATTTTGCACTCTGTTTAATTAACATGGCAGACTGAATCCTGCCAAGAAAAGCTACCAGCAACAAGCAGAGATTAGTGGATTTCCTGCCCTGTCATACCTGGGAATAAACCTTAAAATTGCTCTCTTGCATTTAGCATTAATTCAGTAGCAAAGGAAGGTCAGTACTTGGAAAATAAAAGAAAACTCAATTCAAAATAATCTACTTTCCCCACTAAGATCACGAACAAGCCAAGGAAGTTTCCTCTGGCTACAAGTTTTTGATACGTAAGTTCTAGCTAATACAATAAAAAATAAAAGATACAGTTGTCTTTGTTTAAAGATGATATGATTGTATATGAAGAAAATCTGAAAGAACTGACAAAATAAATCTAGAACTAGTAAGCATGTATAGCAAAGTTGTAGGACACAAGAATAATATACGAAAATTGATTGTTTTCCTGTATACCACAAAGAACAAGTGGAATATAAAATGAAAAACAATACCATTTACAGTAACACTTAAAAACAAAATACTTAGGTATAGATATACAACATACGTTCAAGAATTGCATGAAGAAAACTAAAAAACTGTTATCAAAAAGTATTAAATAATGAAAGGGTAGTCCATGCTCATGCATAGGAAGACTCAATATTGTTAAGCTGTCAGTTATTGCCAAATTTATTTATACATTCAGTGCAATCTCAGTCAAAATCTCAGCATGCTCTCTTTTTTGTGGGCTTTGACAAATTGATCACAAAGTTTATATGGTGAGTCCAAAGACTCGGAATAGCCAACATTATATTGAAAATAAAAAACAAAGTTGAAAGATTAACATTACTTGACACCAAAATTTACTATACATTTATAGCAAGTGAGACAATGTGTTCTAGGCAAATTAATAGACAAATAGATCATCGGACAATATAGAGAGTGTAGAAATACATTGCATAAGTATATTCAACTAACCTTTAGCAAGGAAGCAAAAAGTAATCGAATGGAGAAAAGGCAGCCTTGTCAACAAGAGGTGCTGGAGCAGCTGGAGAGCCTCATACACAAGAATGAACCAAAGCACAGACCATATACCTTTCAGGAAGATTATCTAAAAAGGGTCCACTGACCTAAATATTGAATACAAGACTGGAGGAAATCTAGGTGACTTTGGATTTGGCAATGACTTTTTAGATACAACAAAGGCACAGTCTATGAAAGAAAGCATTTTTGCAGGGACTCATTATGACTAAAATGTTTTTGCTCTATGAAAGACAATCTCAAAAGAATAAAAAGATAAGCCACAGACTGGAGAAAAAATTGCAAAAGATATATCTGATATATCTGATAAGGTCTTTATCTATCCCAAATAGATTTTTTTAAAAAACTGTGAAAACTCAATTATAGGGAAAAAAACAACCTAATTAGAAAATTACCAAAGACCTTAACAGATACCTCACAAAGAATTAATACAGGTGGCAAGTAGGAGTATGAGAGTTCCAGTGGTGAGCACTGTGGCACGGTGGATTAAACTTCAGCTTGGAATGCCTACATCCCATCATAGTACTGCAAGCTTCCATTCAAGCCTCCTGATAGAGCACCTGGGAGGTAGCAGATGACGGCACAAGTACTTGGGTTCCTAGACCTCAGTGGAGTTCCTGGCTCCTAGTTTTGGCCTGGCCTATACCTGACTGTTGCAAGCACTTGGAGAGTGAACCAGCAGATGGAAGATATTTCTGTCTCCTTCTCTTTCTCTCAAAAAATGAATAAATCTCTGAAAGAAGGGCTCCACATTGTATTTTATCAGAGAATTTCAAATGAAAATAAAGATACTAATACATACCTGTTAGAATAGTCAAAGTCTAAAACATGAACAACAAAAATGCTACAAGGATGTGAAGCAACAGTAACTTTAAATCATTGATAGTGGTTATGCAAAATGTACAGTCATTTTGGAAAGCAGTTTGGTTGTTTGTTACAAAACTAAATGTAATCTGTCCATTTGATCAAGTGATTGGTATTTGGTATTTACTCAAAGGAGCTGAAAACCGATGCCAACATGCATCAGTGTTTATACAGCCTTGTTCATTATTGCCAAAACTTGGAAGTGACCAAGTTGTTCTTCAGTAGATGAATGAATAAGCAAACTATGATACATCCAGACAATGGAGTATTACTTAGCACTACATTGAAATGAGCTATCAGGTCATGAAATGACATGGAGGAAAATTAAATGCATATTACTAAATAAAATAATGCAATTTGAAAAGGCTACATATTGCATGATTGCCATGTTATTAAGGTACAACTATGAAGACAAAATGCTCAGTGGTTGCTGGGGATAGGAGGAGAGAGGGAAGCATGATTAAGTAGAGCACAGAGAATTGTTTTAGGGCAGTGAAACTGTTCTGTTTGATACCATAACATTCTAGTCGTGACAAGCTTGTCCAAACCCATGGAACATACAAAACCAATAGTGAGCTCTAATATAAATGTAATTGTGTTTTTAAAGAGAAGATAAATAGAAAAAAATTGCCAGCCAAGAATACTGCAGCCAACAAAGCTTTAATCAGATATGAGGAAGAGATAAAGAGAATCCCAGACAAACAAACACTAAGAGAATTTATCACTACCTGATCTGTCTCACACGAAATGCTAAAGGGAGTTCTTTAAACTGACAGAAAGGGATGCTAATGCATAAGAAGAAAACAGCAGAAGGTAGAACACTCACTGATAAGACTTACTATACAAGCAAATTCAGGATGCTCTCATATTGTAAATATGGTATGTAAACCATTTATATCTTTAGTGTGAAGACTAAAAATTATAATTACTACCTAAAAATGTTAAGAGGCATGCAATGTAGAAAGAGATAAAAATATCACATCAAAAATTCAAAATGTGGAGAGAAATGATTTTGAATATAGCTCCATGTGTAAATGAATTTATTATTAAAAGAAGAAATATATTTCAAATTTTCACAGTGTCTTTTTTAAAATGTATTCTATTGAAACACTCCTCCCCCCCAAATTTCTGAATTCTAAAGAAAATATTATATTGTTAGCAAGTGTTTAATGTTTACTCTAGCTAGCCCATTAACTTTAGATAACTGTAATTTATGGCATGGTGGAATTGTATTTTTATAGGCTATACATTCATTTTATAGTACTTTGGGGCCTTTTATATAACCTATAAAAATATTTTCATGCTTTTTATAGGACATGAAATATAATTTTGCTATTTAAAATAAATACAAAGATGCACATTTGCATATTTGAATTTATAACATAAGTTCTAACTGTGATTTGTGTCCTAATATCGATAACATCACACATTTTGGTCAGACATGCAACCTTTCATGTATATCACTGTCCCTGTGAAAGAAGAGAAAAGAACTCACCTTATAGCAACCCACAAGTTCCAGAAACTACTACAGGAAAACTGATGCCTGTGAAAGATGAATTTGCATTTGCTAAAGGAAATTAGAAAATGAATACAATTATCTATGTAATTCTGGCAAAAGAAACCACGAAAATCTCCCTGAAATAGTCAGATCAATAGTGGAGATAAAAACATAGTTGGATCTAATGCTAAGTAATGGCAAAATTCTCTGTCTCAAGGCAAGTGAAGAGAGAAAGCTTGTGATTGTGTATATCACCTTGGAGCATTTTGAAGTTTACAAAATTGTAGATTTTTCTTAATAAGGATTAAGAATTTTTGCTGATAAAACTCATTTCTACTCAATGAAAGAAAACTTTCTCACAGTACACGAGGGTATAGAAGGAAGAGAACTACCAAGGGCAGGCGATTGGCACAGCAGTGGTGCCAGCATACAATAGCAGAGAACATTTGCAAATATGTATCTGCTGAGGCCCCTGTATACAGAACACTCAGAAATAAAGATGACTTAAAATTCAGCAATAAAAAGCCACATACCTCAATTGTAAAATAGCCAAGGAACTTTACTAGACATTTCTCCAAAGAAGATATACCAACAAGCACATGAAAATATGTTCAAAATCTTTATACTCATTAGGGGAACACAAGGCAGTACCACAATGTGATACCACTTTAGACCCAACAGGATCACTCTAACCAAACAGACTGAGATCAATAAGATTAATAAGGATTTGGAGAACTTAAGCTCCTCATACATTTGGCGGTTTCTCAAAAAAGTTAAACATAGGGTTTTATAAAAATCCCATTATTAAGTATACTTTGAGGAATAATGAAAATGTATACCCTTAAAAATACTTTCACCCAAATATTTATAGCAACATTATTTCTAACAGCCAAAAAGTAGTCACAACTCAGATGCCTGCCAATTGATGAACAGATAAACAAAATATGATATATCTATTCTAAGGAAAATAATTCATTTATAAAATAAACGAAGCACCTCTACTTGAGACAACATGGATAAACCTTGAAAACTTTATACTAAATGAAAAGAGCCATACACAAAAAGTCACATATTGCACAATTCTGCTCACATGAAATGTCCAGATTGAACAAATCGATAGCAACATGAAATAAATTAGTGGTTGCAAGGAGCTGGGAGAAGGTAGAGGGGTGGGGAGTGATTGCTGATGGATATGGGGTTTCCTTCTGGGCTAATAAAAATGTGCTGAAATTAGATTGTAATGATTAATGCATAGCACCATAGATATGAAAAAACATTAAATTATATACTTTGAAATTGTGAACATTTTATGTCACTTACATCTCAGTATACCTGTTATCTTAAAAAGAATATTACTCATTTTATTCCTACATCGCAAATAATTTCTAGTTGGTATTTTAAAATTTGTTGTGTTTTTCATAAAATATAAATTTTTATAATAAAAATATCAACCTTTTTTATGATAGTTAGTTCTGTGTCCTCTTTAGAAAGAGCTTCTCTACTTGAGGTTTTTGGAAATATTTACTTAAATTTTCTTACAATCTGCCTTTTAAATTTAGATATTTGATCCATTCATATATTTTATGAGCAATGATGTGTTAATCATGATTCCAGTTTCCCCTAAAATGATTAGTTATCTAAATTTGGGAATTCATTAATTTATTATCTCTGTGTTGTTTGAAATGCTGATATAATTTACATTTATTCTTATTTCTTTATCTGTATTTGATTCTGACCCTCTGACTTGGACGCTTCTTCCCACATCATTGTACACTATTTTAATTGTTATAGCTTTAAAATATAAACAATTATGTGAATAGACAAAATTTACATTTTTTGGACATAATCTTTAATGCTCGTCTATGGCAATCTTGTGTCTCCCCACAAAAAAAGCACTGGGAATTTCATCATAATTTCACTGAATTTAGAAATTAACTTAGCAGTGATAAATATATTTATTACATTGAGACATTATATATAAGAAGAAAATTTGACCATTTATTCAAATCTTCTTTTATATTCCTCCAAAGAACAGTATAGTCTTCTTCATATATATTCAGCACATTTCTTCCCAAATTTGTCTTAATCTATATTTAATTTACTCTCATGAATTGGGTATTTTTCCCATTGTTACAAAATAGCATTTGTGTGTGTTTGTCATGTAGGAAAGATAATGATTCTGGTATTATGTTGTAAACTCCTAACCTTGCTAAAGTTCTTCTTCTTTCAAGTAATTTTACAGTGTTCTTCCCCTTTCTAATACTGATGACCATATTTCACTTTCTTGTCTTGTTGCATTAGCTAACACCTTTAAAATCATAGTAAATTATAATATCAGTTGACCACTAATATTCATAGTTTTTCCCTTAAAATAAATTCTCATATTTTGCAAGTAAGAACTATATTGGGGGAGGTACATTTGGTGCAGCAGTTAAACTGCTGCTTGGGCACCTGCATCCCGTATCAGAGAGCCTCATTCAAGTCCCAGCTCCTCTACTTAGGATCTCGCCTCCTGCTAGGGTGCACTCTGGGAAGGAGGCAAATGATGGCTCCGTTTTCTTGTGTCCCTGCCACCTACCTGGGAGACTGAGATTGAGTTCCATATGCCTGGCTTTGGCCCAGCCCAGCCGTGGCCATTGCGAACATTTGGGGAGTGAGCCAGTAGACAGACGGCCACTCTGTTTCTTTGTGTGTCTCTTTGCCTTTCAAATAAAATGAAAACCAATAAATAAAACTTTAAAAAGAACTATATTAGAGGTTTACATTTTGATCATATGTAAGAATTAGACTATTCTAATTTTTTCACAGCTGTAATCAAGATTTTTTTTAATTTTTAAAGATTTTTATTACTACAAAGAGAACAGATTTCATGTATTTCATAGGTACAATTCTAGGAAGATAACCATAGAGGCTAGTGTAGCACACACAGTTTAACAAAGCACTTCCAGCTGATTCTGACGTGGCCATCAGGTTGCACTGTGGCCTTCAGTAATGTGTACCCTCAATAGAGGTCCTCACAGTTTCAACCTATAAAACTTACCTCGTGTTTTCACAAACATCATTTACTTTATTGCTGACAATAACGAAGTTAAAGATTATCTCAACATTAAGAGAGAGGAAACTGAAAATGCTTAGGATCGCAAAGCTAGGCAGAGTATCACCACCTGTGCTGTTTGCACTTAGCTGATAAAATCATTAAATAGATGGTATGCAATTAATAATTTTTGGAAAGGAGATCTAGAATTCATGTTCTCCTGATTTTTTCTTTTTACCATTCCTTCCATTTCCTGCTTCAGCCACAGAATCATCTTCTAATCAGAGCATGCCTTCCCAACCAGTGCCTTTCACAGTCCCTCTCAGGTACAGGCTTACCAGAGACCAGTCCTCTGGGAAAACAAAGGGAGGAAGTGCTAATTCAAGGCCAGAGTCTGTGCTGCAGTATGAAACATGTTGGCTTTCTATTAAGCCCTCAAGGCTTACGACTATTATGGACGGTCAGAAACCTTCACTGGATAGCCACAATCCTGTGGCCTTAAACCAAGAGCAACCTATCTCTTCTACAGCTGGGGACTGCCTGCATGCCAGGGTCTTTTTCCAGCTACCAAGCATTTGTAAGAGACTAGGAAAAAGATGCGGTTTTCTGCCTGTCTCTCTGCAACTTACGGAATATCAGAGAAAGGAAAGTAGTAGAGGAAATTCAGGAGGCCAGACGGGCAATTCAATTTTTAGCTGAAAACTGCCCCAGACCCGACAGCTGACATGGAATCCTGAGAGCTGGCTGGCGTGTTAAATATTCATCAAAAGCTAAACACCGCTTTTTCAACATTTGACTAAATAATAAAAGTATAGATGTGTCCCATCTCTATCTCGGCTGGCTCAGTTACATATACACTAAGTTACAGTTCTAATGGAGTCAGCTTGATAGATGAGGAAAGGATCCTTTGTAGTTTGTCCCTGCTTTTCATTTCCTCTTAATTTAACCATAAACTAAACGGATTCATAAAATGTTTATAGAGGGTAATAAAGTGATGTTTTTAATACAAAGGTTGCTTATGTAATTAAGCATACACTCTATGACACTCTGTAATTTGAAATAGTTTGCATGAAATTAACAGATACTTGTATCTATTTTATTTCTCCCTGAATTAATGACAAATAATAAAGGAAAAGAAAAAAATGAAGTTCCTGCCAACTCAAGAACCTACAGTTCAGAAATCGAAACTGCAGACGATGCTAAAGACTTTATCTTTTTCTTGGAAATGTGCCATTAAATTTAATTAGATTTCTCATTTGACTTCTCTTCTCTCTCTCCTTCTGTGTTTTTCTCTCAATCTTTGTCTCTCTCCCCTAGTCATTAGAAAACTTACAAGTTGTTTTAAAATGGCCTACCTTATATAACTGAAAAAGACTAACCACAATAAGAAAAAAGGGGTTATTTTTATAGTGCTATAATTATTATATTATAAATATTCTTGAAAGTCTTGTGACTTCAAAATTATGCTAACTATTAAATAATATCATAATTCTGATATTACCCATACCCACTTTTCATAACCTTTCTATCAGTAAATAAAAAGGAAAACTCAGAGGCAGACATTGTTGTGTAGTGGGTTAAACCGCAGCTTGGGACACCCATATCCCATTATCAGAGTTCCTGGAATCCAGTCCTGCTTCTCCCTCTGAATCAGCTTCCTGCTAACGTGCACTTTGGGAGGCAGCAGGTGATGGCTTAAGTACTTGGGTCTCTACCACTCACGTAGGAGACCCGCAGATGGAGTTCCTGGCTCCTGGCCTCAGCCTGACCCTGCCCTGGCTGTTACAGGCACTTGAAGAGTGAAATAGCAAGACACTTTCTCTCTCTTTCAAATAAATAAATAAATTTAAAAAGCAAAGAAGGGGGTAAATCTAAGAAAGGACATGCAAACCTTTTTTTAGATAAATAAAATAAATTAAAAAAATATGACTACTTGAAGAATTAAAATCACGTTTTAGTTTTCCAGAATTTTGTAAAGAGAATTGGAAGTGACCTAACAATTTTTTTCTTACAGTATTTTATCATCTAGCTGTCAAAATGTGATTTCTTTCTCTGAAATGATCCACTCTCTATTGTATTTTATGTTAACATTTCAAATCAACTAAAAAGACAATGTCCATGTTGTATGAGATAAGTAAGAGAAGAAACCATTGAACTGAATTTCCTCAAATTCACTTGATCTTTAAAAGCAAATATTGATGATCAGAGCCTTAGGATACATGATTTTACATAGGAGAAAATGGTTAAAGTAATTTTGAATTATTTTTCCTGATCTGCACTACCCTAAGAAAAACCAAAGAGCATTGTAAAATAATGATTTTGGATAGTTTCACAAGTTTTGAGGGCAGCCATCAGCATTTTCTGAACCAGTGGTGAACTGAAAGTATATGACTGAACAGTCAACTCAAAAAGATATTAGTAAGACATGATGAACTGGCAGTCCATTTTCCTGTGTTTGTAAGCCTTGACTAGGGAGTGGGACTAACTTCTTAATTCCCCTGCCGTGTGGTTTCCGTGTTAGAGGGCAGAGGCCGGCAGTGTGAAGGATGAAAGGTTCTCTCCCCAGCGCTCCTGAGCCCATCGACTGCACAAGGCAGGACTCACCTGCCTAACAAGAGGAAAACGAGCTTTCCTCTCACTTCCTGGTAGATAGTTGGCTCATTGAGATTTTACTCTGCTTCTCTCTAAGATTTACATTTTCCCTGTCTACTAGCTATAATTATAACAATAATTTCTCATTTTCTTCTGGGCATCTTCTCACGAACACCATGCCAACACTTGAAACTCCACTTACTCAAAACCAAACTCAATTATCCCCTCATACAAATCTGTTCCACCTCCTGTGTCTTTATCTTGTATGATAAGTCAGTGTTTCTAAAATTCGGCCAGCCTAAGAAGCTGGGAAAACCCTGTGCCTCGTCTTGTCTGACACCCAAGCACCCCAGAGCTCTACTGTGTCTTCTTGGGCGCGTGCTTTCTTTTCCATTATTTCCACTCCTACTAGATCCCTCTTTTGTTTTTGACCCCTGCACTAGCATCCGTACTGTTGAGGCCTCTTGGTTCTGTAAGCTGTCCTTCCCTCTGCTTTGAGAGCAATCTAAAAGCACAACCGAGATTATGATAACATTTTCCTCAAAAATCTGTCTCTTCTAGGCACCTGAAAAAACATTCAGACGCCAGCTCATGCCAAGTCAGAAACTCCATACAATGATCGCATCCTGTTTTTGTCACATCTCCCACTACTTGCCTCCAGGAAGTCATCCCCCAAATAAGCCGTGCCTGTGCTGTCCACTTTAACAATGTCTTCAATGCAGTCCCTACCTTTGGATGCATTCCTTTTCAATGTCCCTGATTCAGCTCCTAGGACCCCCTGTCATGACATCATTTACAGCTCTTTCTATTATCCATTGTTGCACGTCCTAGTCCTCCACAGCACTTTTCCTCTGCCTCTGGATTTAGTATTTATAGCATTCTGCCATGTGTGGGGGTAGCTCCTTGCACATCTGTCTCTCCAGTTAGGGTGCACGCTCTCTCACTCATTATTCCATCCATCAAAAGTCTCCAGGGTTCCTGTCCCAGCTACTATTCTGGACAGCAATGATACAAAGGCCTAGTTTACTCTCTGAAGGAGCTCAGACTGATACATGACAAAGTATGTTAGTAAAGCCACGTGATGAGATAAATGCAATAAGGAAGTTCAAACAGCATAGAATGAGGAGATAGTGTGATAAGCACCAGACATAGTTTCCTAGGGCACAGATTCAAGGTCTGGCTGTGCCATGTAACTAGGCTGTCATTAACAAATCTCACTTGCCAAAGGAAGATTCCTACTACAGAATGTTCTATAAGAACCAAAATAAAATCAGTGAATTCCCAGGTGGTCTAGCAGATCCACTCTCAACCCCTTTCTCCCTGCTGTGTTCCCTCTGAGGCTGACCTTGAAGGACTGCACCTATGGACTACCTGCCTTACACTTTGGCTTCCAGTGAGGTTAAACCCATGAGGGAAACCAGCAGGAGATCAGAAACAGGAGTGAGAGTAGCTTGTGATGTTTATTTCCTTAGCCCCACGCCCTATAGATCACCCAGGCTGAGACTCCCTATAGGTTACAGCTCCTGCAACAATGGGGTGGTCTCCAACATTGTCTATATCTTCAGGTTCCACTAATTGCTCCTTCCTCTAAGGTGGGAAGGCCCCAGGGCGACTGGACCCTGTGGCCTTCCCCTTCTTTACAAACCGTGCCTTTATGAAAGGCTCTTCAAATGACCCAAGTCTAGTGTGCCATCTGTTCCCTGCCAGGCCTCTGAATGATAAAACTGCTTTTCGAATTTTAAGTTGCTGTCTACCTGCAAGGTATTTCTCATCTATCTCTGCACAGTGCTTTACACAAAGCAGATTGCTGCTATTAATAACAAATGGTGAAATGAATGTATGCAAGAACGAATGAGTGAATAATCCTGCCCCCTTCCACTGTAGTTACATTCTTGTGCTGAGGATATATCCTTGTCACCTTGATGGGATTTTATCATGCTCTGATTTGATTGGGGAGGTCTCCATTCCCTTGGAGTTCACTGTCTCAGATTCATTGCAGAAAGATCTGCTTTGGGATGTTTTTAAGCAGTTTAACTTGAAGTGGTTAACTTTGTTTCCAAATTCTAGAAATACTATGTCCCCACTCTGCAGGCTGCACATTTACCTAATATCAGAATGGATTATCTATTGGATTGCTTATTTATAATTTTTGTACTTTAACACAAAAGCTAACAAATAAGTCAAAAGCAAACATTTTTTCCTAGTACATTGAATCCAAGAGCACATTTTTAATAATTCTTTTAAAAATTATGTTTATTTATTTGTTAGGCAGAGAAACAGAGTTACAGACAAATCTCCCATACCATGGTTCATTCCCCAAATGCTGCCAACAACCAAGGTGGAGCCAGGCAGAAGAGAAGCCAGCAGCCAGGAATTCAAAATAGGTCATCCACATGGTTATCAGAGATGCAAGTAATTGAGCCATCCGTTACCTGTTACCTCCCAGGGTGTATATGAGCGGGAAACTGGAATGGAGTGTGGAGCCAGCACTGGAATCCAGACACTACGATATGGGACTCAGACATCCCTTGTAGCAGTTTCATGGCTGAACCAAACACCAACCTCCTAAGAGAATCTTTAAAAAGGTATTAATACCCCAAAGTGGAATAGTTTTTTCAGAACATAAAAAACAAACATGGGGCAGATAAGTTCCTCTACTTCTCCCTTTTATTTGACAATTGAACAATAGAACAGCCTACCCAAATCATGTATACAAAAAATAAATTGTAGGACTCAATAGTTTGATGTCTATGAGAGTTGAAATCATGACTAGTTAGATTTTATTATTAATTTATTTCCAGCCATTATAAACTCTCCTTGTTTGTTGAACCCCCATCTACCTCAACAATAGGAGATAGGCATTTTCCTCTTATTTTTATATTTCAGTTACTGAGCTTGATGGCTTACAAATGAGAAAGTGACCCACAGAAACTGACTTTAGAAAACATACCTTTAAGTAAACATGTTTAATAGTATGCTTTGGTACTGAGTAGGTATTATTCATTAGCAAATAATTGCATAACTGGAATTCTTAATTAAAAATTGTGATGAGAAATGAATCTGTTTACTTTGTAATTATGGTCCAGAAATTCAGAAACATATCGGGGTAGTTTGTGAGTATAATTTCAAAGATTTTAATATAGCAAAAAGAACTCATACAACCTTCAAACAGGAACTCTTGGAGGAAAAATCACACATATACACACAATGTGTGCATGAATCTAAACTCAGTAAGATTTGAAAAGTCAACAACTGAATACAGCTATGACATAGAAATATTCTAATGTAATGAGTATCTGATATTGTTAAAAAAAAAAAAAAAAGAACAACTCTAAATAGTTCTTCTGGACCTTTCTAGTTTTTCCAGAAAAGTTCTTTTGGCTTTGTAATTAAAACACAAAGTCAGATGATGGCAAATTCCATGAGGCTCCTTTTTTAGGCTTTCCTTAAAAGAATGCGTCTGAAGTGATTTTTCAACCTAGATCAACAATTCAAGCTTCCTGAAGACAGCCACCAAGGAGGGCATCCTGGATGGATGGTGGTAACATGAATCAGCCAGTGTTTAAATCTACCTCACTGGTTGGGGCCAACCTGGCAAGCAATTGATCATGAAAATTTAGAGGCCTGACTTGCTTTTGCTTGATGTCTGGCAACTGATGATAGGTTCGAAGGTCAGAGGGATTTGGGGGAAAGGAAATCTTGGGCAGAACACTTCGTGGAACTAAGCAAAGTTTAAACAAACTGGAAGTCTCTCCCGAGCCTCCTCCTGGTACATAATGAAACCCTTGTAACTGGGACTTGCAGAGATCATATCTGCTGTCACCTTATTTGTGTCACTGATGACTCAGTGGTACCATATCCAACACCAAAGATTTTAATACTTGTTAGCCAAATGTATCACCCTGTGTCCTGTTGGGCCTTGCCACTGCACCACAGTTTAATAGGGCATTTGGTATTTTAGACAATTCCTGTTATTACAGCTGAACGCTAATAGTATTTGTTACTGATTTTACACCAGAATATCAACTTCTTGCTGCCCAATACACATATTACCCTTCATTCCTCTTATATATTAGCAATATAATTTTCTATGAGTATAACCACCATATATTCAATGTTAAAAAGTAATAGTAAGTATCCTATCTGAGAAGGTAAAGAAGAAAGAAAAAAATGTATCCTTTGAGTACCTTTATTTGGATAGAAATTACCCAGAATCCTATTCTTCTTTTTTTTAACCAATAGGTGGCACTAGTGGTGTCTGGCAATATACTTCTCATGAACAAAACTTTTTTGCATATAGAGCGCTTGGTGATTAAAATTTTGGGGAAAGTGTGGAAAAGGGTGATCATACAGCTCAATCATTAACAGAAATATTTGCAGCTAAACCAATCAGGTTTATTATAATAAATGTGCATGCTGTTAAATAAGTGTTTTTCTTACAGTTTCTGAATGATTCGCTCAGTTATAAAGGTAAAAGAATACATAAAAATAATGAACAGAGGTTTAAACTGTGCTGTAAATCTCATCTCAGAGATCCTGCCACTATATTTAAAAATAAACAAAAACTATCAAAAAGTTAGAAATTGGAGGAGAATTTTTAGCCTAGTTTTGAGCATCTAATTGGAAGTTTTTCAATATTTTTGCTTCAAGACATGCTTGCTTAAACTTGTGGTCTTTATGTTTTTCATGGCATAGACTACTAATAGAAAGAAAATTAGGATTGAAAGCCAACAGACCTGTGTTAGAGTCTAGTCTTTACCACCTCTAGGGCTGAAAATCCTTTCAAGATAGCTAACATAACCAAGCCTGGGATACTTTGTTCATAGATGGAGTCTCACTCAGAGACCTATCATGAGCGTTAAGTGATATTATTGTGTCTAGCCAGTATCTGGGGTGTAACTGGTATCCAGCTAAGTTCCTTCTCCCTTTGTTGGTGTGAATTTTAATATTGGTTGAAGCAAAAATAAGATTAGGTAAGCACTGAGCCAGCGCCGTGGCTCAATAGGCTAATCCTCCACCTTGCGGCGCCGGCACACCGGGTTCTAGTCCCGGTCGGGGCGCCGGATTCTGTCCCGGTTGCCCCTCTTCCAGGCCAGCTCTCTGCTATGGCCAGGGAGTGCAGTGGAGGATGGCCCAGGTGCTTGGGCCCTGCACCCCATGGGAGACCAGGAAAAGCACCTGGATCCTGGCTCCTGCCATCGGATCAGCGCGGTGCGCCGGCTGCAGCAGCAGCCATTGGAGGGTGAACCAACGGCAAAGGAAGACCTTTCTCTCTCTGTCTCTCTCTCTCACTGTCCACTCTGCCTGTCAAAAAAAAGAAAGAAAGATTAGGTAAGCAGGCTTGCACTTTTTTTTTTTTTTTTGAAAAAAGACTGATTTATTTAATGAAAGGTAGAGAGAGAGAAAGATCTTCATTCCACTGGTTCACTCCTCAAATGGTTGCAATAGCCAGATCTGGGCCAATCCAAAGCTAGGAGCCAGGAGCTTCCTCTGGGTCTCCTGAGCAGGTGCAAGGGTCCAAGCACTTGGGCCATCTTCCACTACCTTTCCAAGCCATAGCAGAGAGCTGGATTGAAGGTGGAGCAGCCAGTTCTCAAACCAGCACCCATATGGGATGCTGGCACTTGCAGGCACAGTGCCCACCCCGAGGTTTGCTTTTAAAAACAAATTTTAAAGTATATTATTTGAAAGCAAATAAAAGGTTTTAATTCTCTGCCACTTTCTTTTGTTAAGGCATTATAGTAATTACAACATATTATTCAGCCCCAATTCTTCAAGGTCAGAAGCATGGTCACTGTAAATTTGTGAAGATCACTCAGTCAAGAATTTGGGGTCTCAGCTTCCTTTTTACTGAGATGTAAGCTGGCACTCCTCTCTCCTAAGTATTCCTTTCTAAAGCACATGTAAGAGGGCCGCTGCCATGGCTCAGTAGGCTAATCCTCTGCCTGTGGCGCCAGCATCCCAAACAGGTGCCGGTTCTAGTCCCGGCTGCTCCAATCCAGCTCTCTGCTATGGCCTGTGCACCCTAGTGGGAGACCCAGAAGAAGGTCCTAGCTCCTGACTTCGCATCAGCTCAGCTCCAGCTGTTTCAGCCATTTGAGGAGTAAGCCAGCAGATGGAAGACCTCTCTCTGTGTGTTTCCCTCTCACTGTCTGCAACTCTACCTCTCAAATAAATAAAATAAAATCTTTTTTAAAAAATGTACATGTAAGCACAGATAAGTCATACTGGCCGACTTGGTGTCTTTTTATAGCACCGTCCTTCCAGAAAGTTTATTTCAGTTTTGTTCAAAAGATCCTCGAGAAGATGGTGATAACATTCAGATCTCTTGTTTATTTTCAAAAGGGCTCATGTTATTAGAGGTTGTTTGCTCTCCATCTTTCTGATGGAAGTAACAATATATTTTGTAAAAGCCTGATTCTTTTGATTTCACTTGAGCACTCAGTGTCTTTCCACACAGTGGCACCTGCGGAGTCATTAGCAAAATTAGATAAATACCTGATTTATTATTTCCATAAATGTGTGGTGCATTCCCTTTGCTTAGAGTGAAAACCAAAAATTATTCACACTAAGGTAAAGCAATCAAAATTACTAAAAAAGCACATTTTTATCATTCCAAACATAGGCCTAGCTGTGGTGGTATACTATCATACTACATAATAATAGAAATGAATTATGTCAGTAAAATCTTGAGGTTTAAGATTTACCATGATAAATATTTTTCATTAAAGTGAAATATCTTGGCAGAGTCACTTTCATATGCATACTGTTGACACAAGGAGGCCAGCTGTGCCTATGCAGATGCTGAGATTTGGGTCTATATTATTAATGATTTATCATGTCATGGAGAGCTCAGATTAGTTTTGGAAGCAATCCCTTGCCACAAAAGCACTTACTTTTTGTAACGTGCGAATGCAAGGAATACTATATGTACATTCCAAATTAAAGCAATCACAGAAGCTGCTGCTACCTTTGAAATTTCAAAACTTTTTTTTTTATTTTGAAACATGGACTTCTACATCCTAAACTATATGATCCATTAAAATTCACACAAAGTGTTATTTCATATCAACTATATAGCGAGTAGTGTGTGTGCCTGAATTAATAGACATACGCACACAGATAAGGGAATGAAGGAGAGGGAATGGGACAACATTTATTGCAAACCTTTGTGTACCATGCCCTTTTGTCCTGAGTCTCTCGTTTAAAGTGAGGCTGGAGTGATTAAGCTTCTAATCCAATGCTGCAGAATTCCAGGATTCCACTGCCTTCAAGGCATCCATAAAAACCTGGTCTACTGTTCATTCTGGGCTTGCTGTGCTCCATGTCAGATGCTAAACACTTCACATCACATTCAATCGTCATAACATCCATTTGAGGTATTGTTATTATCATCTCTGTTTTACAGATCAGAAGACTGGAGCACAGTGTGGTTAAATAAATTACCCCAGGTCACAAATCTAGTGAGAAAAGTGTGTATTCGCATCCCGGCTGTCTAATATTCCAATGACTTCACTATTAACTACTGCTGCTAACTATGACCTTGCTATTAACTGTTACAATTTAGTAAGAAGTAGGATTCAAATCCTACTTAGTTACTATCTGTGTGACATTGGGCAAGTCACTTAAAATCCATAAGCCACCTATATAATAATGATAATAGCATTTACCTTGTAGAATTGTTGTGAGTTAATATTTATAAAATGCTCAGAAAAGAGCTTGGCACATATTATGCACTAACTCTTTATTTAATAACCATAATAGTTAAGGAGCTATATTTTCTATTGATTGATACATTTTTTATTGACAATTACTTGCAGAAATTCTTGAAAAATTTTGGATAACTTTTATGTTTAAAGTTAGATTATAAATTAAGTTGCTACTTACCACTGATGGGAGCATATGTAGATAACACTAAAGTATAATCTAGATTTCCTTTCTGGGCATGATAAAAGTCCAATATCTCCATTTATTCATTTGTTCGCCCATATGCCCAGGGGACACTTGGTAAATAAATCCCTGCTCTGGAGGGGCGTTCAACCTAGAGATGACTACATTGTCTAATATAGCGTAGAAAGAGAGTGTGAGAAAGTTGTAGGTTATATGACCAGACCTGTGCTCGTGTTTACTGGGTGCACTGAGCTAGGCACTGGGACTGTCCAGGTAAACGAGACCCCAGCCGCTAGCAAGTGTCCAGTGGGAAGACATCCTCAGCAGATTCTTTGCTGTCAATTTCCTACATTATATCAGGGATCTTGTTAGAGGAACATAGGAGAGAGGCACTTACACCCAACCCAGAGCTGGCAGGATAACAGACTTGTGGACGTTGTCAACCAATTCTTGTGTTAAAAATACAAGAAGACAGAAATTAAACTGCATTAGACGGGGCCGGTGCCGTGGCTCACATGGTTGGTCCTCCGCCTGCGGCGCCAGCATCCCATATGGGCGCTGGGTTCTGGTCCCAGAACCCAGTCCAGCTCTCTGCTGTGGCCTGGGAGGACAGTGGAGGATGGCCCAGGTGCTTGGGCTCCTGCACCTGCATGGGAGACCAGGAGGAGGCGCTTGGATCTGGCTTCAGATCGGTGTAGCGCACCTGCAGTTGCGGCCATTTGGAGAGTGAACCAAAGAAAGGGAGACCTTTCTTTATGTCTTTCTTTCTGTCTCTCTCTCTAACTCTGCCTGTCAGATTTAAAAAAAAAAAAAAAAAAAAAAACACTGCCTTAGGCAATACAGAGAAAGAGTTCCCCCAGAAAGTTGAAGCACCAAGAATCAGTGTGGCACAGTGGGGAACCGCAACTACCTAGCAATGCTGGCACCTAAAGCAAAAGGGAGGGAGAAGGGAAGGTGGGCATGAGGAAGGGGTGAAGAGTGTGTGTGATCAACTGATGGGGCCAAGCACTGATGGAAACCCCCAGCGAGGCAGCTGCATGAAGAGTGAGCCATCCTTAAGCTTCTTTCTACCGAAGTCCAAACAAAAAGAGTATCATTTTCCTATTGAGAGTCTCAGAACCAGGGCTATGGTAAATCCTTACGAGGACTATTGTAAAGAACACCATGTCTCCTTTCTGTGGCTGGATTGCCTATTTCCCTACCTCCGTCCTCCACAGCAGACCAAACATCAGGATGGACTCTGGGGTCTAGACGGATATTTAGACTGAAAATTGCATCTAGTCCATGGCTTGAAAAGACCGATCAGCAAATCCTTCCGGCACTTAAAAGTTTTTTATTCCTGGACTTAAGAACTCAGGGTAGGGTAAACCGCACTCTCTGGATGGCCTCTGTAAAGTTGGCCATGGCGGAATTTCAGCAAAAAGTTGGGAAACTGGAGAGATGAGCGCTTTCTCCCTCTCTCTCTGTTACTACAGACACTGGACAACTCACCAGTGACTGACATGTCGCCAGGTGGATGGCGATGTGATTGCTCATCAAGGCAGCGATCACTCCCTAGCATCTTCATGCCAGGCACAGGGCCCTCTGGCTGCGGCGGGGCTTGCTCCCTGGATGGAGAAAACACGGAAGGAAGGGATGCCAGGAAACAGGCAGGCCCAGCAGTTCTGGGTCAGAAGTTGGCTGGGGAACGGCCTGACTGCCAAGTAACTTGCAGTGATGTCAGAGCCCAGCACCACCAGCAAACACCAGCCAGCCAGCCAACAAAAGGCTCAACAACAGAGACATCGCAGGGCTGTGTTGCCAAAACTGTTCTTTCCGCCCCCTACCCTTTTTCTTCTAAGAGGAAGACCGGCAGGAAGAGGGTTTATATTTGAAGAGCCCTCCCCTCCCCCGGCCCCTTCTTTTTGGTCACAAAGTGCGAATGAGTGAGGAAACAGTTCTGTGGATGAGTCGGGTAGCAGTTTTTTTTTTTTGGGGGGGTGACCTTTTTTGAGTTCCTTTCCAAAGCTGGAGGAGGAAGTTTGAGAAACAACACAGAACAGGGTATTTTCCCTAAACATCGGCATGTAACTTGGGGGGGGGGGGGCAGGGACCATGGAGGGAACGAAGACCTTTTTCTGTGTCCTCTCGGCTCTCACCGTGATTAACCATACTCAAGTGAAAATTAAAAGTTTGGCAAAAAAAAAATTTCTTTTTCTTTAAACGGAGCATCGTGGTTCATCCCAGCCATTTAGAGCCCTCAGGAATTCATACTTCCACTGGAAATTAATAAAGCATTCGTGGAAATGAAGTTTTGGATTAAATCCTTCTTGTTTAGGAATATATGACTTTTTTCCCCCCTTTCATTTTTGACAGTCAATTTTAAATGATGTCACTTCAAGGACATTTTCATTTCTCCCACAACGTATTACACGAAACACTTGCCTGTAAAACCGGCTCATTAGCCTGCAAAATTATACTGTACTGAATGGCTTTCATTCAACGGAGAAATGGGATTTTTAGGAGGCAATTTCTGTATTTTATAAAGATAAAGCAATGTTTGATTGCTTCTCCCCAGCTGTTTTGCTTAGCGGTTATAAAGAGAAATTGTGGGGAGGGGGGGAAGGTAAAGCGGGGGCGGGCTGCTAAGGATGTGCTTCAAAAAAAAATAATAAATCTCACACCAGAAAACTAAGGCAGAACTTCCCGGAACGGCTGCGCCCGCAGCTCCACCGGGCTGCAATGGTCGTCCTCTGGTGACTGGAGGAAAGCTCTGAGAAGCGAGGCGAGGAGGACCGAGGGGGAGAAGCGCTAAGGCTGCTTGGCAGGCTGCAGCGGCCGCCGCGAGCTGGAAGACTGAGGCGCGGCGCGGCGCTGGAAGGAGCAGCTCCTCCGAGGTGGGGAGGGAGGGAGGGCGCGCAGCGGAGCCACACCGAGAGGAGGGACGCGGAGGCCACCGAGGGGTCAGCGGGGCCGCGGCGCCAGGGTGGGGGCCTCCAGGCGGCGCTGGCCGCGGCGCTGGGGCGAGGGCGAGCGCGCCGTGCCGCCCGCGCCTCCTGCCGTCGGCTCCCGGGGGTGGGACCCGCGCCGGGAGCCGCTGAGTGCGTGGAGGGAACCCGGCGCGGCTCGCCTGATGGATTGACTTGGAGATGGATCGAATTACACCATTTGCTGTGCAGCGGTTTGTTTTGCTCCTGCTCCGTCCCGCCGCCGCCGCAGCAGCCGCTGCAAGACCGGGTGGTGGCGAGTTTCAGGATTCTGTCGAGGACGCCGACACCTAAGGAGACCGAGGGATTTCTTTTCTGCATTTTCGCCTTTATTTGCTTTTTCCTCCCGGAGCTTTTTATTATCATTATTTTATTTTGTAGCAGCCACCCCCCCCCCCATGAGGTAAGACAGTCTTTTACAAATTTGCTGATGTTCCGCGAGCGTGATGGGGTGGGACCTAGAACCTCGGAGAGTCAGCACGCAGCCCCCCACCCCCGCCGGTGTGTGTGCACGCGCGTGTGTGCGTTGTCACTAAGGAGCCGATTGCTTTTCCAAGCCGCCCTCCGGCCAGCAGAGCTAGGGACGCGCACGGGGGTCTAGCGGAGCCGTCAAAACTGGCAGCGCCTGGGGGAGGGGCCCGCGGACGCCCAAGACCTCCCCCATCGTACGCCCCCTTCCAAGAAGGAGGTGGAACAGCCGAGGGGTGAGGACGGCGAGAAAAAGTTTCTCGCTAGCCAGGGCCAGCCCGGCGCTCGCTCGCACACTGTCAGGGGCTGTCGGGGCCGCCTCGGGTTCCTGGCCCCCGCGCTCCCAGCTCGCGGCTCAGAGCCAGGCCGAGGCCGAAGGAGCCGGCTGCAGGCTCGGCCCTGGATCGGACGCCTGGATCGCCTGGGTCCGGTCGGAGCAGCAACCCCACGGGCGCCGCTACCTGTCCGAGAGCTGCGGGGTGGGACCGCTGGCGAGGGGCGGGGGCTCGGTGACTTGGCCGCCTCCCCACCCACGCCCCCCTGGCTCCGGCTCTCGCTCCTGCCCTGAGGGCTGGGTCGCTGCCCACCACTCCTCTCCTGCTGCTGGCCCAGCGCGCGCCCGGGGAAGGCGAGCAGGCTCCGGGGTCCGGGGCTGCCCACCCCACCGCCCACCCGGCCCCCCGGGCTTCTGCTCCTGGCCACTTGTCTCCGGCAACTTTCCGTGCTTTGTTCTCGGCTGGAAATGCTTCGCGGAAGCGCCTCGGTCGGGGTCTCCGCCAGGAGGCAAGAGCTCGGCGCAGAGATGGGTTGCGTTCTCTTCTGCCCATCAATTATGGATGGAAACAAATAAGGAAGAGTCAATTTTGCATGAGCCCCTGCTCCGGCGGCGAGAGGCGTCGGCTGCGCTGGCGGGGGCATGGCGAGCAGGAAGGTAGGGAAACTTTCACAGCGGCGCAGAAACCCAGACGTAGCCCGCCTCGGGTCCCCCAGGAAGGGCTTAGAGCCCCCTCTTCCGTGTGGGACCCTGGGCTTGGAAGCAAAGGGCACCAGGGTTTGGAGGTGTGCACGAGGACTGGGTTTGAAAAATCGCTGCTCAGTTGGCTCTCGGGACCCTTGCTGTCAGGTGCTTGTTTTTAGGAGCTGAACTTGTAAAAAGCCGAATGCAGGGGAGCTAGGTATGTGGATTCCAGGACCGGCGTGAATCAGGGGTACCGCCGGTTTCAGGGAAGCAGTGAGTGTAGCATCCCAGCCCCTCGCCGCTCGGAGCTGGCACATTTTCCCACAGAAAGGACGGTAGATCTTTATTTTAAATGCATAGGCTTTGTAAACAGACATTGGACCTGTGTCTGCCACTGCATCGCCTGCTTTCCCAAAAATAGCCCCACTGTTTCCGATGACTTGGAGGGACAGTTTCTCCCCAAAACTTCTGGCTAGGAAAAATTTTGGATCTTCAGTAAAGCGTACGGGTGCTTTGCAAGGTTGCTGTTCCCACCGCTTAGTATTTGGGCAATCGAGTGGACTATTTTGTTTATTTCAAGAGTGAAGTCCTAGGAAGATGGTTTCACATTTTTTTTTTTTCCTAAACTGGTTGGGTCTGTGTCCCTGAGAACAGGAGAAAGAGTTGTTGGAGGCAAATTTTCAAGGTTTCTTCCAGGCAGTATTGAGAAATCTTATCTCAGACAGCTGCGGGGGAGGATTTTACTATCCTTTTGGTGGTTGAAAACAATAGGTTTTGGTGGTGGTTTATTCCTGCTGTTTAAAAAGCCCTCTCCCTCTCTTAAGTATCTAACTCAGGAAATTAAGTTGTGTGTAGTCAGGTTTAATGTAGTGAGTGACAGGCAAATTCTGTCAAGCTGGCAGTTATTACACAAACATTTACTCTGGCTTAGATAAATAAAAATTGCCAGATAAGCTCTGAGATTTGGGTCTCTATTGCCATGAACCTAAACATCTTGAGATAAATACACTGTAGCTCAGCCATCGTTGAGTTGTTTTTTGATAGTTAGTGTCTGAGCTTTTATTTGGATGTCTAGAACATGCTCTCAGAAAGATGGTTAAATAGATTACCCGAAGATTTCCAAAATGTGTGGTTTTCTTCCATTGGCACATTTAGATAGATTAACAACCAGCTATGGTTTCTTACTGGATCTTACAGAATGTTGTTACCTGACCTCATGTGTCTACTGGGCGTGTTACTATAGAGAACCTCTTATATATATATATATATTTTTTTTTTTTGAGAAACCTTTCTACGATACAGGAAAGTATACCAGGAATATTGTGACTTCCCCATCACCAGCCAGCTGGTTAACTTGAGTTTGATTTAGATTTGTGGGCATTCTGCCTTTTTTTTTTTTTCTGGTGCCCTCTAATAGCACCATCTGGTCATGTCTCCCCTGGTTTGATGGATTTGAAAGATGGCTGTGACGTAAGCCTGTTCGTCCGCAGAGTGAGGGCAACTTGGGAATCCAGAGGACTTCAGTTCACTTGCTTGCTGTATGTGCAGGAAGGCTCTGTCCAGTAACTGTGCCTGGGGTAAGTGGCTCCCTAAATCATACGGGATAGCTCCTATCCCCTGAGAGGCCATGGACAAGTAAACAAAAATTAGAACTGTGATTCACAAAGATGCCCATAATTGTTAAGGACTTATTGACTGGAGAAGTTTTCACTTCTTGTTGCTCCATCCTAATGACCCATGGTAATTAGCTTAGTCATTGTTCTTGCATGTGAGTTTCACTAAGATACAAAGAGTGAAAAATGCATCTGAAATAGGGTCATTTTTCACTCTTCTGATATATTTTCTGCAGAGTTAAGAGCCTGGCCGAATGCCTAGCCATTATTAGTGTAACCATAGGAGGTGAACTCCTTCCTTAGCATATTACAAGATAAAATATTATCTTTTATTTCGATTAATACACTTTCAGCCTGCACATTGTAGATTCATTTCTTGAGGAAGCAAGAGACCATTGGCATAGGCCAGTCAGTCTTGGTTGGTTACATGTCCTTTCGCCAGGAGTTGTCTTAGCCAGTGTTCCAACCCTGTGTGGGCCAGTCATGTTTCTGTATGTCCAACTTGAGCAAGAATTCAAGAATTAGAAGAAAAAAAAAAGAATAATGAAAGGGATCATTTGACAAGAAATGTAAATATGCACCTTTCTTTTGAAGCCTGTTGTTTTATCCTATAGAGATTTTAAAGCAATATGGTCCACACCAAATATTTACAGAGATTCAGACTTCTTGCCTTTGACATAAATGAATGATGCAGTATACTATCAGGAGAATTCACGGACTGAATGTGTCATTAGAGTGGGAGATCTCACTTTCTCTGACTTATGTGATTGGAGACAGCGTTCAAATCCACCAAAGCCTGTGTCTTAGGTTGCTGCTTATTTTGTGAACAGCTGCCAACTTCCAGTTGGGGAAAAAAGTGTATTTTGATTTCTTCCCATGCCACATGAAGAGAACAAAAGTCGCAAAGCTCTGGGCAGCATACCCTGGCACTTTTTTGTTGAAGTGGCTGTACTTGCACGGAGGACTGATAATTGAAGCTGTCTCTATTTTTCCCAAGAAAACTACTAATCTTTTACTTTGAAAAAACAACCATTTACATTGCCAAGGGCGATCAAATCAGTGGTCCACCCAGATACCACATGAGGTGTACTTATTTCTCAAACTTCTTTCCTATTAGGCTTTTGTTAACTCATCCAGATTAGCATTTTAACAACCCTGAAGTGAACTCCTGCCATTCTCTCTACTTGGACACAGTATGTAGATCATCCATCATCCTGTCCTTGGCTACAACAGGCTGCTGGCTCCATCACCATTTGGAGCTACACAGAACCCATCCGACTGTGAACAGCACAGCTGGCTACAGCAATTTTTTCTTCCACACCACTGGCAGCATTGTCTGGCTGTGGTAACTAAAGTTAACACCCAGAACAGGAAGTTTCCGTTGTTTTGCAACCTGTGCCAGGCCCCCTCATCCAGGTCTGGGGGCACCCCTGCCAAAAGACCTTGCCGAATTGCTGTGGTATGTTCCAGATAAAAGGGGGCTTGCCCCAACCTTAAGTGACCGCAAGAAAGACTCACTATGCTTGGTAAGTTTAAACTGCTAGAGTTACAGAATTAGAAGGAGCCTGTCATTCAGGCCCCATTCATCCTATACTTTGAGAATGTATTCTATTTGAAAAGGTACAGAAAGAAATGAAGCAGCCTTTAGCTTGAGATCACAAATGACTGAAGAGAGAAAAAGACCCAGTCCTTGGGTGAACTGAGTTTCTTACTCCTTCATCTTTTCACAAACGACATGGATTGTACCTATTCCTAATTGTGGGTTCTGTGTCTCATAGTACTCAATGTTTTCTATCCCATTTGTTGTGTTGTTTTCTTCTTTTGTCCCGGTAAGATATCCATTACAGTAGTGATTACTTGTCAAGCAATCATAACATGAATTAGATGCATGCAGCTTATAGATGATGTAGCCAAGCTTTGTTGTTTGTTTAATTCTGGCTTTAGAGTTTGCTGTGTACAACAGAAATGGCCTGGTGTTTTGGTGTGAGTTAGGTGGTAGTCTCTGTCCTCTGCACACCAGAAAACAACGAGGGGGAGGAGGTGGAGAAGGGTGATGAAGATGATGATGGGATGAAGGGGAGAGTGAAGAGATGATGATGGAGGAGGAAGTGAGGGAGGATGAGGAGAGTGATGATGGTGGAGGAGGAAGAGGAGAAAATAGTACCAATCAATATAGAACACTGAATGTTCATGTGCTTATTAAATTCCAGACACCATACTAGGATTTTTATATCTTGATTATGTCATGAAGAAAAACCCACAAACAACTGCATGAAGTGGGCACTATGATTTTGCTTCTTTATGAAAGAAGAAACAGAGGGACTGGGAAAGTGTAGTAACTTTCTTAGATCACGTGACGGAGTTAGGATTTGAACTCGGGTCTTGTAATATCTCATCCCACTTTTTCATCACAGCACTGAAGTGCTTCCAAGAACATAGACCGCCCTGAAACGTTTTGTCTCCTTAACGTTTCTTACACTTGATTCTCAATAAAACAGTCATCTTTAGGGGAAAAACTATACTGAATGAAATAATATGCTCAGTATGGGTATACTCTTAAATCATAACCTTTTTTCCCTCACCCTAAATCATGTTGTTACATTCCTCTTCCATTTTTATTTCTTTGGCCAAATAATTATGACATACTCTTCTTCCCAAGTGTCCTAGAGCAGTAGCTTCTCCTATCATTTTTTTTCCATGTGAGACTTTTCTGTCCACGATTATAGTGGCACAGGACAAATGGCAAGATCCATCACTCTCCACCCAAAAGTGCTTCTGTGTCTGGTTGCCGTTGATATTCATTTCCCTGATCTTGGCAGGTGAAGATCCATTATGTATCTTGGTCCCATTTCCCAGGAGTATTTATGGGCCCCATCAGCAAAGACAGTGAGAGCTGCAGCTGTTCCAGCATTAGCGGCTCCAGGATGGGAACTATATTATTAAAGTTGACTGTGTATCACATGAACCATGCTTTTTTTCTTGGTTGTGATTGTGGGAGAATCCTTTTGTCTATAGGAATCAGACCATCATCGAGAAGTTGTCACCAATGCATTGGCAATTTTTTTTTTCTGGTTTGTTATTCTTTTCATTCAGGATTGCTGTGGGAGGGGGGAAAACCCAAATGTATGCATTCCCACTACACATAATGCTGAGATGTAAGGTTTTCAACATATATTTATGGGGAAGGAAATATGGGTTTTAAAAGTTCAATATGTTGGTACATATAATAAAGCCTTAGGAAGATCTACAATTACTTAGCCTATTGTTGGAGTCTGTACTTAAAAATAAAGTTAGAAGTTTCTACCCAGTCAGGGAACTGGCACATAAGAACTAGTGCAGATGAAGCTCTTTGAGAAAAATCACACTTTCTTTCATGTCCCAGGAATAGGCTCTCTGCAAACCAGGGGCTTAGACTCTTATCTACCTTGGCCTACAACTCACTTGTTATTAGAAAGGTCTTTGGAAGCTTGCTTGGTCTGCAGTCTACTGTCTGCTATATTTGTCACCCAAGCTCCAGACCTCCGCTGGGTAATAGTTGAATCAAATAAAGATATTATTAAAGCTACAGAAGAAGAAGAGGAGGCAGGAGAAAGAACAATGCAGGGTGCAGTTGCTTCTGTTTGTGCCACTGCTGGAGACATTGAAGAGAGGGCTTAAGGAGGAACACGACACAATTCTGGAGCCCAAAGTTTTCGCGGAGTGCCACTGTAGAGACAAGGTAAACAAATTGCTGAAGTAAAGTGGTATGTGTTTTCGGTGCCAGAAAAGATAGACACAGACCCATGGCAGTTGAGTGGAGTGAGAGGTTATTTCTGGCTAGGGTGGTCAGGGAAGACTTTGTGGAGCCACTGGTATTTGAGCTGATCCTTGAACTAGGTAGGATTTGGACAGGTGGACAGTGCGGGTGGGTGGAGGAGGTGTTGAGAGGGAGGACATTCCAGGCATACAGAACAGCCTGGGCCAAAGCCCTGGGGTAGGGTGGGGCAGAGTAGAAGTCTAGATCATTTCTTCATGTTTGAGTCCTTACCTCCAACAGCCTCGCGCTGCAGGTGTGAAAAGACAGTTTGTCGTGCAGTCCTCAGATGTCTACTGGGTGTCTCTGGTCTACTGTACTTAACCATTCAGCAGGTGGCCCCACAGCTTAAGCCATCAGAATGAATGGGATCTATCTTGTGGCAATTCAGTAGGTGGCTCCGTGATCAGAACTAAAACCCCCACATCAGCTGCCAGCTGGTTCAGTGGCACACGTGAGCATCGCAGTGGGTAACGTGCTTTGCCTCAAATTATCCAGCAAGATGGCTCTCCTCACAGAGGTGTTCAGCAGCACCAAAGAAGAGGTTGTTGTTTCATCAGCTTCGTCTTTTAGTTAAAACTTGAAAACTCTACACATACAAATGAGTATATTGTATATGTACATGGGGATTGAGGAGGGGAGTAAAGGAGATGTGGATCTAAGAGTAGAAACATTGAAACCATGATAACCATATACTGCAGGCCCCATGAGGCTGTATTGCTTCTTCACTGTAGGTTAGCAAAGGGAATGACACATATTAACAAATATTTTAATAAGTGTATTGAGTTGGACTTTGTATTAAATTGCAGAGAGAGCCGGTTGTGGCTGGCAAACTGCGCAAGGAGTAGGGCTGGAGCTATGACAATTGTGTCCTTATAGAGAAAGGGGAAATGACTTGGAAAGCTCTAAGTACTTCCTCTTGGAAAACCTCATCCCTGAGGGTCCCTGGGGATTCAGCATCCTTTGTGGGTCTGAATTGTCAGGATAAATCTTTCTGCCATCAGCAACTCCCAATGTCCCCCACTTTCCCAATTCCTTTCCCGCCCTTCTTCCCACCATGCCCAATCCCCATCCCCAAGTGAAGCTGTTAGGGCACTGGAGTCTCCCAGCCATCAGTAAGCCAGAAGTTCTGTGTCGTGTAAGTAGGCTGATTAGAAAACATAAGGAACAATAAAACGAAAACAGTGACATTAGGGAATGTTCAAGTCAATTCCTTTGCCAAAAATTGCTCCGGTGGTTCAGTTTTCCATGTTATCCTTAAGTCTTTTACACGTTAATGGCTACATGACAGACAGTCTAAGAGAGGAATCTTAAATTTGAAGTATCACTGCCAATTAGAGATCAATCAGAAATCATAAAATTGGCCAATAGGGAAAACAGATTAAGCATAAATAGATGCAGTATTGGGAACTTTTCAGGAATATTCCAGTGACATAAAGCAGAGAACCTGTTTAGTAATTGATCTGGCTCCCACCCAGTTCTGTTAAAGTGAAGGTTGCAAGCTGCCTCCCCCTGCATGAAGCACAGTTGCCTCCAGACAGGTTCTAAAATAAACTGGCCTGGCTCAACAAGACTAATAATAACAGCCGGCACTTACAGTGTGCTTGCCCTGTGCCGTGGCACTGTGCCGAGCACTTTAAATATGCTATCTAATTTAATGCCACCCCTGAGAGTATAGGACTAATAGCTAACCGAGAGTTAACGTATATTCAGTGCTTACTGTGTGCCTGATACTCTTCTCCATACCTACAGTAAATCATTTGGTCAGCGATCTGTGAGGTACTATTATGTGAATAGTATTCTTGTTTTACACAGCAGGAGACTGAGGCATGAGAGATCCACTATTCAGTGAATAGTGGAACCAGGGGGCTTGAATCCATTAGAGGCAGTGGTGTACTATGGTGGTTGGGAGCATGAATTCCGGAGCCAGTCTCATGGAGGGGTGGGGGATGGGAGGTGAGTCTTGGTTGTGTGATTGATATGCTGTGTGATCTTGGACAGATGACTTAACTTCTCTGAGCCTCAGTTTCATCTTTTGAGAAGTGGATGATGATGGTAGTACCCACCTTCCAGGATTGTTGTCAGACATAAATGAATTAATATTTGAACAGCACTTAGAATAGTGCTTGGCATGCACTGTGCGCTATAAATATATCACTGTCTGTTAAATAAAAATAAATGTAGTCTGGCTCTAGAGACTGTGCTTTTAGCCCTTATACTGTGCTGTCTTTCCATGTGTAATTTTTATCATACCTCTTTAACTGATAGATATATACCTTGAAGCCAGTCCCACCATAGCTGTCTTCTACTCCCGTCTACAACACTTGCCACACAGCCAGCCAGACTGGAAGAGGGAATTTGGCGTGAGGGGTCTGGTGGTTTACAGATTTACGCCAGACCTTAATGCCTAGTTGAAGACCCCTAACCCAGCTGTCAGCTGTTTAAGTATCATGACATTAGAAATCTGGCTACCACTATCAGTTGTGTCAAAGGACAATTGCAGATAATAGGCATGCCCTGAATGCTGGCTGCTGGGCTGATAGGAACCTGTAATAATACCAGGAAAACCCATGCATACTCCCAAACCATCCCTGTCACCACCCACATCGTTGATCTCTGCCAGTAATCTTCAAACTTTAAGATTCAGCAGAACCACATAAGAATAAAAATCAGATTCCCGGAGCTCCAACGCTAATGGGTCTTTTTTGCTGGGCCTAGAATGGAGCCCAAGAGCCTGTGTTTTTAACAACCACCACTGGTATCTCAAGGCCTATTACTCCTTCAGCACACATTGAGAAAATGTGTGCTGGAGTAGCCAGAGCTGCTGTAACATCGGTGTGCCTGCAGGTATTGCCTGGCATCTTGTTAAAATGCAGGTTCTCCCACAGTATAGGGAGAATGACTGTGAACCAAAGACATCCCAGCCAGCTCATGAAACAGTGAAGAAACTAATAAAATCTGCTCAAAGCTAAAGAGGCCTTTTTTTTTCCAGTTTGCAAAAGATCTTCATAGTGAGCAGAAATTATGAAAGAAAAGGGCACTCACTTATTTCTGCTGACTAGCCTATATCATTTCATAAATGGAGTCCTGAGCCAGTATTCATATCAACAGTTTTTGATTTAATGATAAACTGAGATAAGGGTAATCAAACTTCATGCTTCAGGGCATAAGGTGATTGCCTGCTGTGGTCAGGATGGAATTTTTTCCCTTGTGCTTTGCACAATTGACTAGATGCATTAGAGAGAGTATTCAGGCTGTGCTTGGGAGAGCAGGGGCCGGAAGCTCTGGCAAGAAAACAACTCCACTGGCTGAGATCAAATGGGAAATGTTCTGTTTTGTGATGAACAACCCCGTCATCATTTAGCTTTATCATTTTTGTTTAATGTTAAGATGCTGTATACTGTACGTGTATACTTCTAAGAGCCACACAAGGAGGCTAGAAATGTACTGTGTTTGGAAGCAGATGCTCTGCACTCCAGCTGTAGCCAACAGACTGAACCTCTCATGACCTGGGGAAAGCATTATTCCCTTGGAGAACAGTTCCCTCATCTGTCCCTTTGATCATCAAGTAAGACTGTAGATGAAAGTGCTTCATAAAATTTGGATAGTTGCTGTTCAAAGACATGTATTATTGTGATACAATGAGATATTCTTTATGGAATCACCATTTGTTATCATCAACAATATATAAACCCATGCTCTATGTGATAATATACTATGCATAGTGACAGTGAGCTATTAGTGAGTTCTTAATACGTACCAAGCTATGAGTCTATTATTTACATTCTTCCATTGAATGTTTGTATTACCCTTTTGGGTTTCATACTTTTTCATTCCCATTTTGTAGAAGACACACAGATGCTCAAGGGGTATCAGTTTCCCATTACTGAGGTCAGAAGTTGGAAGTAAGTTTCACTGGACTAAAAGGGCATCAACCCTAGGGGAGAATTCGTATCCCCACACTTTGTAGCTTGCAGAGGGTGTCTTCACTTCTTCCCTGGGGCCTGTTCCTCTTCTTCAAGGTGAGCAAGCCTTGAATCTGACGTCCGCTTGCATAGTCACATCTCCTTCTTTGACTCTTCTGCCTCTCTGTTCCATCTGTTTGAGGATCCTTCTGATTACATTGGACCCATCCAGATAATCTGGGATAATCTCCCTATTTCAAGATCCTCTACTTAATCAATATGCAAAATCCCTCTTGCAGTATAAGTCAGTGCATTCACAGGTTCCAGGGACTGGGGCATGGACATCTTTCATGGACAAGGACTTTATCCTGCCTGCACAGTGAAGTACCTTGCTTGGGTTACACAGTGGCAGAGTCAAAATTCACACCCAAGTCTAAGTTTGTCTGTCTTCACAGCCCCAGATCTCAACCTCTGACTATAAACTTCAATTTAATCAGTGGAAGAAGCAGTAAATCATACAGTTGAAGTGTAAATAATCAATGTAAATATAGTCAGCATAGGAATAACAACACAGACATTAACCTTACTGATCTTCACGTCCTACTTGGTAATAGACGTGAACTCATTCGTTGATTTGTTCTGAGTGTGGATATCTGATTGACTTTTTTTACAAGGATCCCTGAATCCATTTGTCTTTCACTGGGTGACTTAATGAACAAGGAGCCTTTGGGAGAACAAGTGACCACTGGGGAGGTTGATAGGAAAGGGTTTTAGTAGAGCTGCCAGTTTGCAAAGGATGGTGGGAAAAAGATGAAGATGACAGCGACAGACTTTCCTTTGCTAGCTCTGGCAATTTCTCTTGGCTACTTGGATGAGTTCCTCAGATGAGACCATCGCACATCATCCACTGAAAGCCAAGACCACCTCCAGCTTGGGAGGCTTATGACTCTCAGGTCAACTAGAAAATCAAGAGCCTATGTTGTGCGAGGTCTCCAAAAGGCTGTAACAAGTTAAGAGAGGCCTCTCCCTCATTCTTCCCAATCTCTCTCTTCTCTGCCCTTCGTCACACACTTAGTTAATATCTGAGGTTTAGTATACTCTCAAGTTCAAAATGTGTACCCATCACTGAAAAAGCTGTCTGAACAATTTGAAAAAGGAGGAAGAACACAGATCTTGGCATCTGGAGTCTATCCTAGGTCAACTATTAGCCAACCAGAAATCTGTGGTCAAAGCACCAGCCTTGCTGGCCTTAGTTTTCTTTTGAGAGCAAAGTGAGGAGGAAAGGGGCAACAGAGAGAGTCTAGCTGACCTCTAAGTTCTTGCTAGGCATAGGACTCCATAATGCTGTATTTATCTATGTGTGTTAATTACTGGGCAGGAGGATCAGATAGAAGAGTGATTTTAAAAACTATGAATCTGCTTCCTGAATGGGGGTATAGCTATCTGTATAAAGAGACAGACACACAGATAGTTCAACTTTGCAAATTTATTCTTGCCATTTACCTTTTACAGCACCTTGCCCTTTTCTTACGGGATCACTTAAACTTCACTGCTGCTAATATAGTTTTTAGACTCAATTTTCAGAAATGCATAGATAATATTTTCAGTTAGCGGTAATTGCACATCATGCCGCTCTCAGGAGTTGATACGTTACTATCACACAATTTCTCTGTAATTTTCAGTTATATCCCTGAAGGGCCATCCCTCATGGAGCATGTAGAACTGAGAGGACAAATGAGTTTCAAAGTAGAAAGCCAAATCGGACTTAGTGGTAGTGGCTATTGCCACTTGTGTTGCAGAAATTTGTACACCTGCTTCCAAGGTCAAGGAGAAAAAGAATGTCTGGATTGATTCACACAGTCTTCTGTGAAAAGGAGAGGGTATATGGTAGCCCAGAACGGCAAATTGGCCATCTTTGATTCAGTATTTGCTTTAGAGGTACAAATCTCTCTGAAAGCACTCATCCTCATTAAGCATGATCTCTGTACAGGCTGGTGAGGATTTAAGGCAAATATCTGAAATGATGTCTTAGCTCACTGCAAGCATGGAGCTTGAGTTCTCTGACCCATGGGAAGGAAGATATGATACTTCAGGTGCATGAAGAACCTTGGTAATGATCACACAGTTCTTGCAATTTGACGTATTCTGTTGCATATTCCCTCAATTATTCCCACTATCTTTAACATTTTATCAGAATTTCAAAGCTGTTATAAATGATTATGCTAGTATAGATACCTCCTTTGCTATATTTTGATATATGTAGTGTAGATGGGTAGGTATTTGAATATATAACACTATCGTATATGTGTCTACATACCCATATGGAGAATCTGAATGAAAATCTTCCAAGTCTGACATACATAGGTTAGAATCCTGTCCTGTTTGCTTAACAGATGTAAGAAATTGCATATATCACTAGTTTCTTTTAGTTTCCTTTTATGTAATAGAAAGAAAATATTCTTAAAGAGATGTGAAATCAGTTAGAGATAATGCATAGAAAGTGGCCATTGCAGTATTTAGAACACAGTCATACTGGACTTTTCATCATTAGAATGCTCCATACTACATGTAACAGAAAACCCGATTCAAAATTGCTTAAACCGTTAGGACCTCATTAAGTCACATAATAAGATGCCCTGAGACGTGGTGGTTCCAAGGTTGATTAATTCTTTGGCTGAACAGAGTCATCACAGAGTCAAGTACTTTCTGTGTCACTTCTCTGCATTTCTCAGCCTGTTAGACTTCTCCTTAACCAGCTCTTTTCATGTCCCCAATAGAACAGATATGTCCCAGGTGAGAATCCAATAGGTTAAGAGACCAGCATGTCCTTGGAAACCTCTCCCAGTGACAGACTTTCCTTCTTAGAATCATGTCACCTGTTGGAGGCTGATACCCTTGGGAGGGGAATGGGACCATCACTGTTGACTTAGTTGGGGGAGGTTGGCTTATGGCTACAAAAACAAAGTCCATGTTTTGTTATCAAGTATTTGCACAATGCTAAATATGCATATTATGTATACACATTACACATTACATTAAAACCATTGTGAGTATACTCAAACTATAAAATTTTGATGTTTGGCCACAAATATTTTTCTGACATTGTTTGAAACTTTTGCATGACTGGAACATAATTTGCATTTATTTGGGCAATTTAAAAATATAAGAGCTATGACCCTGGAGGAAAATTCTACCAAATTAGCTTTAACTATGCTTCCATGTTTTGTTTTGTTTTTGTTTTTTCTGTAGATTTTTTAAATGAGCAGTAAGATTTCTCCTGCCAGATTAACATGTTGAAACATCATAGTAAATATAAACCATAATTATGAAGACACTTTTATCTATTGAGAGGTAGAGACAGAAATGCTAAAACTCCATTCTCTTCAACTCTGTGAGACATTTCATGATTAGACATTCACATTTTCTCATGGTCCCTGTTTTAAAAAAACCATTAACCCTTGGAACTCTAGACTTTCATGAGTTCATGTTACATATGATAAATCTTACATCTATAGAGGAAGGCTATCCCCTTTGTGTATTCTTTGTTTCTTGTCATTTAATGAAATACATTGCAGGCCTCCCAGTAGAAATCCTAGCCTGGTGCTGAGCCCTCCTTCACTCTGCACTGGGTAACCTCTTTTCTGGTATAACTATACAATAAATCACTTCTAAGGCACCATAAAATATGGGCGAGGAAGGTCCTTCTTTACTTTTCTTTGTTCAGCTGATCTACCTTTGCATGAAGCCATAAAAATTAACTGCCTATATTTTCAATATCTGAAAATTCTACTTTCAATGTTTTATAGTTGCATTTTTGTTCACCAAGGTGAAACTTCTCTTGGGTTTCATTTAAAAAAAAATGTTACTCCGTAAAGGAAAATAGCCCTTTATTTGCTATCCCCTGTATATTCAGCCTCCATGATTTTCCTTTCTAATTGTTAGTCCTGCTGAATCCAAATGGTCCTGAGTTCAAATTCTGATTCCGCCGCTTAATCTCTTAGAGGCTCATTTTCCTCACTGGAAAGTTGGGGTGGTGTTTTCACCTGATATTAATTCAATCTGACCCTGAGTCTCAGGTGTAACGTTCTAGATGCTTCTGAATCCCTCACTCATTCATTCACCTCTTTGTGCAATAGATGTCTTCTGTGCATTTTCACTGTTCAGAGAGCATTTCTTTCTCTTTGCCTTCGCAAAGTCCTAGTCCAGTAAGTAGTGGATGACTGCACACAGGGTCATTCTCACAGCTATGTGGCCTGTAGAGTCATACCTAGCCACAGGAATGGAATGCTCGGGTGTGACCATCTTGAAATGTGAAATTCTTAATACTTTTTATCAAGGAACTTGACATTCTTCTTATATTGCACTGAGCCCTGAAAATTGTGTGGCCTGGCTATCCCTTATCACCAGCGGTATTTGATCTGTGTTGGTCTGAGTAGGCCAAAGAGTCGCCTACTCTTGTCTGAGCTCCCACTGTGTCACTTACTCCAGCAGCCACCTAACTTTGCCAGGCCTGAATTTTCAGAGCTGGAAAGCACAGCACTGTAGCCACGGTCCCAGGGTCATGGCTGTTAATCTCCAGCCCTCAGGAGAGGAAGACATAAGTAAAATGGTGTTGGGCTGGAATTTGGATTACAACACTGTACTTTGAAAACTAGGAACTAGAACATGGAGATTATGGAACCAAAAGAAAACTGAGAAAGTTGGGCTGAGTAGCAGAAACTTGACTTCTAGCCCAGGCCCACATGCTGTTTGGAGGTTTTACAATAAAATCAAACTGATTGAGCGCTGGCGTTATTCTGCTGATTTCATTTGGATCTGCCCTATTCTCTCCATAGATTTTATGCTAATCCCCTCCCCCCAAGTTACTGAAGTCATTCCTAAGCTTTTGGCCACCTTAAAAAAAGTCTATACAGGATCTTAAAATTTGTATATATAAATATTGGCATCCCTGCGAATTTTCTGATTTTAAGTCAGAGAACTTTTGTGTGTTGCAAGGTAATATATATTTAGTCAGCTCTCTGGCATGGATATGAACCAATCAAAACAGATCCATGTGTAGTGCCACATGATTGGTGTACTCTCTGAAGTCTTACACTTCAGCATTAACTTTTTTAAAAGTACTCTTGGGCCGGCGCAGCAGCTCAACAGGCTAATCCTCCGCCTGCAGCGCCGGCACACCGGGTTCTAGTCCCAGTCGGGGCGCCGGATTCTGTTCCGGTTGCTCCTCTTCCAGTCCAGCTCTCTGCTGTGGCCCGGGAGTGCAGTGGAGGATGGCCCAAGTGCTTGGGCCCTGCACCGGCATGGGAGACCAGGAGAAGCACCTGGCTCCTAGCTTCGGATCAGCGCAGAAGCCATTTGGGGTGAACCAATGGCAAAGGAAGACCTTTCTCTGTGTCTCTCTCTCTCTCACTGTCCACTCTGCCTGTCAAAAAAAAAAAAAAAGTAAAAAAGTGCTCTTGGACCCAGGGCACAAGAAGGAAGTACCACCTTTGAGTCTGCACTCATTCTGTAGGACCAGAGTCTCTCCTGGATCTGTCACTCTGCCATCTCTCTAAGCACTTTACAAATTCCATATTAATGTGTAGCTGTTTAGTGGAAGGCACAGACTTCAGATACACTGTTTTTCAAGTTGAAGTCACCAGCAAATTGCAATGATAAGAGACATTTCAAAGGGAACAAACAACTCTAACCTGAGATTCAGCAATCTTCATTTTTAGATATATCTTCAGTTCTGCCTGAAGCCACCTTTTGCTCGGCAAATTTGAGATCACAAGAGAACTGGATGCTCAAAGTGTCTAATCACCCACCTAAACATTTGCATCATTAAGTCTGGGCCGGCCTCTCTGCTTTGTAAACACACTTGTTTCAGCAGAGGAGAGATGGGAGCCTTTCTATAATGTTAAAAGCCACAAACAACTCCAGTGAAAGCCACAGTATCTGGAGCCAATTAAGATCAAAGCTATGATGCTTAGTGCTACAAATTTCATCACTTAAATATTAAGCAGTTTTTACTTAGACACTGATCAAGAGGTGTTAATGTAGATTCTTTTAAACAACTCAAATAATTTAGAACATGTGTATGAGAGGAGGAAAATTGCAGTCTTTTTGAGGGAGAAAATGGGAATCTTTTCCACTTTCAAGAGTTGTAAGCATTTTGTTTTTGGACTTTCTGAATGTTGTCCAGTTTATGGGGTATGTCTACTTATTTACTTTATTTCATTTCATTTTATTTTGATGGAGAACATCTTGACCTCTGCCTATTTTTATTGTGTGAAGCAATAGGATTCTAACTTAGAATCCTTGGAACCAAATGGGAGTTTACATTTTAGTTCCCAAGATGTTTCTTCTGGCCCTAATGGTTGGCTAACTGATGTGTTTACATTTGTATTAGCATTGAGTGGGCTGGTTTGAAAAGGGCCACAGAGATAGTTGAAGTCTGACTTCTTGTTGCTGTAACAACTAACTCGAGGCAGTTTTTCAGCATCACCCTTATCCACTATAGAATTTATTTTATGACTAAGAAAAATAGCCCAGTGTGAATGAATTCTGACATAATTGTATTCTAGCAACCATTTTGTCTGCTGCATAAAATGTAAACAGCACAGCTGTATACATCAGTTTGGCAAATATACATTTTGCGTTTAAAAGAAGTTTACTTTAACACTTCCATTGCCACTTATTTGCATCTTGGTGAGGTGGGGTGAAAACTCCAGCTAGAAACACGAAGTATGGCAGAGAAAACCTCCTGACTTCCAGCTACCACTCTTCCAGAACTTTAAGGCGAGTTTGAGATTTGAGTGAGCCAAGTCTTCATTCTTCATTTTCCTGTGTGTATTTTAAAGAAAAGAGATCGTAATGCCCCTGCTTAAACAATAGGGGTACAAACTTTTTTGGCTTTCAATATCCAAGTGGACAGTCAGTTTTCCGTTTGCTTTTGCTGGCTGTAGATTTGAGCGCTGAGAATCTAAGCTGTGTTTTCTTTCTACTATGTGGCTGTAATTCCTGGCTTTTAATGCAAAAGACAATCCCTATATTACTGGCACCAAGAGAACAGCAGTGATTTTGAATTGGCAGGGATCTTTATGAAAATATATTAAAGTTCATTCTAAAATTAGAAACTGTTGTTGCAGGTTTTATTTCAGCACTTTATATTTGGAAGTTTCAGAAGGAAAAAGTAGGAGGTAGGAAGGCAAGAAGAGCAAAACCTAAACTGTGCTATGCTAATTTAACTGAGATCTGTGAATTAGCCTGTATTTCTCTTACTGCACACCTGCAGCACAAATATGCCATGTAAAATGATAGAGGACTTGTTCTCTAGGGAATTACCTCCTGAAATAACTTTGATATTTTAAGACATACACCCTGCAAGTTCCAGGTATTAGTTCATTATTGTATTCATCACACAGATACTAATTGTCCTCACCAAGAACGTCCTCAGCTTCTTTGGGTGAAAGGTGACTTTATATTCTTAGTGGAGCATCTTTTCCTTCTGGGTTTTTTTTTTTTTAAGATTTATTTATTTATTTATTTGAAAGTCAGAGTTACACAGAGAGAGGAGAAGCAGAGAAAGAGAGGTTTTCCATCCGCTGGTTCACTCCCCAATTCGCCGCAATGGCCAGAGCTAAGGTGATCCAGGAGCCTCCTCCGGTTCTTCCCATGTGGGCACAGGAACCCAAGGACTTGGGCCATCCTCTGCTGCTTTCCCAGGCCATAGCAGAGAGCTGGATAGGAAGTGGAACAGCAGAGACGCGAACCGGCGCCCATATAGGATGCCGGCACTGCAGGTGGCAGCTTTACCCACTATGCCACAGTGCCAGCCACCTTCTGTTTTTAAAAGTTAAAAAATTACAGAGATCTGTCTTTAAAGGAGAAAAAATGAAAATAGCTTCTTTTTATTGTTTCTCCTCTAGTATTTGTCTATATAAATGTCTTTTTCTAAAGTCATGATAAGAGAACATAGAATTTTATCTGCTGATTTACTCCTACTTAACTATTACATCATAAGCTGAGGATTACTAGTCTTATTATTTAAATGGTTGCATAATATTCCATGAGCCTGGTATAATATACTTTTCATTCTTTCTCCGTGTTTAGAGATTTAAGCTGTCTCAAGTTTTATCACCATTTTCAATAAGCTGCTTTTTCTAATAAGTTCTATTTTCGTTCCGACTTTACATTGTTTGCTTAGGATAAGTTATCATAGGGAAATTACTGAGTCAAAAGTTAGTAGTGTTAGTGCATGTGTGTGTTACACATTGACAAATTATTTTGTAAAATGATTGTACTAATTTACCATACCACGTGCAATATATTGATTTCATCTCAACTTCAATAATACTGTATTAAAAAAAACTCAAAACAAAGGAAGCTAATTTTGCCAATGCAAAATTGTACTTCCTTTATACAATCTGATTTTCTGTGAATGCTAACCAGAAACCCGATTTTTTGAGAGACTGGGACCAGACATATTAGGGACAAGTCTTGTACTGTTTGACACAAAGAAAGAAAATCTGAAGACTTGCTGGGGAATTGTCATAACATCTGTGCTCTGACTGAAGGTTCCCAGGTCTCTGCAATATATCCAGCCCTGACAGCTAATTTCAATCTTCAGCTGGACCAAGAGGAAGGAGCAAAGGAAGCAATATTTCAGGGTAGAGATAATACTGAGAAGATCCAGGAAGAGATTGTTCCTTAAACATGGAGTATATCACTGATCTAGCTGCACATGAAACCAATCCAAAACCTAGTGCTTAAAACTGCTACATTTATTTAGGAAATGAGGCTGTAATTTCAGTAGAATTTAGCAGAGATAGGATACAGTTCTGAGGTGGCTCACTCACATGGGAGGCCGTGGACACTGCCTATCAGCCAGGAGCTCAGTCAAGGCCAAGAGCCGTGGTCTGAGTTCTCTCTGTGTGGGCCTCTTCTTGAAGGCTTCTTTATAAACAGCTTGGGCTTTCTTATGCCGTGGTGGCTGGGTCCCAACAACAAGTATCCAAAGAAACAGGAAGTGGAAACTGCCACTTACGAAGTTCTGGGCCTAGAAATTGGCACAGCATTGCTGTCACTGTATTCTATTACTCAGCCACAGTCCCAGGCTCCCAGTTGGGATTTATATAAACATTTGGGGACCATGATTTCAAGCTGCTATTGGTATTCCCAGATCTTTCCTGCAACACCATTGACTGGGAAGTAGGATAGGCCTGGCCTCCACCCCTAATTTCCAGAGAACTCCAGGGGTGGGTTCTCTACTTGCCTAATCCACTGTTTCCAGATCAAGGAATCCAGCCCTGTTTCTCTTGGACTGATATCAGCACTATGGAGAATCTAGCAGTGGTCTGTGCTCATCCCACCTCACCCCAGGGAGGCAGGTTGCAGTACTTTAAATCTTCTGTGCCGTTGCTCTTTTCTGTTAGTATAGATTTTACAGGTAGATGTGAGTGTGTTGATGCATCTTAAGAAGAATAACGACATTAAGTATATTTGGTGCATTTATACTGGCAAAATGCTTGACTTCTAATGTGCTGACGGCCATATTAATGAGAGTCCCACCTGATTACTGAGTGGTTGATTTAGGTGTTTCTCTTACTGGTTCCAGAAAAGGGAAATTATTTGAACTATGGTTTCTTGGATCTGTTTTCCAAAGAATACCTCAAAAGAGAATTGGGCACGTAGAAGAAGATACTGAAATCATCAGAAGTAGTCTTCAGAAAAGGCCAGAATACCCCAGTGTAGGAGACAAAGCTGGGAAAGCATAATGATGCTAATAATACAATCAACAACAATAATCACAATAAGCGCTATTGCACTTACTTGCACAGTTTTAAATGTTTTCTGTGTATTAAGTCTGCCACCCTCAAAACAGCTATTTAAGGTGGCTGTTTAAATTTTCTGTTTTCAAAGATGCAAGTTGAAATAGTCTTTCCAAGGTCACACAGCCAATGAGAGGTGGAATCAAAATGTTCTTAAAGTAAGCCCTGTTTCCGGGAGGAATTATATGAGAGTGTTTATTCGCAGGTGTGGTAAGATGGGTCATGATCTAGTGTCTCCCTCCCAGGGTTTCATGCGTTTACACTCCTTTTTCAGCCACTTAATGAGGGTTGGGGTGGGGTGGGGATGAGAACTTCACGCTTTACTGTTTTTTTTATTGGCTGTGAAAGAACAAAGTAAAAAGAGCAGACAAACTGTCCAGAGATGGAGACCAGTGTGTGCTGGCCCCTCACAGCCTCTCTGCCTGGACCACCAAACATGCGGAGGAAGTAGTTCCAAAGGGCTCCCATCTTTGCGTCTGAAGGCTAGGAACAGAGGGAGCAGCTTGTTTCCCGCAGGTGCACCAGAGCAAGGAGGCACCCAGTATATAGTCTTCCTTGACTGTACTCAACTCACAGACTTGAATGCTGGATTAAGGACAGTGGTGAAGAGGCCTCCGAGCCCTAGCGACCCTTCAACCCTACAGATGGATGTAGGAGGAAGAGGTGGAAACAAGTTCCCAAGTCCTAAGGAGGCAAGATCTTGGCTCACTGTCTGCATGAATCTCCTCTCACTATTTTTGCATAGAGATACGTATTTTATTTGATTTTTCTGATAGTTACCTGCTAGATCATTAGACTAGAAGAATGAATGTAGGGGAAATAGTGCTATTCACATCCTAAAATAACAGTAATAAAACCAAGCTAAAAATATGATAGTGCACTTATCTTAACAAATTATAAATGCCTCCATCTCCTTTTCTTTTCTTCCCCAGTTTTTTTTAAAGCATGATTACAAGACCACAGATTTCAGAGACAAATCGACTTAAGCCCCACTATTGAGTTTTGTGACCAAAGGCAGATTATATCATCTACAAATTTGGAAAAATATCACCAAATCCTAGGGGTGCTTAGCACAATGCCTAATGCTTCGTTGGCTTTGAACCCTGACTTCTGATCATTATCTTCTCTACATTTCAGTATCTAATATCTGCATATTACACACAACTCCAGGTGTGTTGCATGAAAACAGCATGAGAATGTTACCAGACAAACTCCCCCTTCTTAGTGGGGCTGGCACTGGGAATATTTCGTGCATTGACCTGTGAACTTAATTCCATGAATTAGTCATGGATTCTACCTTCCAGGAACTCAGTCTAAGCAGAAAGCTGGGCAAGTGGCTGGACAGTGCTACCCGCCATGGCAAATCCACTATGGAAATGGATGGAGAATCGTGGGAGGAGACTGGGGAGATGGGACAGGTTTTAAAGTGGTGATGAGCCCGAAGGAACAATTGGGAATTTGCCAGTCAGAGAAGCTGTGGAAGGCATTCCAGAGCCAGAGAGCAGCAAGAGCAAGGGGCAGGAAGCCTCAGCAGGGCTAGCAACTTGCAGAGTTGATGCGTAAGTGGAAACAGGAATGTGACTGATTACTGGAGCACAGGCACAAAGCAATGCCAGTCTACTGGGTTGAAGCAAACTGCGACTAAATAAAGCACTGATAATAATACTCCTTCTTCACACTTGAACAGCACCTTTACAGTTTACAAAGTATTTTTACTCAAATTTTCTCACTTGTCCCTTTTAAAAAAAACATGATGATGTAGTCAGCAGAGATGCTCCCTTATCTAATCTGCAAGAGGTGAGACAGGAGGGGGCTGGAAGGCTGCAGAAGCCCACATGTGCAGGTGCAGTTGGTGCCTTGCTGCTAGGGATCCTCCTGTTATTACAGTGGCCTCCGTTTCTTCTCCCTGGGGCAGCTGAACTGCAGTGAAGAGAAAAAGAGGCAAGAAGGTGTGACCAACTCACTCAGTGAGGTATTGGTTAGGGCTTGGGAATTGTAGTTAGTGAATCTCTTGAATCAGGACCCCCTGTTGGGTTGGGGTTGCATTCACATTAATGGCTGCCTCTTCTGTTGAGTCCCTACTAATCAGAACATGCCTGGGACTGTCAGCATGCATAGCACAAAAAGGGCACCTCTGCCTCTCCACCCAGCTTGCTACAGACACGACCACTGGGAAAGAAACCCACAGGGTCATCCTTTCTTTCCACCAGTCCTGCTGGAACTTGTTGTTGTAACCCCACCTTGTCCCTGTATCCTTTGTACGAAAAGAACTCATACCTTCCACATTACCTGGTTTTTAATCCTTTGTTTTTATCTAAGCAATGCAAGTTTGTAATAAGGGGAAGAGGAGAAGGGAGGAGGAGAAAGGAAGCAAATCACTTTTCCTTCCAAAGGTAATTAGGCTAATTTCTCTTTTCACCATTGGTCAACTTGTTTGCATGTCTATAGCAACACTTTTTTTAATACCACCCCCAGGATGCTTTCTGTGACTAAGATAGAATTTGGAGCCCCAGGTCCAAGGCTCTGCTCAATGTAGGAAAGGAATATCATTGGAATATTCTAAGTCCTACGTGGCAATTTTGGTGATTGCAAAAATCAGTGGAAGACTTAATCTTCCTGTGGTCGTATCTGCAGCTCTAATGTGAATGCCTGCACATTATGTACTACACCATGGTTAATGGGTTTGGTGTGTGTCTGTTCGTTACCAATGATCACGGTGACCTATCATTAGCAGTTTATCACCAGTACACAAAGTGTTCTTTAGAGGTTTTCCAAATGTTTTCTTGACAAGAATTGCACACAACAATTTATTCAACAAATTTAAGCTGGTGGTTACGGTGTACAGGTCCCACATCTAAGTCCCTGGATTTGGTTTCCAGCTCTGGGCCCTGACTCCAGCTGCTGCCACCTCACAGAGGCAGCAGTGATACAGTTGGGTTCCTACGACTCATGGAGGATGCATGCATTGAGTTCCTGGCTCCCAGGCTTTTGAGGAGTGAACCAGTAGATGGGAACTCTGCCTCCTGTCTTTCTGAGAGGACACAACCCCTGCACACGAGGCAGTCACACTGGTATGGGTGTGAGTGAATAAACTGGGAAAATAAGGAAATGCAATGTTATGTAGAATGTGCTCTGATAGAAGTAAGCACAAGTTTTGGTGGCAGAGGAAGGAAAAGGGGGAGGATCCTGGTAAGAAGTGATTTCTCATTGGGATTTAGCCATGGGAAGGAAAAGGAAAGAACGCAGAGGGCATTCCAGATCCTGAGAACAGCACATGCAAAGGCAGAAAGTCAGGAGAAGCCAGGCCTGATGCTGGACTGATAGGGCTCCTTGCACACCCAGAATACAGGGTGGGAACAGAAGAGCCCCCCACTGCTGTCCCCTGGTCTCTCCTGGGCCCTACAGTTTGTCAGGCCACTGCTGACTATCGCTGTGGAAACTTGTTTTTATTTTTGTCTCTCAAATCCATTTGGAGTCTCTCTGAGGTTTGCCATAGGAGTGACAGGAAGAATAGTGGATCTGCAGATGAATGAGCCAGAAGCCTCCCACTTGCTGTAGAGCCTCAAGAAATTCCTTAAAATCCATGCCTGAAAGGTGGAGACTAGTTCAGCATTTACCAAGTCAATACCAGGTATCAGACCCTGAGGAGGGTGCGCAGTTATGAAGACGAAGCAGATGAAAGAAAGGGCTTCACTGGAGATGGAAATTCTATCCCAAGCCTTTAGAGGACAGCATAGCTAAGACACCTACTTTGAAAGCATTAAAACCCATCCTCCCCGGTCTAGCTTGCATATGGCTGAGACTGGGGGCCTGATATCTCTCATGTAAGTTTATGCAATATTTCCATCAGCTATGTTTGGGGATGCAGAGCGGGGCTGAGAAAACTAGATACAGATCCTGAGTGTATGTGAAGCGGCTTGTGCAGCCTATCATACTATGTAAAGGAGACATTAGACAAATGCGTTCACTGGGGGGAGGAGGGGCCTGAGCCCCTAGCCCTGGGCCCAGGGAAGCTGCAGGTATTACTCGAAGGCTGTGCTTCCCAAGGCCACATGGTTATGGGAGAAGCACACCCTCTGCCATTCCATCTGGGACACCCTTAGAATGCCAAGTCCACATTTGTACGTGCCAAGCAAGAGCTACTCCATGTTCAACACATCTGTCAGCTTGCACTACAAAGCCATTTGTGCCTTGCCCTTAGAGATCAGAGGCAGAGACTGCAGAGCTCTCTGCCTGGGGTTCAGAGGGAGCACATGCACTTTGTATCCTAGGCAACCCCAATGCTGTACGAATCATCTTTGAGTAAATGGCCTTTTACAACCCGAGCACTAAACTCAAAATCATAAAATCTCACTTTTGGAAGAGACCTTTGAGATCACCTACATTCTGGCTCCACCTCTCATTATACAGGTGAGGACGCTGAAGCTGCAGGACGGGCTGCTTCCTTAGAGGCTAAGGCGGGAGTAGAATCCAGGTTGCCTAACTCCCTGTTATCTCCAGGTGTGTTTAATGTCTGGCATACGATTAACATCCCTGGGGTGATTCATAAGGAGAGGTGAGAATTAATGTAGATAAGGGTGCGTGATTACCTCTGGCATAAGAACCACAAGCCCTTCCCCAAGGTTGTATCTTTACTCTTGAACAGGCTGCCCAGCGCTCACCCTACCTAACAAGAATGATTATGGTGCTTGCCGTGTGCCAGGTAGGCTCTTTACCGTGAGGGAGCTCTTGAAAGAACTCATTCAGGAATGACTCTAGACAACAATAATGTGCTGCATGTTTTGTTTAAAAAAAAAAGCTAGAAGAAAGGATTTCGATGCTAAGCGTTTGAGGAGTTAGATCTGTTTACCCTGATTTGAACATAATACAATGTATTCATGTATGCAGACATTTCATGGTATCTCATGACTATGTACAATTTTTATCTATCAGTTACAAATAAAATAAAACAGGAACTTGGAGAGGTTGCTACTGGTGTTGGCTTCAGTTTACAAGGTAAAGAGAGATGAAAATGGTTAGCCAGCTTGTGCAAAGTCAGGGCCTGGTTAAACAGCCAAACCAGGGGTCCTCGCTCTGGCAGTCTAGCACCAGAGCCCATGTCCTCCACCGCTGTGCACTTCCCAACTTCAGTCAGCTTCCTTCCCAACAATAGCAAGGATCTAGCTTTGCTCACGCCCTCTTGGGCTGCCTTGCATTGATCTAATAAAAACTGGCAAGCGAGACTGTAAGGACTAGTATGTGTTTACTTAAACTCCCTTTTTATCTCTGCAGACCCAGAGGTTCCAAAAGTTCATCATCCATCAGATACAGACCCCAGACAAAGATCAGCACATGAGTCACAGAGGCTCTGATTCTAGTCCAGACTGGCCTTTCCCGAAGTTTTGCTGGTCATAAAAGTTACTTGCTTCTCACTCTTGGTCACAACTTCATCCCTGCTCCAGAATCATTCAGCTGAACTAACTCACCAGAGACTTCATTTCCATTGTGAGGACAAAATACATTTACGAAAATAATCATTTTGAAAAAATATACCAACTCATAGGAAGTCACAGTAATAGTTCAGAGAGTCACCCTTCACCCAGAAAGTGCATTTTAGAAAACAGCAGCACTGACTTATGGGATGCTGATGTTGGTAATACTTTGGATCCTTGCAAACCAGCTGGCAATCCTGTCTACACTGGCAATAGACAAGCAACTGTCACTGTATTTTCAAATTCAGAGGACAGATTCAAAGTCCATATTTTTGGCGAACAGAAAATCAAAGGACTTGGATGAGGAATTCTTGGCTTTTTTTGTAGAGGGACCATTGTTCTTTCTTTGGGTTGTTAGAGTTTTAATCCAGTAAACCTTTCAACAGCTGCTTTAAAGCATGAATCTCTGGTGAGGTGGTTTGCAGGATACCAAGCACAGAGAAATGAGCTCCTTAAAACATAGTGAGTCCGGTTGCTGTTGGCAGTGATGACACACACAGATTCCTGGACTCCATTGACAACCGGGTTCTGCACTGGCATCACCATCCTTGGATCATACGTTGCTTAATTCATCTGCTTCTTCCTTCCCTTTGTCAGACAGGAATAGAAGCAGCAGCACACCCTCAGCCCTTCTTGCCTCGGTATGGTTCATATTCTTTGGAAACCTGAAGAAAGCATTATGGAGGATATTGAAAGCTAGGGCCACAGAGTGGTTGCATCAGACCAGTCAATGGAATCAGAACAAACATGCTCTACTCCTGTCATCCCAGCCCAGAGGGCAGAACCAGGCATAGACCCAGGCCCTATTATCCTGAACAGAATGTCACATGCAAGCCATATGGCAGCCCCAGCAGGTCATCTGGTAGAAAAAGCTGATGTTCCAAAGATAGGCTGAGTCCTTTGGCATCTCTGTCAGCTCTCAGAGCCTTGAGTCCTGCCTTTGTTAGAATGGCTCCTTTTCCTGGAGGCAGAAGGGGAGCAGCCTGGGCTGGCTGGGACTGTGTGTATGGAGGAGATAACAAAGAAAAGGCTTTTCATTTCTCTTGTCACTAGTTAGCCTTGAAAACCCTTCAGCAGTCCTCCCCCAACAAAGGAGACAGCATTGTTCATTTCTGCCACAACAATCTCTCGCTTTGTCTTTTTTTTTTTTTTTCTTTTTCAATTGCAGAGGGTTCCTGTGCTTTATAGTCTCTCAAAGCCAGTCCTCATCTTGATCTCTTAAGAAGTTCATATAGAGGCAGGCGTGTGGCCTAGCTACTAAGACGCCTGCTTCCCATAGAGGAATGCCTGGTCTGTACCCAGCTAGACCTGGATTGAGCTCCCTGCTGCCAGCATCAGCCCAGTCCCTGGGCCCCTGGGCCACTGAGGACATTTGGAGAGTGAATAAGAAGATGGGAGCACACTTTGTGTGTGTGTCTGTCCTGCAGTTTGTCTCTATCTCTCAAGTAATGTCTCTGGCATTGTAGCATAGTGGGTAAGGCTGCCGCCTGCAACGCCAGCATCCCTGGTGCTGGTTCATGTTCCAGCTGCTCCACTTCTAATTCCAGCTCCTTGCTAATGGCCTGGGGAAGATGGCCCAAGTGCTTGAGTCCTTGCTCCATATACGAAAGACCTGGAGGAAGCTCCAGGCTCCTGACTCCAGCCTGGCTCAGCTCCGGCCATTGCTGCCATCTGAGGGAATAAACCAATGGATGGAAGAACCCTCTGTCTGTCATTCCCTGTCTCTAACTCTTTCAAATAAATAAATAAAAATCTTTTAAAAAATTTATAAAGAAAGGTTACTGTATTTTTAAGAAGACTTATTTATTTATTTGAAAGTCAGGGATCTTCTATCTGCCGGTTCACTCCCCAAAAGCTTACAAAGAGCTGGGGCTTGGCCAGGCCAAATCCAGGAGTCTGGAACTCTATCTGGACCTCCTACATGGTATGTAGGAACCCAAGTACTTAAACCATCATCATCTTCTTCCTCCCAGGTTGTGCATTAGCACAACTGGATCTGAAGCAGAGGTGGAAATCAGTCCCAGGCACTCTGCTATGGGATAAATGTGGGCATACCAATAGGGGGGTCTTCACCGATTGTGCCACAATGCCCGCCCCTGGAAACTGATGTATTTTATCTCTTCCTAGATGCAAGATTCTTTTTGCATTGATAGAAGGTTCCTCTTTTCCTGAATTTCTTGCATTATTTTCGCATGAAATGAGGATTGTTTCTAGAAGAATGTGGCTTTTAAAATGTTATCTGATTTGAGTTAGGACAGACAGGCAAAAGCTTGTAGGCAAGTCGCTGGAATTATTCTCCCTAGAGCGAAGGTTCTGATGAGAGGTCAGATTCTAGGATCCTTTTCAGGTTTGCTGTGAATTTAGCAAGGACAGGTTAGGTCCTGTTTTCTGTCCCTTCCTGCCCAATTCTTTTTAAATTCAATTTCTTTTTGAATTATTAATATGTGATCAGAAACATTACAATTCAGATGGTCATGTGCTTTGCTTTAACAACAGTTAGACTTAAAGTGAAAATCTTGCATTAAACCTGCTTTAATTTTCAGAACACATTTAAGTGGCTAGCTTTCTCATGCACATAAAATCTAATTAAAACCAACAAAACTGATCCCTCCCCACCTTTTAGGAAGATATTGGTTTTTTTAAAAGCAAGGCATAAGGGGCCTGGCGCTATGGCACAGTAGGTTAAAGACATGGCCTGAAGTGCTGTCATCTCAGATGGGCACCAGTTGCAGTCCCAGTCACTCCACTTCTGATCCATCTCCCTGCTAATACTCCTGGGAAAGCAGCAGAGGATGGCCCAAGTCCTTGGACCCTGCACCCATGTGGGAGACCCAGAAGAAGCTCCTGGCTTTGGCCTGGTCCAGTCCAGTAGTTGCAACCATTTAGTCGCTCTCTCTCTCTTTCTCCCTTTCACGTTCTCTCTCTCTCTCTCTCTCTCCTTCTCTCTCCCTGTAACTCTGCCTTTAAAACAAACAGAAACAAAAAAAAAGCAAGGCATAAACAAGGAACTTCCATAGCCCTCAGCCAGCTCTGTTTTCCATGGTACCTACTGCCACTTCTCTTTCTTTTCTCTTCTGTCAGAATCGAGTCCTAAGAAAAGTTCTTATGTATTCATAGCAATTTCTGGCTTAAGTTATGCTTTACTACTACTTACTTTTATAACTAGAAAAAAGGGCATCAGTCAAAGAAAAGAATTTCCCATTGCGGACTTTCAGGCACACACCAGCCAGCGAGTAGGGTTTTATTTTATATCTGTTTGTTGGGAGATGGGAAGCCATGTAGGCTTCTTCTCATCTGCCAGTCCCATATACCGTGCTCTCTAATCTCAGGAATAGCTTTGCTTTCCTTCCCTTTGTTCTGGGAAAGTTGCAAAATGAGCAGGAATTTCAGCGGGTGGTGAGAGAAAGCACTTAGTTCTTTGGCCTGTGTTGCCCATTTCTCCTGGATCAAAGAGAAGGTTTGTTAATCCCGGTGCAGGTGTGAAAAGAGACATCTGTTGCCATTTGTAAAGAACCCCCTGGTTCTCACCGCCTGAAACTCATGGACCAGAGCCTCATGAGGATTATTTGTCAAAGCCCTAGGAAAATGACAGGAGGCTCAAGACTAGGCGTTTGGGGCAATGGTGAAGAGGTGCTGATTTGGATGTGGCTCATGTACCACAGCTGAGTCCTGTCGTGTGTGCTAAGCGTTCTTGATTATTTCTTCCTTTATTCCTTAAATATTTCTAAGGACCTCTTAACCTTGGGGTAGACCGCAGCACAATCTGTTGGAGACCAGCATCTACATAGTATGATAGTGTGATTAGCCATCCTGAGCAGAGCAGAGCACCTGAGGGAGAGGGATTTGGGGTAAAGGGAAGAATGGGCATGCACAGTGGGCCACAGAAGCTTGGGCAGATGAGTAGGAAGGGTGTTTTAGAGAGAATAGTGTGTACAGAAGACCCTAGTTTGGGGTCAAGGTTACAGAGTCACAGTATATGAAACAGAAGTTGGCAGGAATAAGATTGTAGAGGGCCTTGTACATCTTGGAAGTGAATATGGGCTTTACACACAAGCCCTCAGGAACCATAACTGTGCCTTTGGATAGCAAGGCAGCATGGTACTATTTGTCTTGGAAAGATCATTTTCTTGGCTTTGTGAAGGATGAACTAGAAGTCTACGAGAGCAGTAACCAGTTAGGAGTGGATTCTAGAACCATGATGCGATGGAATCAATAGGATGCACTGACAGTACAAAAGAGAGACTGACTCCTAGGTTTAAAACCCAAGTGGCTGAATAGGATGTGAAAAACCATCACTAATAAAAGTAACATTAGAAGTTGTTAGTTATTGGATGCTTCCAAGGTCCACAGGGTTTGTTTTACATGGATTATCTCATTGAATCATCATAATAAAAGTGCTGTTGTTATTAATAGTAGACAGGAGAGCGTGAGATTTTGAGAGGTTAAGTAACACGTCCAAAGTCACATGGCTAGGAGTGATGTTTATGGATGTGAACCCCGGGCATGCTCAGCTCACAGCCTGTGCACTCCAGGGAATTCAGCAGGAAGAGAAGTCAAAGCAAGAGTGTTGTAAGTTTAGTTTTAGTCTCGCCAATTTAAATGACATATAGCAGAGTTAGACAGCTGGATCTGGAGGTGAGGGATGTGGTTGGTGCTGGACTTGTGGATTTGGGATTCAGTTAATTGGTGCTAGTAAAGAAGGTGTAGGTAATAGGAGGGAATCACCAGAGACTCAAGAGGGAGCCATAGTAGGATGAGCTTGGGCAGGTGGCTGGAGTACTGGAGAGGTAAGCAGAACTAGGTGAGCCAGAGATGGTCTTTCAAGAACTGATGGAGAGACAATATGATTCCATGCCTCAAGGACATGATGGAAGACTTAAAATAAGGGTTGGCCTGGATTTGGCCACAAGGTAGTCAGTGAGCTGGAGTTAAAGTTAGGCTGGGCTGGGTTAAAAATGTGATGTAAAATGGGAAAATGGTCTCAGACTTCTGTTCCAAGTCTGGCTGGGAAAGAAATGGGAGAGAAGATAACAGGCAGGGAAGGTGCGGCTGCTTATGATGGAAACCTCTTGAGATGCTCATTGCTCGTGTGTTCAGAGGAAGGAACCAGGGAGCAGTGGGCTTTCACGGAGATTTTCATCCAAGAAGGTAGGGCACAGACACTTAGAGGACAAAGATATCCCCTACTTTTAATTTACCACTTCCCTTTTGTTACACGAAGAAACAGCCCAGGGAGGTGAAGTAGGTCGTCTGTGGTCACTCATGTGTGACCGGAGATCTGGTACTAGGTCTCTCCTCTCCTAGCTGCCAGTGTCCATGGGGGCGGAAGAATCCCTGATGTGCTCCTCAGGGTACCAAGTCCTCAGTTGTCCACAGTGGCTCCTAGAGAGGAGCCTTCAAGCGCATATCCTGCCAGCTTCTGATGTGTCAGCAGGGCTGCAGCTGCGTGCAAGGTGAGTCACAGAGATGCTTTGTCATTTCCTCAGCACGCCACTGGGCAGAGTTTGAGGTGGCTAATTATAAAGTGTTATTTTTCACAACAGAGCAGAAAGCCTCTTCCCCCAACCTGCACACCCAAATTCCCACAGAGAGGAAGGGTCTCTTGAGTCAAGGAGCTTTCGGCCCCTCTTCCTGGACCAGAGAGAGGGAGGATTTTTTTTTTTTTTTTTTTTTTGCTTAGCAGTAGAGATTCCTTATATGAAAAGTTGGTGCTCCTCCAAGACCCTCTTAGCAAGTGTCATTAGGTGAGCCTGGGTGCAAGTAGCTACCCATGCTTTACAGAACAGCCCAGAGGACCCTGCCCCAGCTCTCCTTAGGGGCCCTTTGGCGTCTGCACATGCTTACTGATGGTTACAGTCCTGTGTTCTCACCACCCACAGAAGATGAAAGGCCCTGCAGTTCAGTGTGTTTTACCTTATGTCCCAACTGTTAGACTGTCAGCCTAATTGTCGCACCATTTTGATTAAATCCTGATGCTGATCACTGATTAAAATCCAAAGCCCTACCCAGAACACATTGGTTGGAATCTAGACAAGTGAAGGCTTTATAGACCTAAACCTGTCTTTTGCAATTAACTTGCAGTCACAACCTCTGTGTCTTGGTGGGCTCCAAGGAATAGCAACCAACTTGCTTCTCTTTGCTCCCCTGCAATCTACCTAAACCCATTGCTCCTTTTCTGTTTTGTCATGTGGAGCTGCCAAGTGGTAAATCCATAATTCCTGTACCTCCCAGGGCTGTCATTCTCATTGCCTGCATTGTGAACAGTACTCCCTGTAACTTCACAGATGACAGAGTGAATGGCATCTTATGGTGCAGCCCTAGTTCCATTCCCCTCCACTTCCTTTCATTCACATGGTTCTCAGCAAGAACGGTCAGGGCGATTGGCAAGTAGAAGCAGGGTGCCCCTCCTGCCTGGGTCGCTGCCCTCTGTTTATTGTTTATTTAACAGTATTGTATAAATCTGAATTACTGGCCGGCGCTGCGGCTCACTAGGCTAATCCTCCGCCTTGCGGCGCCGGCACACCGGGTTCTAGTCCCGGTCGGGGCGCTGGATTCTGTCCCGGTTGCCCCTCTTCCAGGCCAGCTCTCTGCTGTGGCCAGGGAGTGCAGTGGAAGATGGCCCAGGTGCTTGGGCCCTGCACCCCATGGGAGACCAGGAAAAGCACCTGGCTCCTGGCTCCTGCCATCGGATCAGCACGGTGCGCCGGCCGCGGCGGCCATTGGAGGGTGAACCAACGGCAAAGGAAGACCTTTCTCTCTGTCTCTCTCTCTCACTGTCCACTCTGCCTGTCAAAAAAAAAAAAAAAAAATCTGAATTACACAGGAGTCCAAAAGGCTGATCTTGCCCTGAGAGATCCAGTAAGGCTAGAGTGACTCAGGAAACTTCACAGTTCGTTCACACTTGTGTCAAGAACTGATGACGTGAGACATACTTGTCCCAAGGGACTGAAAGACTTCCTTAGGCTTTGAGCAATTAGCAAGACTAACTAGGCCAAGACAGGAGGTGAGAGGGGCCACCGGAGGGCAAGTCTTGGATGGCAAAGGTGGCTGACACATTCCAGAGTGGACTAAGCACAGGGAAGCAAGACAGAGACCCAGGATAAGACTGGTGAGGGAGACATGAATATAACACAAAAGGCCCGAAGGGCACATTCAAAAGACTTTGGCTTTACCTAAGAGTAAGAGGATATTACTGGAAGAGTATGAGATAATATGACTGGGTTTATATTCTAAAAAGATAATTCTAGAAAATGACTGGGAGACCATCAAGGAGTGGATAGAGGAGAGTGAAAGGTCAGAAGCACGTGGTGTAAGGGAAAACTGGAAATACCATGCTTTTAAAGCGGTGAAAGGCAACTGTGTCTATAAAGCTACTGGGCAGCCACACACAAGAAGGCTAGAAAGCGTCCATCGCATTTCGTGCCTGGGGATCACCCGTCTTTCCAGAGAGATGTTATTGAGAAAGGATAGAGTTGGTCCTTGTATATAAAATTAAACTAAAAATGAACCATAATGAAGAAGGGGATGGGAGAGGGGGTGGGAGGTGGGATGGGAGTCGGGATGGGAGGGTGGATATGGGGGAAAGAACCACTATATTCCTAAAGTTGCACCTATGAAAAATGCATTCATTAAATAAAAGCTTTAAAAAAAAACACAGGAAGAATGAATAGGAGGTGAGGAGATGATGACAGTGGGCATAGAAAATTTTCTCCCAATGTCTGAGTGGAATCAGAGAGGTGGTGGTGGTGGGAAGAGGTTGTAGGGAACAGGAGGAGCTTTTTGATTTTTTTTAACCTGAGACAGGCATGAGCACATTTAAATGCTGATGTGTAGTATTTGATTAAGTTGAAGTTGCAGAATATATCAGAGAAAGAAAGCAGTAGAATCATTGTCTTTGTATTCAAGAAAAGATTGAAGGGGTAGTGTATAGGGCACATGAGGAGGAGCTGATACGGTTGGTAATGGCAAGAAGCGAGGATTGAGGGTGTTCCCATCGGCGGTTGAAGCAGCTGTGGAGCAGAAGCAAAGAATGCAGTAGAATGCAGAGAAACAGCTCATCAGGCCCCGAGGAAAGCATGAGAGTATAAACGTGCTGATTCAGAAAATGGCAGCTTTAGTAGAGAAATGTGGAATCCTCATGGAGTGTCACAGTGCTACTTGTAATTGCTATTAAAGAATTCTGTTATAGTGTTGCCAGATCACCTAGAATGTGGTTGGCTTCCGTGGGTTCAGCTCCCCTCGGGTAGGTATAGAAGGTGATTTTATCCAAGGTGAGAAGTTTGCAAGAAAGCCTGCCCAAGATGCTTTTAGGCTGAAGGAGGTTGGAGCATAGGTGTAAGTAGTATCCAAAGGCTTGATCACTGACTGTGATCTCTAATGTTGAGATCAAAGGGACCCACACTGTGGCATAGTATGCTAAGCCTCTGCCTGTGGCGCCAGCATCCCATGTGGGCTCTGGTTCATGTCCCAGCTGCTCCTCTTCCAATTCAGCTCCCTGCTGTGTCCTGGGAAAGCAGTGGAAGATGGCCTATGTTCTTGGACCCCTGCACCCACATCGGAGACCCAGAAGAAGCTCCTGGCTCCTGGCTTTGGATTAGCCCAGCTTTGGCCATTGCAGCCATTTGGGGTTTGAACCAATGGATAGAAGACCTTTCTCTCTGTCTCTCCCTCTCTCTGTCTGTAACTCCACCTTTAAGTAAATAATAAATCTTAAAAAAACAAAACAAAACCAAACAAAAAAAACAGATCATGCAAAGCTCCTGGTTAGATGAAAAGGGAGCAGATAGTGGACTAAAGGCCCTGATGAGAAGGAAGAACTATTATAGGGAAAGTGGTCAGCCAGGCAAACTGGAAGGACAGGAGATTAGGATCAAAGCAAAAAAATGCTTGACGTTATGGATTTTGAAGTTAAGTTCCAGTAAGGTAACCATGGTCTGAGGCAACTGAAGTCTTCGTAATGTTAGAGAAAATGTCTGGGAAGTTATCAGGTTATCAGAGAATGAGGGGCAGAACCTCAAGTATGCAAAGACCTTTTTTTCCTAATACTGTGGATGCCCAAGGTCTGGAAGAGTCACTGGGAAAAGAAAAGGAACCAGCTTCCCTTTCAGATCTTGAGGTCGGTGGAAGAAGAGGATCTAAATGGCTCATCTTTAAGAAGTGGCACCTTTAATAGAGAGGTCGGGGAAAGCTGTGTTATCTCTGGGTTCTTTGAACTAGGAGTTAAAGTAAGTCTGCTCCATTTTGGAGTACTTTGAACTAATGTAGCTTTCAGAGACAAACACTGTATTCCAGTTTGGGTTTGCAAATAGCAAATCTCTTGAGTTTTTGTTTGTCTAATACATCTTTGTTTTAACCTTTTATTTTAAAAGAATATCTCTACTAGTTGTAGAATTCTAGGCTGGAAATTTATTTTCTTACAGCACCTTGAAAATATCATACTATGGTTTACAAACTTCCATTGTTTCTATTGGTAAGTCAGCTGTCAAGATTATTCACACTCCTTTGAAGGCAACATGTCTTTTAGCTTTTAACATTTTTAAAATGTTTGTTTTCAGCATCTTCATTATGATGTTTCTAAATGTAATGGTCTTTATGCTTAGAAGTTCTTAAAGTTTCTTGAATGGATGGCCAAGTCTTTTGTCACTTCTGCAAAAAGAATGCAGCCTTTATCTTGTCAAATATCACTTTTGTTCATTTTTGTCTCTTTACTTTACGTCACATCTTTCATCAAGATCATATGTGTCTCCTACTGTTTCTCTGCTTTTTCCAATCTTTTCTCTCCATGAATCTGGGGACATTTTTTAAACAATGTTCACTTCACTAGTCATTTCTTCAGCTATGACAAATATTTTCCTAAGAAAACCTATTATGAAGTTTTATTTATTATGCTTTTTTGTTGCGTAATTTTCATTTCATTATTTTTTATAGATTCCAATTTTCTGGTAAAATCCTTCATCTTACCATCTCTTTTTCTTGGACAAAATAAGCATAGTTATTTTAAAGCATATGAGGGTATTTAGGAAAGTTCATGGGAAATGTCATCCAAATATAAATTTATTTTGGTGCAAAAATTTTGAAACCCATACATACAAGAGGTCTTCAAAACATTTATGATGATACACATTATGAAAATCTATGCATGGATTTCAAAATTCTTTTGCACCAAAATAAAGGTATCTTAGAGTTCCATTTATCGATGAGCTTTTTGAAGTACCTTCACATATCTCATAACTAATATCTTGGTTAGCTATGGTCCTAGTTCTTTGTGTTTTTTCTGTAAGTCTTGGAATGTCCAGTAATTGCTGTTTGAATGTTGAGCAATGCATGTAAAAATTGTAGTCTCCTGATGATGTTATCTTGCTCTAGAGAGGTTTCACCTTACCTTTTCTGGTAAGACAGAGTGGGAGATTATAACCAGCTAATCTGGGACTTGTTGGAGTTTTTGTAAGGGTTTGTTTATTTCATGTTTTTCCTCTTTTTTTTTTTAAGATTCATTTATTTATTTGAAAGGCAGAGTCATAGAGAGGCCAAGGCCGAGGCTGAGAGAGAGAGAGAGAGAGAGGTCTTCCATCCACTGGTTCACTCCCCAGTTGGCCCCAGTGGCCGGAGCTGCGTCGATCTGAAGGCAGGAGCCAGGAGCCTTTTCCAGGCCTCCCATGTGGGCGCAGTGGCCCAAAGACTTGAGCCATCTTCTACTGCTTCCCCAGGCCATAGCAGAGAGCTAGATCAGAAGTAGAGCAGCTGGGACTCAAACCAGCATCCATATGGGATGTTGGCGCTGCAGACCAGGGCTTTAACCCACAGCGCCAGCACCCCTTTTCTCTCTTTTAAGGTGGAGCTTTATAGAGTTCCAAATAAGGCCACTTGGATGTTTAGTAGTAGTACTCCTTGGTGTGTCCTACATTTGAGCCTGCCAAAAGCTTGACTTTTCCTTATAACTGCACTTTGATTTTTATAGCACTTAAGAATTAGCAAATCCCATGTTGTAAAATCAAGTGATGAGTATGGGCTCAGTTCCTTGCACCTCCCTCCTCTTAATGAGGATGCTGCTGCTGAAATCCTAACTCTCTTGGCAGCTCTGAATTCATTTTAAGAGCTCTTCTCACTACATTTAGGTCTTAACATCAGTAGTATATGGGAGATTGTAATACCCCTGCTCTCTGACTAAAAGAACTAACCTCATTTAGATATGCTCTTTACTGTAAGCTTATGCATGACAAAAGTGGTTCCCTCCTCCTACTTGGAGCCATCTACATCTAGGGGGTTGTGCCTTATCCTCTAGGAAACCCCTACATCATTGTGAAATGTATACACAGACATTTTTGAAAATAGTCATGCAAAACAGAATTCTGAACATTGCTTTCTTTTCCTTCTTGGCTTTTCTACCAATAAGATTTAGCAACAGTAGTCACACTGACATTAGCTAAATATTTACTGTGAACCATATTCTGTGTTAAATGTTTTATATAAATTATCTCATTTAATTCTAAAGTGAACTGATGATAATAATTATTTTTAATGATAAAGATGATTATTCCCATTATACTGTTGAACAAACTGAGGCTTAAAGAGGTTAAGTAAAATTCAACAAGTTTCCAGAGCCAGGAAGTAAATGGAAAAAGCAAGATGGAACTTGGATTTTTCACTCCAAAGTCCATGTTCTTTGCCAACCTACTGCCTCTTGGCTTACCCTCATTCAGCTTCACTGGTTTGTCTGTTTCACCGAGCCCTGGAATTGGGAAACATTTCCTTAAATAAAGTGAGAGCTAACTGTTTTGCATGAAAACCTGTCCCCTTCCTTGCAGGTACATTTCTCTCAGGTATTTCCAAATTTTTGCCTCCCCTGTCTATCCTTCCTTTGAATCATGTATAATATTAAATTCTTCCATTTATAACTTCTATGGCAAATCTGAAAATAGGTGTTTTTTTTTTTTCTAATAAAGCTTTATACTGGGACAGGAAGCAGTTAGTGGAAGGACTTTATTTTTGGAGGATTAGATTGGGGTGTTGTGGGGAGAAATTGCTTTCTGCAGTGTCAGATGAATGAGTTATAGGAAATGATAGCTCAGCCAGCAGCTCCGTGCTTGCCGGTGAGTCAGCAGTGTTCCTGTCCTCAGTCTCAATGCTCCCATCACAGCTGAGAAGCACTTTTCCTGGGGAGGGTCTCTCCCTGCCCTGCTGTCTGGGACCTGGAGGTTCTGCCCACCTGATGGGACCCTTGTCAGTTACCCAGGAGAAGGAGTCACAGGACTGACTCATTGTTTTCATGCAGATGTTTCTGCATTTCCTGAGAATTGTTGGGTGTCTGTGGCGCTTCTTGCTGCCCAGCAGAAAAATCCAGCGGCGTTCCATTCAAAGGATGAAATTTGGGATTGGTGCCATAGTGGGCTCTAGTTCTTAAGGCAACTTTTTTTAAATTTTATACTGCCTCAACTTTGGGGGTCAGTATAAATGAGAAAACTCTATGGAAAAGCAGGACAGGAAAATAGTGCTTCATAAATGGCAGATGGGAAAAGATCCTCTTGTGATGTTGAAAACAGGTGTATGTGGGACAAGACTAGAACCAAATCATCATGGTTGTTGGGTTAGGATGGTGGAACGCTGATTGTTGTTAATTTTATTTTCTAGGTTTGATGAAAAGACACAAGTTGTAAAATTCATCCTGAAAGTAGGCCATTAGTATTTTTAAATAACTGTTCAATAGACAACAAAAATGGCTGAGTAGTCTTACTATGTTAGGACATCTTTTTCCCAGGCCTGGTTCAGATTCTTAATGTCAGTCTGGGCATGTGCAGGATTCTCCAGGAGGAAATGGGTAGGGAAGACTGATTTTATTCAGAATCTACTATGTGCTCAGCATTTAGTTCCATTCACTGGAGGAGAAATGCTGTTGTCCACATTGTATAGATAAAAAAGCTAGTGTTCAGAGAGATTGAAGAGCCTTTCCTGAGTCAATTAGCTACGAAGTGGTGGCCACCCCAGCCCAAATCAGATGGACTCTAAAGTCTGTACTCTTTTATCTGAAACCTAAAAGGATGTTGTCTCCAGTTCTTCACCATGCTTGTTTGTAAGGCATTTAAAATGTTAACATTGCTGCATTAATCATCCATTAAGAAAAATTGAATTACAGTATTATTCTGTCCTTCAGAACTAAGATTCTAAAGCTCTTATTACTTGGTTCTCACTTTTGTGAGAGAAATACTTAAAGCATTGCATAGCATGCATGAGTGCACATCCGTGTGTTTAACTTAAAGGAGACTCAGCTAAGTACCTGGTTGAGTAGAGTCCTGCAGCATTTGAAGTGGTTTTTATGATTTCCCCTAAAGTCTTTAGTTGTGTGAGGCTGAGTATAAAGCTAGATATGTTAACTCTTCAGTACAGTATCTGGGGGTGACATTGTTGATTGAGGAAGGGCTAGTATTTGGAAAGTCAATACAGCTTCACAAAAATATGCATCCCATTGGCTCGTCAGGATCTTAATCTACTTTTTAATATCTTAATAGCATTTAAAGATCTTTTATATTTCCTTACTGTTATTATTATGCCCCCAGTGTTACATTTTCTAGCTTTATTTAGGCATTGATACAGAGTATACTGTACATATTTGATGTACAATTTAATATCTGTGAAGCTTTAATATAGATGAATACATCCATTTCCCCAAAAAATGTTTTGCAATGTTTTATTTTTGAAGGGAAAATTGAATTGTTGTATTTTCTCTATCTAATTTATTGAAAGGAGCCTGGACAGGGACTCAGATGATGTGAATCTGGATTCCAATTTTGCCTTAACTAGCTCCATGAAATTCAGTGAGTCCCTTAATTTTTCCAGCCCTTAGGTTTCTTATCTGAAAAATGAGGGGGTTGGACTAGATGGTCCCTAAGGCCCTCTAGCTCTGAAGTGCAATAAAGCTAAGAGGACAGGCACACTTAGGGTATTGGTTTGTGTCCAAATGGTGTGACGTAAAAATGTAGACATCCCTAGTGGCCGGGTGTCAGCTGTGCTGCTGCTTCTCTGCCCCCCTTTATTCGATTGGTTATCATGAAATCATTTCATTTCTTCTGATTCCTTTTCACCCTGCCTCAAGGTCATTTGTGTCATTGTTTGCATGTTATCTTACTGAAGCAAGGGAACTATTCTACTTAAGAATTTAGGGCTAAGGCTTGAGTAACACTGGGAACTTGGCAAAGAGCTGGTGAAGGGGTAAAGAGACCATCAGTCACCTGGATATTTTTGAGACAGCTTGGGCATTTTGTGGGGGGCACAGACAGGCTGTGTTGGATCTATTTCTGGACTGGGGGAAGGGAAGCAGATTGTAGTTTAATTAAAATTCTAGTCCCAACTTTGCCCATCTTCTTGCCAAGTCAGCAGCCAGCTTTTCTGTTTGTGGTTCTGGTGATTTTGCTGTGATGACATACACAGTTCCCTCAAAAATTCTTGCAGATTTGCCTCTACCATCAGTATGCTCACCAGATGCTTTAACCAGGCCTGGCACAGGGCCATCTTTTGCCTGTGTTTTTGGAGATACGTAATCCACCACTGCCAGCATTCCGGGGGCAGTGTAGGGGGGGTTTTGGACCGAGCTGGTGGTGAAAATTGGGCTGATTACAAATGAGAAGAGTTTCATCGCAGCATAGAGATCTTTCCAAACTGCTTCTGTTTTTCAGGTAGCTGAGTGGGATTTCTGAGAAGGGGCTGCTCTGACTACATCTGGCCCACCATGAGGTTCTTCTTACTTTGTGCCTACGTGTTGCTCCTAATGGTGTCCCCACTGAGGGCAGTCAGCTTTCCTGAAGATGACGAACCCCTTAATACTGTTGATTATCACTGTAAGTTGTCTAAGTGACTGTCTGCTTTTCTAAGAAGGAATCTGGTTGTTTGCATTTCCAGAAAAACAGTGAAATTTCATATGTCTTAAAATTGTTTTGCATATTAATTTATCTATAATCATTACCTAATGTTTGGGGAACATAGGACAGCTATGTTGGGTGTTTTTCTACAGCTACCTATATTTTGCTTATATATTTTCAGTTAAAAGAAAAATACCATTTGCTGGCATTCACCATCTTTTATTCATTTATATTCAAGACCTTAAGAGGAGAATTTAGTTAAAACCCTTCTACAACTAGTATATACAGCTAATCAATGCTGTATATTGATTCTTCAGCTCCATAATCCTGACTGATGGTTTAGCCCATTTTTACTTGCAGATTCAAGGCAATATCCGGTTTTTAGAGGACGCCCTTCAGGCAATGAATCTCAGCACAGGCTGGACTTTCAGCTGATGTTGAAAATTCGAGACACACTCTATATTGCTGGCAGGTAATTTTCCTCTCGTTGGTTTATTAGATTAAAATTCTTTTCTCTTGTGGTGCTTGCATTAATGTGTCTAGTTCATGAAAAACTAATATGTGATTGTGATCAAGAATTGCAAGTAGCCAAAAATATTCACCAAGAAGAGTCAGTGTTGTATACCAAGAACAAAATGCAAAACTAAAGCCTTCAGCAGTGCTATTTTTTTACTGCCATCGAGAAATCATACACCATTCTTTTTTCCCTAAAGCAGCAGGGGGAAAATATTTCTTTATTCTTCTTTAACTTAGAATTATTCAAGCAAACATTAGAAATATGTCTATGCTAATACCAAGTAGCAGTTTGACCTATGCCTGCAGAGAAGTGTTTTCTTTGCTCCCCGATGACAGCGATATATAAAAGCATCTCACTAATGAAAAAGTACTCTTTGTTGACTTTGTTTGAGACACAGAAAGTCCAGATGATCTCCAAAACACAATAAACGCAGATCTGTAAAAATAAAACAAGAAGCAGCTTAACAGTTTTATGCATTCACATGATATGACTTATTGCTTGGTTTCCAACAGGGATCAAGTTTATACAGTAAACTTAAATGAAATCCCCCAAACAGAAGTAATACCAAGCAAGGTGAGCAGCTATGATTGCCAAATTTATTTGCATTCACTCAGAACTTGAATGATATCCCCTTGCCCTCCACAAATGTTCCCAGTTAAAAACTAAACTTTGGTTTCGCTTGATTAATTCAGAAGCTGACATGGCGGTCAAGACAACAGGATCGAGAAAACTGTGCTATGAAAGGCAAACATAAAGTGAGTTAAAAAGTCAGGAGCCTGCTAGATTTCACCTTTCTGTGGAATTGATACTACAGTGTCAGCATATGATATGTCTAATGTTAATGTAATCCTTACTTTTTTTTAGGATGAGTGCCACAACTTTATCAAAGTATTTGTTCCAAGAAATGATGAGATGGTTTTTGTTTGTGGTACCAATGCATTCAATCCCATGTGTCGATACTATAGGGTAAGTGTCTTTTATATGGGATGCTTTTTTGATCAACTTTTGTTCTTCTTCTGGTAGCTGTTACAGTTGAATCCTTTCTGCTCTAAACCAGTAATTTATCTGTAATGTTATGAAAGAATAAAGGCAGAATTCCTCAAGTAGAATTTCAATTCAAATAAAGCACTATTGCCTTCAAACAGGTACGTTGAACGGATATGACACCAGCTATTTATTTTTCTTTTGTAGTTGAATACCTTAGAGTATGATGGAGAAGAAATTAGTGGCCTGGCAAGATGCCCATTTGATGCCAGACAAACCAATGTTGCCCTTTTTGCAGGTAAGAACCTTTACTGTAATGAATATAAATGATTAATGACATTGAAGGTGAAAAAGGAATTTAAAGTAAGGGAAAAAAGTTCATAACTTCAATAGGCTCGTTGATATAGATATTTCAAAGGCTACAGCCTATGAACAAATGTTTTAAAAGGAGGAAATTAGAAGTGAGGGTGTTTCAGTGCATATTACAGGCGTTGTGACATGTGCCTCTCGTGTTAACTCAGCCAGTGACCCTGAATAAGATGCCAGACGATCTGATGCTTGGGTCTCCCATCTGAAAAATTGGGTGACTCCTTGGGCCAACCTGTCACAGGTTGATTATGAGCATCAGGTATATATTTAACCAAATCAGTATTGCTAACACAGGTGAAGGCACTACAAAGGGTATAACCTACTACTTAAGCTAATATACTGTGAGATATTTATGATTATGTTACCAAAATTATAATTTTGGTTTCAGATGGGAAGCTATATTCTGCCACAGTGGCTGACTTCTTGGCCAGTGACGCTGTTATTTATCGGAGCATGGGAGATGGATCTGCCCTCCGCACAATAAAATATGATTCCAAGTGGATAAAAGGTACCTTTGAAGAGCAGTGTGACGGGCTCACTGAGAACAGTGGCATGGCCTGAGTGGGAACAGCAGCCAAGACCACCAGGAAATTCAGTGCATGAATTGACATGAGGGTGCTTCAAAAAGTTCATGGAAAACTGAAGTCAAATGGTAAGTTTATTTTGGTGCAAAAAAACCCATTTGAAATCCATGCATAGTTGTTTGATAATATGTGTTTTCCCTGAGGTTTTTGAAAACTCCTTTTATGAATGGATTTCAAGTTTTTGTACCAAAATATACTTATCTTTTAATTCCATTTTCTGCGAACTTTTGAAGTACCTTTGTATTGTTTCTTTAGTACAAGTACACTCTGCTTTGATTGTGAATGGGATCATTGATGGAGAATGTGGAACGTGGTAGTCAGTAGTCAGGTGTTTGTCCTGGGTGACCTCAAAAACAGAGGGAGCTCACCTCTGAGTGTGGATTTATCTGTCTCTGAATGCACACAGTCTGCTTGGCTGCTTCTGTCTCCCCAGCTTAGAAAGTTAACAGTGGGAGGCCGGCGCCGTGGCTCACTAGGCTAATCCTCCACCTGCGGCACCGGTACCCTGGGTTCTAGTCCCGGTCGGGGCGCCGGATTCTGTCCCAGTTGCTCCTCTTCCAGGCCAGCTCTCTGCTGTGGCCCGGGAGTGCAGTGGAGGATGGCCCAAGTGTTTGGGCCCTGCACCCGCATGGGAGACCAGGAGAAGCACCTGGCTCCTGCCTTGGGATCAGCGCGGTGCGCCAGCCGTGGCAGCCATTGGAGGGTGAACCAACGGCAAAGGAAGACCTTTCTCTCTGTCTCTCTCTCCACTCTGCCTGTCAAAAAAAAAAAAAAAAAAGTTAACAGTGAGAGTTGATGAGTCCATATCTGTATCTGTAGACATTTTGACGTTCTTTGGCATCTAGAAACCAAGGTTTTCTAACCTCAGCATAAGAAGTTTTCTTCCCTAGTTAAATAGGTTAATGAATAAATGTGTTGAAATGAGGACCTATGCTGTAGTTCAGTTCCCTGTAGGCCTCTTTACAGTCCATTAGCTTACTTTAAAGACAATGGTTCCTCGAAGCTTGAACACACCCATATTTGGACTCCTCAAAATCATTGGCATATCAAAGTTCTTGTTAGCTTGAGGGTAACTGTGACATCTGCCAGTCATGCCCATGTCAGTTGAATGGGGGTGGGGGGTGGGAAGGCGGTGTCTTTCTGGTTGAATTATCATTTAGGAACCAGTTCGTTTTCAATATTTCTTTCAGAGCCACACTTTCTTCATGCTATAGAATATGGAAACTATGTCTATTTCTTCTTTCGAGAAATTGCTGTGGAACACAATAATTTAGGCAAGGCAAGTACATGCAGCTAACTTATATTGGGCACTTTTACAGCGGGAATTGAGACCACTTTGGTAGAGTTAAGGATACTCCCTTGGCAGGTTTCCCAGCATTTAATTCATGGTGGCCGTGTACAAGGAAGTGGGTTGCTTATCACAAGAATAATTACTGCAAAACACCTGAACAATGGTCACAGTGGGAAGGGTGGCCTTGGGCCTTGGGCCTTGGGAAGGTTTCTTTTTTTTTTTTTTTTTTTTTCCTGTCACCATAGAGCTGTGTACCCTTGAGCTGTGGAGGCTGAATTTATTCCTTAAAAATCCAAGGATACTCCACTCTTTCTTGGTGCCTAAAACAGGTTGGAAAATAGAGGCCCTTGTTCAATGTTGAGAGCTTCAGTAAAAGCTCACGGGATTGCAGCCCCTTCCGTGCCAAGTTTAAAGCAGCACATTTCATCAACAATAGGAGAAACAAAGTTGGAGACAAGCTGCGGGAGAGGCTTTCGGTCAGCGGGGCAGCCACAGAGCTCACATCTCAGGAAGCACGGTTGGCAGAACAGGAAGCGGGCCCCTTCTCCTCTGGGACAGATCTTGTGTACGATTTCATCTTCCCGATCCCTAAAGAGAAGGCTGCAGATGATCTTAAACAGGATGCCTGTCTCATTTTCGTTCTTCCCTTAAATATCAGCATTTTCTTTCCGTTCCTCTTCTGTGTTCATAACCCCATTGCTTTGCTTTTGTCCCCGGGCAGGCCGTCTATTCCCGTGTGGCCCGCATATGTAAAAATGACATGGGTGGCTCCCAGCGGGTCCTGGAGAAACACTGGACGTCTTTTCTGAAGGCTCGGCTTAACTGTTCTGTCCCTGGGGATTCGTTTTTCTACTTTGATGTTCTGCAGTCCATTACGGACATTATACAAATCAATGGCATCCCTACTGTGGTCGGGGTGTTCACCACACAGCTCAACAGGTGAGGACAGGTGTCTGACAATCCCAGCGGTGTTCCGGGATCGCTTGTTGGAGCCAAGCACAGGCCCATTGTCACCAGCCTCTTCCTGACGCCTCTCTCCTTTTTGTCAGCATTCCTGGTTCTGCAGTCTGTGCATTTAGCATGGATGACATAGAGAAAGTATTCAAAGGACGGTTTAAAGAACAGAAAACTCCAGATTCTGTTTGGACGGCAGTCCCTGAAGACAAAGTACCAAAGCCAAGGTAAAGGAAAAATGCTGGGCCGGCGCCGCGGCTCACTAGGCTAATCCTCTGCCTTGCGGCGCTGGCACACCAGGTTCTAGTCCCGGTCAGGGCGCCACATTCTGTCCCGGTTGCCCCTCTTCCAGGCCAGCTCTCTGCTGTGGCCAGGGAGTGCAGTGGAGGATGGCCCAAGTACTTGGGCGCTGCACCCCATGGGAGACCAGGATAAGCACCTGGCTCCTGCCATCGGATCAGCGCGGCAGCCATTGGAGGGTAAACCAAAGGCAAAGGAAGACCTTTCTGTTTCTCTCTCTCACTGTCCACTCTGCCTGTCAAAAAAAAAAAAAAAAAAAAAGGAAAAATGTTGAAAAGGGTTTTGTCTTGAACAAAACTCTCTGGTTCCTGAAAGTATCCATCTTTCCATCCATCAAGAGAGCAGCTGGGCCAGCGTCTCATGTCAGGAAGGGCTTCCTCTGCTGTATCTCACACCCAGTCAGCAACCCTAACCTGTGTGCTGCCACCCAATGCCAGGGAATGTAGCAACCCCACGGAATTCAGCAAAACAGCATCACTCCTCTGGTTTTGCTCACTCTCCTTCATCTCTTGACCCCTTCTTTCAAAATGTACACTTATTCCTTGCATTCAATTTGGAGAAAGTGGATGGATAAAAGAACACTGTTTTCCCTGCAGGCCTGGCTGTTGTGCAAAGCATGGCCTTGCTGAAGCCTACAGAACCTCCATCGACTTTCCGGATGAGACGCTGGCGTTCATCAAATCCCACCCTCTGATGGACTCAGCTGTTCCACCCATTGCTGATGAGCCCTGGTTCACGAAGACACGGGTCAGGTGAGACGTGTGGGGAACGCTGGGCCACTCCCACCCAATGTGCCCTTTTCCCATTGCTGACCCTGCCTGACCCGCCCCGCCTCCTCTGCTAGGTACCGATTGACGGCCATCGCCATTGACCGCTCTGCTGGCCCCTACCAGAACTATACAGTCATCTTTGTTGGCTCTGAAGCTGGCGTGGTACTGAAAGTTTTGGCAAAGACCAGTCCCTTCTCTCTGAATGACAGCGTATTACTGGAAGAGATTGAAGCTTACAACCATGCAAAGTAGGTATATCTCACAAGAACACTCCCCAGCGCTGCTCAGAAATTGCCCACATCAAGTTTATCAGTCATTTCTTTTCAGCCCTCTGAATTAGTGGTGGTTGGCATACTAGAATTTTATTTTCTCACTGAAATAAATCCTGGGGTTTTTTTGTTTGGTTGGTTTTGGTTTCTTGTTTTGTTTTCTTTCTGGGTCCACGAGGGCAAGGAGGGTAAACCGCTGGTGAATTTAAAAATAATTCATCCCTTGTTTTTCACGTGTGGAAAATGAGAACATATTAGCACCACCGTTTTTATCTCACGGATATATTTCAGGATGCTACAGGGAGCAGACAGGGGTTATAAGCATGCACACATCAAAAATATAATACTGGTTAGACACTTTCTTCCAACCATTAATAAATAGAGATTATTTGGAGCCATTATCACACACACGAAATAAATGAGAGAAATGGAGTAAAGGCAACTGAAAAGAAATCCAGAAACATGTGGTATGGTAAAACTTACATGCATTACAGGTTATCCTTTGCCTTCCCTGTAGTCTAGCCTAACCTTCACAAATGCAATTTCCTTGAATCACTGTGACAGGAAAGCAACCTTAAAATGAAAACTCTTGTCCTGCCCGAATTTTTAAAAGAAGATTTATTGATTTATTTGAAAAGCAGAGTAACAGGGAGAGAAGGAGAGACAGAAAGAAAGAGACAGAGATGTTCCATCCACTGGTTCACTCCTCAGATGGTCACAGCAGCCAGGGCAGGGCCAGGCTGAAGCCTAGAGCCAGGAGCTCCATCTGGGTCTCCCAGGTGGGTGGCAGGAGCCTGAGCCATCTGCTGCCTCTCAGGATTCATTATCAGGAAGCTGGGTTGGAGGTGTTGGAGCTGGGACTCGAAAAGTACTCCAATATGGGTGTCCCAACAAGCGGCGTAACCCACTGTGCCGTAATACGTGCCCTCCCGCCTGAAATTTAACAAACCATGCAGTGAAGTAGGAGATGAATTTTATAATTATTGTTCTCCACACTAACTACTTGCCTGGGTTGCCACCAAGAATTCATCCCTTCAGATTTCCCAGGCTCTCTGTAATTACAAAAGCAAACCATACTTGCCTTGCACAATTCGTGTGGCTTGTGACTGACTAAACCTATGGCTTCAAAATGTATCCCACAACACAGGTGTAATGCTGAGAATGAGGAAGACAAAAAGGTCATCTCGTTGCAGTTGGATAAAGATCACCATGCCTTGTACGTGGCATTCTCCAGCTGTGTTATCCGCATCCCCCTCAGCCGCTGTGAGCGTTATGGATCATGCAAAAAGTAAGCTAGTGTTTTCTTCACTTACCCTGGGCCTTGCAGCTTGGGAATATTTGATGACGAGACAATCCAAGTTACATTCTCTTTGGTTACCATACAGGTCTTGTATTGCATCTCGTGACCCCTACTGTGGCTGGCTGAGCCAGGGAACCTGTGGGAGAGTAACTCCAGGGATGCTGTGAGTATGTTTTGTCACATTAGTCATCAACTATCTTCAGCATTTGTAAAGTCAGAAACTTAGGAAAACTTTTGATGATAGTAATTTTCTTTTTTTTTGATGTGGATGAAAGAAAAAAAAATACACATACAAACCTGGAGATGTGCTAAGGAAGTGAGGTTATAGACAATAATACTTAAGGAAAAGGGATGAGAAAAAGCAACAGTTCTGTTCTGTTCTCTTAAATATTCTAATTAACAACTCTTTAGCCAAAACAGTTAGTTTAGCAAGTTATGTTGAACTGTACATGTTTGTCTCTGCCTGTTTTTACTAATCAGTCTTGTGTTCTTGGTTCTGCTCTGGTGGTCACTTGTGTTCCTATGAAGGCTGTTAACTGAAGACTTCTTTGCTTTCCATAACCACAGCGCTGGAGGCTATGAACAAGATGCAGAGTACGGCAACACAGCCCATCTAGGGGACTGCCATGGTGAGCCAGAGCCTTCCTTCTCTCCTGCCACTTCTTTTTGACCACATTTGCACGTGAACATTATTTTACAATCAGCCTTTTTAACGACTTGGGACACATACCACCTAGCCTTTAACTTAAACTTCGCCAAAGCTGAGCTGTTTCATCCTAGGGATACATTAGAAAAGAATCTTAATTTTTCTTTTCCTTCACCATTTACAATTTTGTAGGAAACCTAGAGAGAGGTAGTCTAGTAGTCTAACCAGTAGGTTAATCTTTTAGTTTCTAGTCTTTTCTTTTGGCTTTTTTAGTTAATTGGAGTTCATAAATTTTTACTTTCTTTTGGTTACTTTTCACTGATTACTTGTTCCTTTAATTCTTTTAGAAATTTTGCCTACTTCAACTACACCAGATTACAAAATATTTGGCGGTCCAACATCTGGTTAGTTTTTTTAATTTTTTTGAATTAACAACCTTTTCTTTCCTTCAGTTCAGCATTTTCAGCCCCTTCTCCCCTCCTTTTGTGCAGTTTGGCAGCCCTCCATTTTTCCGCTTTTACTCATAATCCCACTGATGGTACCAAAAGACTTTTTCTTACTCAGCCCTTCACCCCTGTGTAGCATGTTTACAGCTCATCATGACCGAGGCACATCCTTTAAGAAATCAAATGGGTTAACCTAGGCTGCATTCCAGCTGCACGCACGCCCACCCAAGCTTTTCTCTTTCTCGCCCGTTTGCATCGTGAATGTTCCTTCTGGCCATCCGCATTTGATGGATGGCAGGTTTTCATTATTTCCCCCTTCTCTCCTCACCTTTCCTAAGACCTAGTCAACAAATACACATTTCCCAAAAATGTGTATTTATGAATTTTGGAGGTCTTTTTTGAATGGTTTGCAGTAACCTTGGAATCTCTGACTGTCATGGGCTCAGTGTGGAAGTGGTCTCAGTGTGGAGAAAGCTTCAGTCAGTCGAAGCTGTTGTGATGTGTTAAGATGATCCTTGGGCTCTCCAAGGCCCTCTGTCTGTATCTCTTTTGGAGCCTCCATCCGAGACTGGTCCCCAGTCTGGATTAAGGTCTCAAAGGTTTTAACCTAAAAGCATATGCTTACATTCTGAGGGAAATCGACTTGATGGAAATCAGTTATGGACACACTAAGAGGTGAACTTAACTCCCTCCTGGTCCTGTTGCTGCTGCTGAAACTGGCCAGCAGACCCATTCCTCAGTATGGAGAAAAGAATGGCGTATCTTGTATATCCAGACATCCTTGTGCAGGGTGTGACTGTCGTTGCTTTCACATGAGTTGCTGCTAAGCCTTTGAGAGAGACTCGCAGGGCATGCTGGAAGTCACAGAGAGCGGCTGCCCATGCTGCAGCGCTTCGGTGCAGAGGGTAGGCCCTCAGAGCAGTGAGACATCTACACATGGACAGGAGGCCCATGGTGAAGCCGAATAAACCTCCCAGGCAGAACTGGCTTATCACTTCCAGAACCAAGGGTGGACAGGGACTTAGCCAGTTATTTCCTGATGAGGGTACAGTAGAGCTTCTCCAGTGAAGGCAATAAAGTTTCTAAGAATCTGTGGAAGAGCTTTTTAAAACACACATGCAGGAAAGGATACTGTCACACAAGAGGATGAAATGAGTCATTTATAGGCATTGGGATTTAAGTTAGCTTTTCCCGTATGTGTCATTAATAACCACAGAAGCTTCAGTAGGAATGTCTGGAGTAGTGTTGAAGTTTGCTTAATATGTCTTTACAGTTAATTTTTAGCTTTGATTCTTCCCTTGCAAGAAAGGGATTTGGGGTAGCCTCCTCAGGTTTGTTTTTACAAAATCCTAGAACATGTTTTCCCATAAAATCACCTAAACTTTCTTTATAAATGCAACAGACCCACTAGAAAAGCCTTCTGACACTACCCATGTTAATAAAAATCTGTTTGCATCACAGACATGGAGGTATTTTCATCTTCTGTTACCACAATGGCAAGTATCCCAGAAATTACACCTAAAGTGAGTGATACCTGGAGACCTAAACTGACGAGCTCCCGGAAATTTGTAGTCCAAGATGACCCAAACACTTCTGATTTTACTGATCCTTTATCAGGTATCCCAAAGGGTAAGGCCTCACCAGGGAACTCATCTCCAACTGCATGGAAACCTGATTCCCTCTCTCTCTGAGAAGTGTGTGGTTCTCCAGAGGCGAACCTGCTTGGAGCTGTCCCTCCGCCGCCACCGGTCACAGCCACTTGGGTTTTCTTGTGGTTATGTCTGAGTGCTGTCCTTCAAAGATGAAAGAGGTGGAAAGCTGTTAAAGGCAGGGTTGGTGAAACAGCCACTCAGACAATCTAATCTGTGTTGATTTCTGTCTAAAAAGCTGAATGCCTTCTGGAGATCAGAGAATTTGCAGGGTCACCCTTGCAAGATTAAAACCAAAAAAAAAAAAAAAAAAAAGAACTCATTAATTGCACATATCCTGATGTCAGATGTTTTGTCTAGGAACCTTTCCCAGCTTCTTGTTTAGCTTCAATTCGAAATCCAGTATGAAAAGGATATGTGACAAGTTGCTTGAATGCCACAAGCAATCAAACCTAACAGAGTGCTTGTCCATAACTATCATTTTCAGCCCATAATAGAAGCAGTTATCAAATAGCTGCCTGTTGAGTTAGCTTATTAGATCTATTACTCTGGGGGGAAAAAAAAATCTATTCTTTAGTGCTTACTAAAATAGGGTATCAGGTTTCCAATCAGTTTTTATGGCAGTGCCTTGTCATTTATGATTTACGTCTGTTGATTTTGGTTTTATATGTTTTCATTGTAACCAATTTTGTAATCATTCTTCTTTCTACTTTGTTTTCTTTAGTAATACCATTTCTTTCAGTTTCACCAACCCTACCTTTTTTTCTTGGCCTTTCACAATGCCACTGAATTCCGTAACACTGAACATTGATTTAAAGCAACTAATTTCAAAGCCTTTAGCACTAACCTAAAGCTACAGAATCTTCCAAATCACTCTGACTTAACCTTACTCTGGGATAGCTGCATTTATAGCATGTAACAGACTTGGATACCTCTCAAACTAACATTTCTTGGATTGGCTGTTAGATGTCTGTGGTTGCACTGAAATTTCCAATAATTACAAGTTAATTACCTCTTCTCCTTCTAGGTCTAATTTAAATATATCTCAAGTATCTCCAGATAGTTTAATGACATTATTTAACTTGTATGTAGTATATATTTTCTCACAGTGTTTGGAGTTCTTGCATAACAGGTAATTCAAGGTTGTTTCACCCAAAGGTGGAAGTGAGAAAAAATTTAAAGCAAACAGTAAAGTCTATATTTGTAGCTAAAATTGACCCAACAGATGCTTTCTGTTTTTTATCCTAGTTAGTATAACTGTATTAACATAATTATTTTAGTGTTATATATTTATGCTAACTTATGTATTCCCACAGTCTCAGTAGCTGCCCTTTAACTTGATTTATGAATTAGAAGAAAAACAGACAAAGCATTTCGTGAACTTAAAATCTGATGTTTAGAAGATTCACACTCTCTAACTCTGTATTTTAGGTAGAAACTCTTAAAATTTCTAACATTGCTTAACAACTATTAATGAGGGATTGGAAAGAAAAGGATAGAAAAATAAAAGTAGGAGATTAGAGTTATCCTGGCTTTGCAGCAATCATCCTATGTCTCTGGAGATCCTATTGTGATGAATGAAAAAATGTATGTTTGAAATATTGGGGTCTGCCTGACCCCACAAGCTAATAAGCATGTGGAGCATGTGGGAAGGCAGTGATGGCTCAGTGGAAGTCACTTGCTGTTACGTTCTGTTTTTAAAAAGCACTTCATTCAGACCTTTCCTGTGTGTCTGTTGCAGGTGTGCGCTGGGAAGTCCAGTCTGGAGAGTCCAACCAGATGGTCCACATGAATGTCCTCATCACTTGTGTCTTTGCCGCTTTTGTTTTGGGTGCGTTTATTGCAGGAGTGGCAGTATACTGCTACCGCGACATGTTCGTTCGGAAAAACAGGAAGATCCATAAAGATGCAGAATCTGCCCAGTCATGCACCGACTCCAGTGGAAGTTTTGCCAAACTGAATGGTCTTTTTGACAGCCCAGTCAAGGAATATCAACAGAATATTGATTCTCCTAAACTTTATAGTAACCTGCTAACCAGCCGGAAAGAGCTGCCACCCAGTGGAGATACCAAATCCATGGTGATGGACCATCGCGGCCAACCCCCCGAGTTGGCTGCTCTGCCCACACCTGAGTCTACACCGGTGCTGCACCAGAAGACCTTGCAGGCCATGAAGAGCCACTCAGACAAGGCCCACAGCCATGGAGCTTCAAGGAAAGAAACGCCCCAGTTTTTTCCTTCTAGTCCTCCACCCCACTCGCCGTTAAGTCACGGGCATATTCCCAGTGCCATCGTTCTTCCGAATGCGACGCATGACTACAACACGTCTTTCTCAAACTCCAATGCTCACAAAGCAGAAAAGAAGCTTCAGCACGTGGATCACCCTCTTACAAAGTCATCCAGTAAGCGAGATCACCGGCGTTCTGTGGACTCCAGAAATACTCTCAATGATCTCCTGAAGCATCTAAATGACCCAAATAGTAACCCCAAAGCCATCATGGGAGACATCCAAATGGCCCACCAGACCCTAATGCTGGATCCCGTGGGACCCATGTCCGAGGTCCCACCTAAGGTGCCTAACCGGGAGGCGTCACTCTACTCCCCTCCTTCCACCCTCCCCAGAAACAGCCCCACCAAGCGAGTGGATGTCCCCACCACTCCTGGAGTCCCAATGACTTCTCTGGAAAGACAAAGAGGTTATCACAAAAACTCCTCCCAGAGGCACTCTATATCTGCAATGCCTAAAAACTTAACCTCACCAAATGGCGTCTTGTTATCTAGACAGCCTAGTGTGAACCGTGGAGGGTATATGGCCACCCCCACAGGGGCGAAGGTGGACTACATTCAGGGGACACCAGTGAGCGTTCATCTGCAGCCCTCGCTCTCCAGACAGAGCAGCTACACCAGTACTGGCACCCTTCCCAGGACGGGACTAAAGAGGACACCGTCCTTAAAACCTGATGTGCCACCAAAGCCTGCCTTTGTTCCTCAGACCACACCTGTCAGACCACTGAACAAATACACTTACTAGGCCTCAAGTGTGCTCTTTCTGTGTGGCTTTATCCTGTCCATGTTGTTGAGAGCATGATGTCGTAAGGGTACCGCTGAGACAAGAGACTCTCTTGTATTTTAGGAGAACCAAGTGGCCAAAGAGACTCTTCCTCACTTTGGCAGCATCAGAACTTGCCACATGTAGCTACTGGAGCAAGGCTTCTACGTCCTTGCCTGAAAACCAAGGAAGGTGCTGGTCATTCCATTTCTTTCGTTTGAAGCTAAAGAGATGTGTAGCTCCTGGGGCTACCTTACTGGTATAAAGAGCTGATTCAGTACTCAGAAGAATCTGTGAACAAATACTTGAAAATGGGTTCAATTTAGACTGCCATTATGTGTGGTCTTCCCATTAAATGTGAACATTTTAATATGTATGCATTCACCTTGCCTCTTGCACAAATGTCAAAAAAAAAAAAAAGATGGTAATGTCTCAAAGAAATGAACTTGTAGATTTCCATGCAGATTGCTAAAAATTCAGTCTTTGACCCAAACTGTAGCATTTTTTTTAATGTGTGGCATTTTTTTTTCCCATGCCACGACAGTGTTGTGTGTGTGAATGTGTGTGTACATGCGTGTGTGTATATGCGCGTGTGTGTGCATGTGTTCTGTACCCACTAGAATTTGTCTAGGTGCCCATTACATCTTTTTTTGTGCTATGGAGTTGTTTACATTGAGCATGACTGAACAAGACACAGTCACTTCTTCCCTCAGCTGTCTATTGTGTTCAGCTTTGAGAAAAGAGTAAAATCAAGGCTCCTTTGACCATCAAAATGATCAACTCCACCTATGTGGTACCCAATGCCAGAATGTAAGAGTTCTAAGTAATTTTGTGCTGCTATTCTTGAAAACTTCTATTCCCGTCTTGCCAGCTTAAGGAGATAGAGATATTAAGAACTATCGTTGAATATCCACAAGTATTCAGTAGTAAAATTTACCTGTCCACTGTGAATCAAAACCTGAGTCCCATCATATAACCTTGGACACTAATAGTGTTTAATTTGATTGTGTTTATTTTTTTCCCCATGTAGCAAAATTTCTCCTCTTCTAACTCCTCCTACCCACCACGTTAAAAAAAAAATAAAGAAGAAGACAAAAGAAAGACATATGAAAAGAATTGTAATTGGCTTAACAGAAATGGCCTGTGAAAACCTAACAGTGGTGCAATCATATTGTCTATGTTGTGTTTTGTGAGAATTTTGCCCTAAGTCATGCAGGTAATGACAATATACTGTAAATACCACGTGTGAGTTTACCCGAATCTGTGCATTTTGTGCCTTATTCATGAGAATGATAGAAGTACTAAAATATGTCACGTGTTTTCAATATAGCACATCATTTACTGAGTGCCAGTTGTAAATGTTTTTCAACCAGCACCTGAAAGACTTTTTAAAAAAAAATCCAGAAACAATCTAGAACAATTAATTGTTAAATAGTCCACTCGAATAGCAGCATTACATCTTTTGCCATGATCAACATTCCACTTCCGCTTTCCTAAGGATGACACAGGGAGAATGTGAAGTCAAATGAGGTTTCCTGGGGAATGACACCTGAGGAAACCAGAGTCATTTGCAGGGAGTTTGGCAGAGAACACTTACAGTTGATGATGTGCAACCCCGCTGACTATTTCAATTAATATGCTGCACACCACACAATTGTTGATTGAACCTAATCTACAAAGCACCAAGGCAAAGGAATGCTCAGACAAGTTAAGTTCAGCTGATGTCTTGTGCTAACGCTGTTGGTATACAGTAGTTGGGGGAGGACGGGTGGCCGAAGACCAGATCATTTTTATACAGAATGTAGAATACTGATAACAGTTATTCTTTTCCTTTGAGAACATTGTTTTATAAAGAACATGATTTTCCTGTGATCTCTGGAAGTTCAAAAGCTAAAACTTTCATTCTTGAAACACTTCAGCTTTGCAACTAAAATATTACAGATTAATAATAAATTAAACCAACCAATGGTAAACTCTACTCAGTCCGCCAATGACAAACGTGTTTGAATTTATCTTACCAATATTAATCCCAGCGTGTATAAAACAGAACAGTAACTCTGTGTGACCCCGATAACATTTTGTAACATTGTGCTGCCTTGTAGTTTGTAATGTGAGTTCTATCAGTATTTATGTTGAGTTTTCTAACATTAAATCTAGTCTCTATCCTGTTAATTTAATTTTTAAATGCTTTATCCATTTGTGCAAAGGTAAAACACAGATTGTATCTTTTTTAATGGTACGGCATAAAAAGTAACCCTAAAGTGAAGTGACTCTATACTGTTTTATAGAGTACTTTAACATGTATAGATATCTTGTAAACTTGTATTGTGGATGTGTAAATAATATGTACTTGGGGTTTTTAACACCGCATGTAAAGTCAAAATAAAATATACAACTCATGATATCTTGCCTCTTGAGAATGAAGAGGTTATTGATGTATCATATCATAAAATGTTTTTAAGTGAGTCAACCACCAATAAGTTTTTTCAGAATCTACCAAATATTGTTTTCTGGGGTATTCTCTGCCTGGTCACAGTTGCCTTGCCGTTCCCTCCTTAGAAGGCTGTTGCTAAAGGTCAGAGCCCCTGGAAGAAGAGAGAAAACTGTCCAGGAAACCAGATGGACTGTTGTACTTGATCTACAGTCAAATGCTTCAGGCAAACATTCTAGTGCCTCACATTGTCCGCTTACCTAGCTCAACAGACATTTTTAAAATTCATGATTTGTATTCTCACATGAAATGTTGAATGTAATTTAAGTTCACTGTTCTAACTGGCAAACAGGGTTCTTGTGAGCATTTTTTGCTCTTGGGTATATGGAATTTCTCAGTTCCATTGTTTTCACTGGATTCTATCAGGAGATATCTCCCTAAATACTGAAAAGGAAGGTAAACATGCCATTCCATGGTTCTCTCAACATGTAATTGATGGGAGGCTGCTGTTATTGCTTCTTGTAGATACCAAAGGTATCCCCTTGCAAAGACAACAAAGATGGTTGCAGCCTTCCCTGCCCTCTGGGTTCTAGCAGCTACTCCTGTCCAGAGCCCGTCTGCACCTGCTGTGTGACTGTTTTCTCAAGCAGCTTCAGCAGCATCTTTGCAGAAGAGCAAAAGTCACCACATTACTGTCTTGGGTCTTACTTTCTTTTCATGATGTTGTCTTATTAGGGGTGCTGCATTTTGATGCCAGTTCAGTAATATGGGGGACCTTGTTCATTCCTATGATGACAAACTCTAGTAGAGAAAGGGAGAATTGCAGGAATCTGTGCGAGAAAAAGATTGATGGGAGATCTTTTTGCCCCTCTTCACAGCTACCAGCACTATCGCTGTGTAGATACCCGCAGCCTTGATGTCCCAAACCCTACCCCACCATTGAAGGAAGTCCATGTGAGCATGTATTCCATTGCAGTGCTAGAAGAGAGCGTGGAAGCTGTCTCCCATCTCACCGACCTGCAAAAGTCAATTTGTAACTCTTTGAGTTTAGAAAAATTGATGAAGGAAGAGATAATTAAGGGCAATACATAGTCAACCTTGTTTCTTCCTGGGCATTTTTGCATTGTACTGTATTTCATTTAGATTGCCTGTTTCCATTAAATTGGTGCTTATTATACCTGTGGCCAGTATGCCAGTTTTTCTGAAGTCAGTGGCTTGTTTTTCCTATAAAACATAAGTCTTTTTTCACCCTTTATTGAAGTTCTTAGTCCTTTTCCATCATGGGCATCTTTGTTAATTTAATGACTGCCATGTACTGAAAGGTGAATTTTACTTTCCTTTTTAGGGAATTTACAGTCTGCTAAAATGACACCTGTGAATCCGCAGGATAAATGCTCAGATTGCATCTGAAAGAAATAGGGCAAAGAAACTTGAAATTATTTTAATAAGGAACACATTATTAAGCCAGAGAATAAAGACACCAAATAATTAACCAGGACAGGTCACTGGTGCACCTGGTTCCAGAAATCCCATTGACTGGGCATGAAAGTGACTCTGGGAAGTGGTAACTTTGACTCAAGATGAGATACCTGAAATGCTGAGATAGGCTAAGGAGAAGAAGCACTTTGTCCGGCAGGTGCTGGCCTGGCATCAGGAGGGTTCACTTTCTGGCTTCTGAGAGAGGCCAGCTGTCTCTCTTTCCCTCCCCCACTTCTCTCCCTTGGCCTCCTTAGAAGGTGAGGGCAAAGAACAGAGTATCAGTATCCAAAACATCCCTGGGTCCAGGTACAGGGAGTGGATTTTAATCCCGACTCTGTCACACATTAGGTGACTTGGGGGCACCCCCCTTCTCAACTTCAGTTTTCTAATTTTTGAAGAGATGGTTTGACATCTCTTTCTCTGACAGTTCTATGGTCTCTTCAACTCTAATGCTATTCTTTATTTTATGAATGCTATGCTTAAATATTATTCATTCAATAGCTTGGTTTGTAGGCTGTTTATGGATGTGTGAGGCCTGCTCTCTCTATAAGATGTGAGATTAGCAATAAAGTAAGGCATGATAAACAATGCACTTTAAGCCATTTAGCTTGGATCTATATTTGATGTTTACCCTTTTTGCATATATAACATGTTAAACACTTAAATCTCTGCCACTGTTGCATTCCCTATCAAATAGATGGGATGCTGTAAACAAAGAAGAATGAGCCTATAATAAAATCAATCTTTAATTCTTGGGGGAACGGGGAGAAGGCAATGTCGTAGGCATTCAGACCATGAATCAACTGGAATTCACATGTAAAGCGAAAGAGCATATTTCTAGCCCCTGTCCCATAATTCTTTTTAAAATTAGGTATTGACTACTGGTTGACAAATCTCTTTGTAACATGCACTTCAGCATTTCTTAGACTCTTCTTCTGGGTTTGGGTAAAAGTATAAATACAGTATTCATTGCATATGTGCTATTACTTTTAAGTGCTCCGTATTTGTGTGAGATAGATTTTCCTGATGCTATTGTAAAGTTTGGCTGCAGGCCAGTTAGAAGAATGGACAGGGGGAAGGTTTGCTGGTTCCAGGCAGCTCTGTCTGGCGGAAATACTCTATTTCTGGGCTGCAGGTAGTCTAGCATGTATGGCTTCTGAGCACTTGAAATATGGATAGTGGGGCTGCCATCATGCTGCGGAGGGTTAAGCTACCACTGTGACACTGCATTCCATATCAGAGCAAAGGTTTGATTCCAATTTGCTTTGCTTCAGATCCAACTCCTTGCTAGTGTACCTGGAAAAGCAAAGATAGCTCAAATACTCGGGTCCTTGCCACCCACATGGAAGACCCTTCAGCCTGGCCCAGCCCTGGCCAGTGTGGTCATTTGAGGAGTGAACAAGCAAACAAGCAGATGGATGATCGACTCTTTCACTCTCTCTTTCTCTTTCCCAATCTCTCTCTCTCTCTCTTCCTGTTTCTCCATCATTCTGCTTTTCAAATAAATCTAAAAATAAATTAATTAAAAATAGGGCTAGTGCCCCTAAGGTACTTAACCATATTGGACAGTGCCAATCTAGAAGGAACCACTGCAACTGGCACAGCTCTCAGAGGTCAGGCTTTTGTTCCAAATACAGCAATTCCAGGGGATTTTTTACTGATTAAAAGATGAGGGATGCAATGGCCAGCACTGTGGTGTAGCAGGTAAAGCTGCTGCCTGCGACACTGGCATCCTATATAGGCGCCAGTTTGAGCCCTGGCTGTTCCACTTAGTCCAATCCAGTTCCCTGGTCTAGGAAAGTGTTGGAAGATAGCCCAAGTGCTTAGGCCCCTATCAACCTGTGTGGGAGGTCCAAATGAAGCTCCTGGCTACTGGCTTCAGCCTGGCCCATCCCCAGCCATTGCAGCCATCTGGGGAGTGAACCAGCAGATGGAAGATCTCTCTCTCTCTCTCTCTCTCTCTCTCTCTCTCACCCTGATTCTTTCAAATAAATAAATAAATAAATAAATCTTTAAAAAAAATTGAGGTGTGCCTTGTGCATTCGGTCTATCTACATTGTGCCTCACAGAGAGTTTGCTTACAAGTGATCATGTGATCAACCACAGATCCAGTTTGAGGTTTGTTTTGTTACTTGGAAATGACAGTAAGCACATTGGCCACTAGGAGAGACCATCACACTTGGCTGGTGAGGGCAAGCTTCTCCTAGATTTCTGGGGTGCTTTTGAGCCCTATTCAGTTAGCCACCAACCTGCTTTTTGTGAAAAGGTTCAAGACTTGTCATTCCCATTTTCAGAGTACAGAAATTAAGGTCAGTGAGACTACGAAAACTTTGAAAATACATATGACAGCTGACTCACAGATCAGGGATTATTTCCACACTCATGCCATGCCCTGTGTACAAACTACTCTTTGTGAAGTGTTGAAAAGGGAATATCAGTGTTCAATCAGAAAGAATGGCCTCAATCTAGCACTTCATATACAATGAAAGAAACAAAAGAGGTACCATAATTTACATAACTTAGGGATATGTGCAGACCTCCAATGAAAAATGAAACATTCAATGAAACCAGTCACCTCCTGGGCCATCATAATGAACATGCCAAATCAATTATTCATAAAAAGAATCCATGGGCTGAGTTAATGTGATAAAGACTGAAAGCAGGGACTGGCATTGTGATGGAGCAGGTGAAGCCACCACCTGCAACGCCAGCATTCCATATGCTGGGTCATGTTCCATCTGCTCCACTTCCAACCCAGCTCCCTGCTAATGGGAAAGCAGTGGAGGATGACCCAAGTGTTTGGGTGTTTGGGCCTCTGCCACCCACATGGGAGATGCAAATGAAGCTTCTGCTTTTACCTGGTCCAGTGCTGGGGTTGCAGCCATCTCTCAATCTCTCTCTGTCTCTCCTTCTCCCTCTCTCTAATTCTGACTTTCAAAATAAATACACAAATCTTAAAAAAAAAAAAAAAAAAAGACTGACAGCAACCAAAGGGGGTTTCAGAAATGTTGCAAGTAACTAAACTAATGTTTCCAATTTTACCCATCTAAGTTTCTGTGCCGCCTTCAATTTCTTCTGTGGATTGTCAGAGTCTCCGGGGAGAATTTTTTATTTCTTATTGTGTAATTTCTTCATATTGAGCTGAGACACGCATATTGGGAATTAAACTTGTTGTGATTTCTTTACTGCACGGTATGGTTTGGGGAGCTAGACTGTATCTCAAGGAGAAACTTTTCTGGTCATTTGAACCTACCAGTCTTCTGTGAAGCATGGAGTAGGCACAAAATAGGCAGCAACAATGTGAATGATTGCCCCAGAGTTTCACCTTAAGTCAGTTGGCAGAAGCTGGGCAGACATTTGTCTCTGTTAATGCTAAGGAGAACTGCAAAAGCCGATAGCCCTTCTCAGCATCTACAAATCAGGTCCCCAGTAAGAGGACTGTAGCATTCTTTACCCATTTTTTTTTAATATATTTAAAGGTCTTCCTTCCGTTGGTTCACCTCCCAATGGCTGCTACAGCTGGAGCTACACTGATCTGAAGCCAGGAGCCAGGTGCTTCCCCCTGGTCTCCCATGCAGATGCAGGGCCCAAGCACTTGGGCCATCCTCCACTGCACTCCTGGGCCACAGCAGAGAGCTGGCCTGGAAGAGGGGCAACCGGGACAGAATCCGGCACCCCGACTGGGACTAGAACCCGGTGTGCCGGTGCCACAAGGCGGAGGATTAGCCTAGAGAGCCGCGGTGCCGGCCTGTCTTTATCCATTATTAAAGGAACTTCTCATACACTTGAAGCGTAGCTTTGGAAAGTTTAAAAAGGAAATGGAATCCATGAATTACTTTTGAAAACTGGAAAACCTTAAATGTCAGTGAGTCTTTGGTGTATGACATAAGCTACCAAGTTCAATGACATCTCTAGTTGAAAGACATGGCTGTTCACTGGCCCAGACCATCTGAATTTTTGTTGATCAATATGTGGGGTGATTTCCAAAGTTGAGATGAAAATTTAAGATCCAGTCTGACTTAATGATAGCCTTTTAATGCTGCCCAACTTAAATGTGACCCTTGAATAACTTCATGCCATTTCCATGACTTACTAACATTACTTCCAATTCCTGTGGAATCTACCTTCACAGAGGTGGGTATGGTTAAATTCATGATAGGTGTTTAGTTTACATAAATATTTATTACAAGTGAATGAAAGTAGTCAAATACTAAATCTGAAAAATGTAATAGAATTCAAATTATTTTAAGTATATGCACACATGGGAATTTAGAAAGAAATATGCAAAAATATTAAAAATCTGTTATAATCATTAAAGCATTTTGAAACATGCTTTATTCAAACATGTTTTTGAAAAGTCTCTAAAAATTTATTTTTTAAAGATTTATTTATTTGAAAGAGCTATAGAGAGCACAGAGAGAGAGAGAGAGAGAAAGAGATAGGTCTTCCATCCTAGCACCCATATAGGATGCCAGTGCTTCAGGACAGGGCTTTTACCTGCTGCACCACAGTGCCAGGCCCTCTATAGTTTTTTAATTCTGTCTTTAAAATTTTAAATTCTGTTTTTTAAAAAAAGAAAAAACCCTGATACACTTCTGACTGCTCACTTATTTGGTTTAAAGAAACAATGAAGTATCTATTCACCCAAAACAAATTCCCAAAAGGTTTGCTTTACAAGCGGGATGCCAGTGAGTACCATCAATCTTGATGATGTCCTTTGCTTTCTAAGGTGTCTCAACAGGTGCTGCTTTTACAGCTGGAGATGCTGGGACCAAATTCATGAAATACAGCAACTGTCAAAGCAGGCATTTGGCACAGCATTTCCGAAGCCACTTGAGTGGCGGATTTTGTGGTACAGCAGATAAGCTGCTACTTGGGGTGCCAACATCTCATATCATATCAGAGGGCCTGGTTCGAGTCCCACCTACGCAGTACTTTCAATCCAGTTCCCTGTTAATGCACCTGGAAGTCAGCAGATGATGAGTCAAGTGCCTGGGTTCCTGTCGGTCATTTGGGAGACCTGGATAGAGTTCCTGGCTCCTGAATTCGGCCTGACCCGGACACAGCTGTTGCAGGCTTTTGGGCAATGAGCTAGCAGATGGAAGATCTATTTGTCTGTCTCTGTTACTCTGCCTTTCAAATAAGTAACTTTTTTAAAAAGAAGAAAAGCAATGGAAACAGCTACTTGAAACAACCACATCCCGTATCAAAGTGCCTGGGTTTGAGACCTAGCTCTGTTTCTCATCCCAGTTTCCTGCTAATGCACACCCATGAGAAGTAGCAGGTGATGTCTCCCTGCCACCCCTTCGGGCTACTCAGATGCAGTTCTAGGCCCCTAGCCCTGCCCTGCTGTTTCAGGCATTTGGGGAATGAGCCAGTGGATTCATTCATATTCTCTCTCTCTCTCTCTCTCTCTCTCTCTCTTTCTCTTTCTCTCTTTCTCTCTTTCTCTCTTTCTCTCTCTCTCCCTCTTTCCTTCCTCCCCCTGCCCTTTCTTTAAAAGAAATAAAATAAAGAGATAAAAAGTTCAAAAACATAACGATGGAAATTGTGAAAATACCTAAACACAGAGCAGGGCCTTCCCCAGGAGAGAATTACAACCCAGACAGGGTGGCCTGGGCGGGCCTAGAGTGAGGGGAAGAGTCCTGCTGGGATGAACACTGGAGAAGTCTTGTCAGCCTCACCTTCTCCCTGTCTCAAAAGCCAAGGACTGGGACAGCTGTGAAGCCCCATTTTCTCCTTTGTCTTCTCTTCCTGGGATTCAAGAATAACAGAAAGCAAGGCAGCAGATAAACAGCAGGTAGCTTTGGGGACAATGAGATGATTATGGTAATGACAACTTATGCAAATGCAAAATGATTAGCAGAGCAGAATCCTTAGCTCTGTTGACAGGTGCCGGTTATGGATGTCAGGAAAACCACACCCCTCTGCCAGCATCCCTGGGGTTCCTCCCCTCCTCCCACTTCTTAAAAAATGCACTTTTGTAATCTAACAAGTCCTCCCTTGGAAGAAGTGACTGTGCATCCTTGCCTTGCAGCAGTGAATTACCTTAAAGAGATTTAAAGATGTCTGGAGATCATCTTCATCAGTACAGTCAGCCAAGATGGAACTGGCCTTTAAGGGAGGAGCTATGGGTTATGTTTTTGTTCCCACGTCCCCACTGCTCTAACTTCACCAGCAGTGTCAATAACCAAGACAATTTAATAGGAAGATCTTACTCTCTGATAATGAAACTGTGATATGAAAGAGCCACTATAAAAAGAAGTATCCCATTGTTGAAAAAAAGTCTACTCATCATGGGACTGGACAAGGTGTCCTGGTTTTAAATTAGTCTATTCCAGGGATGGAAGGAAAGGGATCGTGAAGGAAAGGGATGAAAAGCCCTCAAATCCCTTATGCTCTGTTAAGCTGCTGAACTAACCCACTTTGAAGACCCCATGTCTGAGCTGCCTATTTTTTTTTTAATCTTTTATTTAATGAATATAAATTTCCAAAGTACGACTCATGTGTTACAATGGCTTCCCCCCCCATACCGTCCCTCCCACCCACAACCCTCCCCTTTCCCACTCCCTCTCCCCTTCCATTCACATCAAGATTCATTTTCGATTATCTTAATATACAGAAGATCAGCTTAGTATACCTTAAGTAAGTATTTCAACAGTTTGCTCCCACACAGAAACATAAAGTGAAAAATAATAGATGATTTTTTTTAAATGATGATGAAATCAGATCAGACCTATTGTCATGTTTAATCCCAGTGAGAGTCAAGTTGGGAATTGATAATTTCTTTCTTTTTTTTTTTTTTTTTTTACAGAAGATCAGTTTAGTGTACATTAAGTAAAGATTTCAGTCGTTTGCACCCCCATAGAAACACAAAGTGAAATATACTGTTTGAGTACTCGTTATAGCATTAAGCCTCAGTGTACAGCACGTTAAGGACAGAGATCCTACATGAGGAGTAAGTGCACAGTGACTCCTGTTGTTGACTTTACCAATTGACACTCCTGTTTATGGCATCAGTAATCTCCCTATGCACCAGTTATGAGTTTCCAAGGCTATGGAAGCCCCTTGAGTTCTCCGACTCTTATCTTGTTTAGACACGGTCATAGTCAAAGTGGAGGTTCTCTCCTCCCTTCAGAGAAAGGCACCTCCTTCTTTGAAGACCTGTTCTTTCCACTGGGATCTCACTCACAGAGATCTTTTTGCCAGAGTGTCTTGGCTTTCCATGCCTGAAATACTCTCATGGGCTTTTCAGCCAGATCCGAGTGCCTTTAGGTGAGCTGCCTATTAAAGAAGACATTACGGTTCTTGTACCATGGTCGACCAGATGTGTGTGTCTTCTGGCTAAAAGTACTCCAACTGATAGAGTCCCAGCATGTTTATGGTGCTCATCTCACAATGGGCGCATCTCACAATGGGGTAGAAATCTCCCTGTCTCTCATATGTCTACTTACATATCATTTGTTTTATACTTATAGTTGTTTTCAATCCTGGCTAGATATTAGAATCACCTGGGGAACTTTTAAAACTATCAATGCTTGGACCACATCCAGAACAATTAAATCAATTACATCAGTATTTCTAGGATAGACCCAGGCATTCATAGTTTTTAAGTGCTCTCTACTAGATTCTGAAGTGCAGCTAGAGCTGAAATCCCTTGCTCTATGTTATATCTTTCCTATGTATTGTAAAAATCAGTGTGTGTATTGGTCAGCTAACTGCTATGAAATGAACTGTCTTATTAGTTTTATATTGCTGCATAGCACTTTTATCACACACTCAGAGACTTAGCTGACAGTTCTGTAGGTCAGAAATGTGGGCTGCTTAGACTAATAAGTTCTTGGCTCGGGATCTCAAGAGATGGTAATCATGGTGCTGGTGGGACTATGCTTTGATGGAGAGGTTCTGGGAAAAGAACCTGCTTCCAACTGTCTTAGGCTGCTGCCGAAATGCAGTTTCTTGTGGTTGTAGGACTGAAGTCCCAGTTCTCTTGCTGGCCATCAGCTAGTGCTGCTCTTACCTTTTAGAGGCCGCCCGTGTTCATTTAAGTCAGCAAAGGTACATCAAATCCTTCTCATTCACTGAATCTCTGTGACTCTCCTTTCTGCGGTCAGCATGATCACAGAAATCAGGTCAACTGGCTTGAGGCTTTAATTAGAGTTGAACAATACCTTCACAGCAGTGCTTATGTTGGTATTTGATTAAATAACTCAGGAATGAGAGTTTTAGGGCTATGGGGGCATCTTTAAGATTCTGTCCACTATGATGCCCCAGAATGTCATGGCTGACGAGATTAACCACTTATTTGCTCATAGCTCTGTAGGATGGCATTTGAGGCAGGGCTCTCTTTGGACGGTGAGGCTGGCCAGTCTTTGATGGCCTCATGTCTCTTGGGCCACAGCTAGTATGTCCAGGACAGCTGCAGCTCCATCATCACATTGTCTCTCGCTCTTTCCAGATGACCCCTCGCCATCAAGGAGACTGCTTATGCTTCTTTCAAGGCTCATGTTCCAAGAGAGTGAAGTAAAAGCTCCAAGGCCTCTTTGAGCAGAGACTTAAAAACCACACGGAATCAGGTCTGCTGCTTCTTTTTGGTCCAAGCAAGTCACAAAGCCAGTTTAGATCAAGAGCAGAGGAAACAGACACCACTGTTTGAAAAAAGGGGCTGTAAAAACATTTACAGCTATGTATAACAGATCAAACTGAGTAATCAATATTGATGATGATGCATTAACAAAGAGGTGTTTGGGTGGTTTTAGAGGTGCAAAAAGCACACATAGAAGTACCTGAGTTATCCTTAGCTACAGCCCAATACATTTCAGCTAGCTCTGTTTAAGAAAATCCTCAGTAGCTAGCCAAACCCTTACAGTAGGGTGTGACCTCAGGTGCCTGCTGAGAGAAACAAAACAATCTGCTTCTACAAGTTTAACTTTTCAAATCTTAGCACATCTACGAAATTATTCATTTTGATTTCTAGCACTATAAAGAGCCACTGGGATCAAAGGCTTTTCTTTCCCAGAGGGATGTTAAAACACAGACAAGGGAGCATTTCTCTTTCTTAGTTTGAAGGTAGTCTTGTTTGCCATCAAGATTCTGGGAGTTCCTTGTGATTTGTACTGCACTGAAATGATAAATAATTGAGCACATTAGCTTGTAGCAGTCTCATGAGGACATGCTGTCTTCTAAAGCTATGCAACACCCTCGGACCATGTCAGGTGAGCAAAGTATATTTATTTCCACTTGTAAACAGTAGAATTAAGGCGGCTGCACCTGTGTTTGAACTCAACGCCCTTTGTTCATTGAAGTTTCCATTGTCACTTTTCGAAAACAACAAAAGCCTAGGCATACATCAGATTTATCACCACAGCAATCGATCTTCTATACAACCATCAGAATGATCTTTCTAAAACAGCCTTGACCACTAAATCACTCCCTGATTGCTTAAAATGCTTCAGTCATTCTCTATAGCAAAAAGAATAAATAATAAAACCCAACTCCTTAGTCTTTTATTCAAGACCCTTCCCAACATGACCTCAATGATGGGACCTCATTATCTCCTATCATTCCCTAAATCATGCTTAGATGACAAGATTGTTTATTCTGTGATGTAGCTATTCATTCAGTCATTCAAGCAAGTAAATCTTAAGGGCCTATTAGGGACCTTGTATGCTCTTCTAGTGGACTGAAATATAAAAATGATCAAAGTATTGTTTAACCCCCTGAAATAGGGTCAGGGCTTACTAGAGGCTGAAAGAGAGAAAATAAATGTTAATTACAGTACATTTAGAGTGATAATTATGATAATTCCTCAATCCAGACACTTCTTGCAAACATTCATTCACTCAACATGCTGTACTGAGTGTCCGTGGCTGAGCCTTATGGCGTCATGTAGAGAAACTAGTGGGAATGCATTGAGTTCGGATTTTCCAAGGCAATGGGGCTTGTATGGGAAATGAAAAAACAAAAACCAAAAGCAAATAATGCAGCAGGAGAGTCCATGTATCTTTACCTGCATAGGGCCATCCTATGTGGAGGAAGGGCCCCTACTCTACTCTGGGTAAACTGTACAGCATGTTGGGCAGTATAGCTGCTGTGTAGCCAATGGAAAGTGCAGAATTTGAGTATGAGCATATTTCAAAGTGTTTGTGGAAAATGAAATTAAAAAATTGGTTTATTTTGGTGTAAAACATTTGATATCCATATATATGAAGAGTCCTCCGAAAGCTCATGAAAATGTGTATTATGGGGCCTGGCACTGTGGCCTAGCATTTGGAGTCCTAGCTGCTCCACTTCCAATGCAGCTCCCTGCTAGTGTGCCTGGGAAAGCAGCAGAGGACGGCCCAAGTGTTTGGGCCCCTGCATCCATGTGGGAGACCTGGAGTAAGCTCTTCACTATTGGCTTCGGACAAGCCCAACTCCGGCCGTTGTAGCCATTTGGGGAGTAAACCAGTGGATGGAAGATCTCTCTCTAGCTCTCTCTCTCTCTTTCTAACTTTGCCTTTCAAGTAAATAAAAAATATTTTAAATAGGTATTATGAATTATGGATGTCAAAATTGTTTTGTATCAAAACAAATTTGTCTTTTAATTCCTTTTTTTTTTTTTTTTAACTTTTTGTAGTCCTCTGGTACAAGCCACATTGGTGAAGTTTTGTGAATCAATTGTTCACTGAAGCTGGTAGTGGCAGACATGGTTTCTGATCTTTGAAAGACAAAGGACAAACTAACATTCTCTAAAATCTGTCTCCCTTCTGCTTTCTCCTGCTGGTTCTTGGAACATGAAAAGAGAAGCAGGAGAATCCGGTTAAAGGGATTAAGTAAACAGCCTTTATTCTGGGGTCATTTTGTTTCTTTTTCCCATCATTTCTCATCCTCCCAAGTGATCTGAGGGGTAGGGCCATGTTAGAGCTTGGGAAATCCAGGCCTAGCATGCTTTTCTGGCATTCCTCAGAACTCCATTTGCCCTTGCACCCACATTCTCCTCCCATAAAAGAAGACAACATCAAAAAGAAGAAGAACAAGTCAACAAAAGAAGAAAAAGAAAGTACAGACTGAAAGAGGAGAGGAGACCACAGGCTCTACCAAGCAAGCTTCTTAATTTCTTTATTTGCAGCCAGGGCCTTCCCACCACCAGGCATTTGCTCATCCCTTTTCATCCTTTCCTCTTCTCCGCCTGCCCCAAACGTCCTTCTGTCCATGACAGTGACACACCTGAAACCTCTCTCTATTTTAAGTTCCAGGGCAAACACGGCCACCTATCCTATGGTATTTCCTCTGATCTGTTGGGTAATGGAATTTTTCTTTTCTTTTCCTTACTTTTTTAAAATTATTTATTTTAGAGGTACAGTTACAGAGAGGGAGAGAGAGAGAGGGAGAGAGAGAGAGATAAAGAGAAAGATCTTCCATTCTGGGTAAGAGAATTTTTTTAAAAGATTTATTTACTTGAAAGGTAGAGCAACAGAGAAAGAGAGATAGAGAGAGAGCTTCCATCCACTGGTGCTCTCCCCAATGGCTACAACAGCCAGATCTGGGCCAGGCCAAAGCCAAGGGGCAAAAAAACACCATCCTGGTCTCCTACATGGGTGGCAGGGGTCCAAGTACTTGACCTCCCTTCTATCCCTCCCAGATGCATTAGTGGAATGCCCTATTGGAAGCAGGGTAGCTGGAACTTGAACAGGCACTCTGATAGGGGATGCAAGCAGTGGCTTAACTCATTGTGCTACAATGCTGGGCCCCTGGGTAGGACATTTTTAAATGTTCTCTTACCCATCTGATGTTTCAATCATTATATTTATGAAATGAACTGGCAACATGCAAAGCAATAGGGAAAAAAATCAAGCAAAATGTATTAATTGTATAGTTACGGGGGCTACATACAGTGTGTTGATGTAGGTGGAGTGGTAGCGAAGAACTGAGGACTGCCAGCACCTGTGCAACAGCTCCACAGGCACTGCCAAAATTCCACCCCCTTCTGTGTATCCTCAGCCACTGGGGTTGCACAGACTAGAACAATCCAACATGGCTGCAGGTTTGACACACCCACTCCCACCATGCACCTGAACTCCATTACCATCGTGTACCAGACTCCATGACACTTCTGAGGTTTCCAATAAAGGGGCATGGAAGTGCCCCAGTAGCTATCTCTTATCATGTAAAAGGACAACCCTGAACTTCATTAATTACAGCACTCTCCCATGAGGTTGCCAGTACTTCCTCTGGGGTGAGTGCATTGCCTTTGAACAAACACTGCTTTTCTGCTAACCTTTATCTCTGTCTCCTTGAATTCTTACTCAACGGAAGCAAAACCTAAAATGAGTCTAGGTAGCGGCCTCCCCCACAACTATTGATATAAGGGAACTAGGCTGGAATATTAGGTAGGAATAGGTGAGACAGAATTCCATTTTCTGCATCTAGCCCTGCATTATAACTCCACCCCCTTACCTGTCAATCCAATATGTCCACTTTCCCAGGATGCACCTGTAATTTAATCCAGTACCAGGAAGGAAAAGATGCCATGATGGCCATATGAAATTTAAGCTCCATGTGGAGGCACCATGAAACTCACAGAAAACCTCTTGCATTCCAACCTACACCAAAACTCCACCCGTTTGTATATCCAATTAGGGTGCTACTCCTTACCTCATCAAAGGAACTGAAACACGTGGGAACAGCACATTTTGGTTTTTGGCTTTTGGACCTTGCCTGTGGGTCCTCCTTTGGCCTCCTCCCATCCTCTCTCCTCATACGCAACTACTTTGTCTCACCGTGATGGGTATCTGTTGAGGTTGCCCACACTCTCCCATGAATGTATATTCACTCTTCAGTTTTGAATAAATGCACTTCATTAATGCCTCTGATGTGGGCAGAGGGTGTATTAATTTCACTCCAGTCTCTTATTATGCACAAAGACATGCATTCTAAGTGCTAACACATATAAAGCATACCAAGTGATAAAATGTATTTAAAAGGTAAGAACGTGAGCATACACACACCCACACATGCATGTGAGCATGGGTTGCCCCATGCAGAGAAACACCCTTCATGAGTGGGTAGTGGGTCAGAAGACTGCTTGAAAGGAGAAAGGGTAGGAAAGAGGGAAAAAGAGAGATCAGCCTCTCCAGTCATGGCCTAAGGTTGAAGAGAGGTACCCCCTCCTAGTTAGTCTCTTTAGTGGGGTTGGGGGTGGTGCCTCCAGTCCTGAAGCCACCTGGGAATTATATGGCACCTCCACAAGTTCCACAGGGAGCTCACTATCTATACTTTCATGGTGTCCCTCCTTCGGTCCCAGATGAAGCAGGTGCATCCCAGGAAAGGGGACATTTTGATTAACAGGTAGGTGGATGGAATCACATGGGGTCATGTGACTTCCAGCTCAGTAGACCTAGCCAGCTATCTGTCTATCCCATATCACTTCTGCTTTGAATTCTTATCTCTGTAGGGGCAAGAACTTGAAACAAAATTAAGATACTTTTGCCCATAAGAGTATGGACTTAGTCTCTTTGTTACGATGTCCCACATCAGAGTATCAGATATTGGCTTCCAGCCACAGCGGACCCTAGAAGGCAGCAGTGATGAATCAAGGTGCCTGGGTTCCCGCCATCCTCATGGGAGACCACTACTGCATTCCTGGCTTCTGGCTTCAACCCCTACCCAGCCTCAGGCCCTGTGGGCATTTGGGGAGTGAAACAGCAGACAGAATCCATCTCTCTCGCTCTCGCTCTCTCTTCCCCTCACTCAAATAACTAATGAAAGAAATGACTGAATGATTGGAGTTTACAAGATGTCTTGCAGAATGGAATAGGGGCTTAGGGCTCCTGGAGGGGTGGGGGAGCCATGTGAGTTTCAGGAAAGGCACTGCAAGGCAAAAATGATCAAGTTTCCCACACAGCTCACACAGCAGCTCTCAGACAGCCACCTGTGGCGATCTCTGTCTGCATCAGGTGTCAGACTCACTCCCCCCATCTCCTAGGACAAATCTTCCCTAGGCAGATTTCAGAAAGCCTGTGTGCATCCACTGCTTACTTTACTAATGTAGATACATGCAAATTTCTTTTGACAAAAGGACAGCTTTTAGGAGCCATTCCTGTGCCTGCAAAGATCTACAGTCTCTGTGAATAATTAACTCTGAAATCTGTCACAGAAGTATATTTGGGTGGGATATTTTACTCTCTCTCATGGTTGGCTGGAAGTAATCTAACCACCAAACTCCATAGTCCTTATCTGAACTCCGCTTAGGATCCTTATCATCTTATATATTGCAGTCAAATTATGTGCATACATTTCATTACCCATTTGTGACTATAAACCTATTGGTGGCAGTCTCCATATCTTGCATATTTTTGTAATCCCCTATTGTGCCTAACCTAATCCTGCACATAATAGACCCTCAAATGCCTCAAGGCCCTGAGACGGAAGGTTTTAGCTCAGTCAGCTGCTTGCTCCACACTGTCTCTTGCGAGTCCAGAGGATAGCAGCCACACTCGCTGGCTTTGAGGTCTAGAATCTGTTGTCCCTCTATGCTCTTACTGGACCCCACAGACGTTTCCCTACTCCTGGCCCAGTTCAATAAATCTGGTTCCCCTAAACTCTGCTCAGATCCTTCTAATTTGAATGTGTTGTCAGTTTCTTCTTTGGATCCTAAAATAGCACTCATGTTTTGGCAATGGCACCAATAACAGTTACTAATACCGGACAGCTGGGGAGCCCTGTATGAGACCCCCCTCCCTCCGCCATGGTCTCAGGAGGGTCCTTGGCTTTGGTGAGAGAGAGAAATCAATCATGAGCCAGCACAGTGAAAGCAAGTGAGTTTCATTAAAGTGGCGAGGAGCAGGCTACCACGTAGGCAGAGCACCACTGTGTGCCATTGGAGTTCCACATTTACAGGGTCCAGGGAACGTGCAATATCTGGATGGGTTTTCCAGCTTACTTCTGGGAAAGGGGCAGCAACTTCCAGGAATTAGGGATCCACCTCTTTTTTCTCCTTAGGTGGTAGTCTCAGTGGGTCGTCATGGCAATTGTAAACTGTCAAGGAGAGAAGAGCAGTGATTTTTACTTTACTACTGCTTCTCGGTGAAGGTCTAATGGGGCTGGAGGTCAGGCAGCAGGTAATCTGGGTTCTGCATTGGATCCAACTGATTTGAAGCAGTTCCTTCGCCTGATTCTGTTTTGTTTTTGTTTTTGTTTTTTTTTTGCCCCACCCAATTCCTGGTGGGTGGAGCTGGAGCGTGCCTCCTATTCTCTGACTACTAGCTGCTGAACCACTTGATAGTTCCCTCGCTTTTGTCCCCATAATATACTAACAGCTGGAGTCTTTTCAACTAATTTTACCCTCAGGAGACTGAATGAGGTTAAGTAATTTACCTAAAATTGCGCAGCTTGTCGGGTCTCAAGTCTTAAGATACCTTTTCACCAGAGGCCTTCCCTTCTTAAAATAATCCCTTCTTCCCAATCCCCTTTACAGCTCTTAGCACCAGCAGATACTCTCTTTCTCCTGCCAGACTGTAGGCTCTGCCCACAGATGGAGAGCTGTGTTTCCTGCAAGGCTTTGTCCTCCTGCAGGTACCTGACACTCAGGAAAGACTTCTTCAGCCTTCCTTCTGAGACTCCCTTTACGCTGGGTGCTCGCTCGCTCTCCCTCCCTCTCTCTCTCTCTCTCTCTCCCTCTCTCTCTCTCTCTCTCTCTCTCTCTCGCTGGTAATTATTTCCTTTCCATTTGCATTCAGAGCTTCAAGCCCAGATTCTATGGATTCAGTTCTAACCATATCAACACTTTGGATCAAATATTGGTTTTGATGGTTTAAGAGAAAAATTAAAGAGTCGAGAAGAAGAAAGAGAGGATGGGAAGAGACACAGGGAAATTCTCCAGGGGTGAATCCGCACCAGGAGGTTCTGGTGGTTCTTGGATGGAGAAGCAACAAGCCTACAGCATGTGCAAAGCTTGATGAATCATTCCCTGGTTTGTATTTAAGACTGCAGTCTCGGGGCCGGTGCTGTGGCACACTAGGTTAATCCTCTGCCTGCGGTGCTGGCATCCCTTATAGGCGATGGTTCTAGTCCCGGTTGGGGTGCTGGTTCTAGTCCCAGTTGCTCCTCTTCCAGTATGGCTCTCTGCTGTGGCCCGGGAAAGCAGTGGAGGATGGCCCAGGTACTTGGGCCCCTGCACCCACATGGGACACCAGGAGAAGCACCTGGCTCCTGGCTTCGGATCAGTGTAGCTCCAGCCGTTGCAGACATTTAGGGAGTGAACCAACGGAAGAAAGATCTTTATCTCTGTCTCTCACTGTCTGTAAATCTACCTGTCAAATAAATAAATAAATAAAAATATTAAACAAAAATCAAAAAAAGACTGCAGTCTCTTTGTAATTCACAAAGAAATGCAAACACACCATTATTCACATCCTGCACCTTGGAGAAGCAGCAAAGTAAAAATAGTCATGATTTCATAAATAAATAACTCTTGTAAAAGTTCAAAACTAAACAATCCACTATTTTGGAAAAAAATCAAATTAGAATATCATGTAGTGTTTGTTCTGTAAATGTCATACAGTCTATTCCCTCTTGCAAAAAACCTTCCACATATTCTACTAAATGCACTGCTTGTAACTACAGTAAACACCTACACAATCTCACATTTAAAATATTTTAAAATTTCAAATGATAAGATTTCAAATTCATATGATCCTTCTGTACACACAAGTAGTCATTTTCCTTTAAAAAAATCAATTTTGCACTTAAAAATTCTTGTCAACTTTAATTTCCACTCTGCGCAGAACAGCCCTCTTCCTTCTGGATGTCTGTGTGAACACAAGATCTGAGCTTTTTCTGTTTAGAAAGGACAGGATCAAGTTCAGTTCTCATCTCTCCCTTGTGTTTTCCACTTTGAATTTTCCATGAATGTCACTATAGGTACATTCCTGAGTGTTGTCCAAAACCTGGGGGCTGTAAGTTTTCCAGGCTGTAAGTCCTTGAGGTGAGCAACCTAGTACAGTGCCTGGTGCGTTTGTGGAAATCAAAAACTACTGATTGGTTGGCTGGCTGACCTCTGGGTTTCTCCAGGAAGAACAACTCACTTCTCTGGAGCTGTTTCCCTTCCATAGAAAAGGAATTGCAGCCTAGGAGCCTCCCTGTCAGCCACTTAGATGCCAGGTTAACTGGGAGATACAGGACCTACCACTCCTTACAATCAGCTTTCCAGCGAAAGCAAAGGGAATCCCAAGCCTCCAGACTTAGATGCACACATGAGTTTCACATGTGAAGAGAGCAAGCACGGATGACTGGGTGGGGCAGGAACTGCTCTAGGGACCTCTCTGGGTACTCACAGCTGAAGCAGTGAAACTGATTGCTGCTGAGATGGGTCAGTGTTGAAAAACAAAAACAGGTGTGTACGTCATGATGACTCTTTAACAAGCCTAGGTATGTTATATGAAATGCTGTTGTTATTTTTGTCTTACCATTTCTTTGTATCTAAATCCTTGTAAATGCAGCAGAGATTTTGTTCACCAGAAATTCTTGAAATCACCGAGGTGCCACCTGGCTACATTATCACCGTTTTTGGAGGAACTGAAAAGCCATGCTGAAATCGGACAAGACCCCCTAAAATTTACCCTGAAATGTGGCCCCTTAAAGTTCCCTAGAAATGCTATCCAGGGTACCACATGCGCTACCGGAATTTGGGGTGCCTTATGATTTCACCACGGGCTTATTACCAAATCCCCGATATTAATAAGCCTGAGAGGGTTCTTGCCTAATATTTAGAGAAGAATTCTAAATACTGGCACAGATAAACGAGGCAGCATGGTACGTTTTAAGCTTTTATTTAGTAAGAAAGGTGCATAAGAGAGTGAGAGCTTTATTTAGGGGAGAGAGGTGAATAGGGGTTCATACCAAGCACCAGGAACCAGTCATGTGGATGAGCATATAGGCCAGGAAGCCTAGAGCACATGGCCCGAAGGCCATGCGCCCTGGAGGCACAGGGCTACAGGAAGCCCTGTCCTGGCAAGAGGCCAGGAAAGAAGAGCAGGGCCCGGGCACACTGTACCCTAGGCTTTTAACCCACTCCAAAGGGGAGTGGTTAATTAACCTGATTGGCTGGTGGGCACCTAGGTGTGGCCAGGTAGGGGAATGAGGCAACACAGGTGCATGGCAAAGGCATCAGGTAGGAGCATGAGGTCACACAGGGGCGTGGTCTTCCAGTTCACAAATCTGACCAATTTTAACCTGTATGCCTGCCTACTTCATTCACCTCTCAGAGACTCCAGGCCTTAATCTTAAGGGGATGTTGATGGGCGTCGAGTCTCCATCTTCTATAGCTACTTCCTGCTGATTAGGGGTGCAGACTCTTCCTGTTCTTGGTCTGGAAGTCTCTGCCTATCTCATCTAATGAGTTCACTTCATGAGCCAGAGCTCTTTCAGTCACTGGCATTCTCAGTGTCTCCTGCATGGTCATCATTTTTCTCAGGAGCTGCTGGGTTCTACTGGGTTCTTTTAGATATAAATGAAGGCCCATTGTCACTCTGGAGTGACCGTGGGAGTCCAAAGTGTGGCATGATGTCTTTCAACAAGGCTTTAAGCACCTCGTGTGCTTTCTCCGTTTGGGTCGAAAAGGCTTCTATCCATCCTGTAAAAGTGTCAGTAAAGACTAGAAGGTACCTATAATTACTTGTAGGGAGCATATTGGTAAAATCAACCTGCCAATCTTCAGCTATTTATGTTCTCCTCCTTTGCACAGGAGTCAACAGGGGAGGTGGCATTACATGGTGAGGGTTATTCTATAAACATAGAGGCCAAGAGCAAGTCATTTCCTTTATGACCATATTTGGTCCCTTTCCTTCAAAAGCTCGGGAGACCAGTTGTGCTAAGGCATCTCTTCCCAAGTGGGTAGAGCTGTGTAATTTTCCATTAAGTGGCCATTGGTAGCATAATTCTATGATTTAGCATCCACTATCCATTTGCTTTTTTTTTTTTTTTTTTTTTTTTGACAGGCAGAGTGGACAGTGAGAGAGAGAGAGAGAGAGAAAGGTCTTCCTTTGCCGTTGGTTCACCCTCCAATGGCCGCCGCGGCCGGCGCGCTGCGGCCGGCGCACCGTGCTGATCCGATGGCAGGAGCCAGGTGCTTCTCCTGGTCTCCCATGGGGTGCAGGGCCCAAGCACTTGGGCCATCCTCCACTGCACTCCCTGGCCACAGCAGAGAGCTGGCCTGGAAGAGGGGCAACCGGGACAGAATCCGGTGCCCCGACCGGGACTAGAACCTGGTGTGCCGGCGCCGCAAGGCGGAGGATTAGCCTAGTGAGCCGCGGCGCCGGCCTCCATTTGCTTTTTAGTATAGCCTCGCTGTTGAGCCCATTAATTTTCAAGCTCAGTATAGTGAGATTCCTTAGCTACTTCCACAGATTGACATATAAGGGCCATTTCCAAACTTTCCTGTGTAGCTGCTCTATCTGCTAACGCATTTCCCTGGTTAATATAATTATCTCCCTTCTGATATCCCTTGCAGTGGATGACGGCCACTTCTAAAGGCTCCAGTACTGCCTGAAGTAGAGCCAGTATCTCTTTTCCATATTTAACAGGGTAACTCTTTGCAGTCACTAAGCCCCTCTCTTTCCAGATTGCTGCATGTGCATGCAACACAAGGAAAGCATATCTGGAATCTATCTATCTATCTATCTATCTGCATATATATATAAACTCGCTGGCCTTTTCCTAGTTGTAAAGCCCTAGTCAATGCAATAAGCTCTGTCTTTTGGGCTAAAGTATTGTGTGGTAATGCTTGGGCTTCTATCATCTGCCTTTCTAACTCCTTCCTTCAGATAGCTGCTGCCATCAGTAAACCATTCATCATCTGGATTTTCCAGGGGCTCATCTCGAAGGTCTGGCCTACTAGGGTACATCTGCCTAATTCAGTGCCATATATGTCCCAAAGATGGACAAGGCAATCTGTCCATCATGATGCCCAGGAGCAAATAACTCAAGCCCCTCCACCTTGCTGAAGCCAAAAACTTCCAACAAGTCTCCAGGCTGAGCCTATCTCATGCCTCAGCAATCAGAGGTCAGTCAACTAAACCCTAACATTTATTTCAAACCTTTGCTTTGTGATGGCTTATGCAGGTGGATGGCAGGTTCCAGACCAGTTGCCTTCATCCAAAAAATATACTATATGTGTGTTCCAAATCCATTAAATGGGAAAAATAGCAATATCTATTCTTAGTGGGGTTGTGAGATTAAACTAGCATTGAGGCAGCGCTGACACAAGTTAATATCCTGTACATACTACCTGTGGATATTCTAATTCTTATTTTTGTCTTCATCAAGGAAAGTTAAACATAAGCTCTGTGTGCAAGAAAAATGCAGTTGGAATCGACGAGTTTTCATGTAGCCATGGGCTTAAGTAGCAAGTTTTTTGTGTAAGGGCTCAAGTTTTATGATACATTAAGCAGGAAACACGAATGCCCATGCAATTCTTCACAAGTTTTCACAATGTGACCCTCTTCCCAGCCAAGGCGCTTCTGATCTGGATAAAGAAGTCAGGCCCCACTCCCCACTCGGTGGAAGCACTGCAAGTGAAGCCTCTTTTTTGGTGTGATAGGAGTCTGAAATAAGCATTTCAATTAGATTCATTAAGACAGTTATTACTTGGTAATTGAATAGCAACAGATTGCAAAGGAACACTTATTGAGGTCTAATAAGTATGTAGGAGAGAAATCTTCTCCTTCTGTAATTCCATCAGCTATAAACCAGTGTAATTAGATTCTTACTAACACATTCAAATTGAAGGGAATGTTGAGGCATATAATTGGCACTTAGGAAGATACCTGTATTACGTTAAGGTGCTTTCTATTTACATACTTATTAAGTGTCAGTTTAAGTTGTTAAATAATTGAGACTAGTGGACAGTAGCAGGTCAAGTAGTTAAGCAGGAACTACAGTCTAAATTAAGGTAAGACACATTTTTTTTATTTTTTTTATTTTTTTATTTTTTGACAGGCAGAGTGGACAGTGAGAGAGAGAGACAGAGACGTTGGTTCACCCTCCAATGGCCGCCGCGGCCGGCGCACCACGCTGATCCAAAGCCAGGAGCCAGGAGCCAGGTGCTTTTCCTGGTCTCCCATGGGGTGCAGGGCCCAAGCACTTGGGCCATCCTCCACTGCACTCCCTGGCCACAGCAGAGAGCTGGCCTGGAAGAGGGGCAACCGGGACAGAATCCAGCGCCCCGACCGGGACTAGAACCCGGTGTGCCGGCGCCGCAAGGCGGAGGATTAGCCTAGTGAGCCGCGGCGCCGGCCAGGTAAGACACATTTTAAGGTACAGAATGCAACTTTATTGTATTCATAACTTCGTATCAATATTCTACTATTTTGGGACCAGTGCTGTGGCGTATTGGGTTAAAGCCGCCGCCTACAGTGCCAGCATCCCATATGGGCACCGGTTTGAGTCCCAGCAGCTTCACTTCTGATCCAGCTCTCTGCTATGGCCTGGGAAAGCAGTGAAAGATGGCCCAAGTGCTTGGACCTCTGCACCCCTGTGGGAGACCGGGAAGAAGCTCCTGGCTCCGCCTTTGGATTGCCAGGGCTCTCGGGCTGTTGCGGCCAACTGGGGAGTAAACCAGCAGATGGAAGACATCCCTCTCTCTCTCTCCTCTCTCTCTCTCTCTCTTTTTTTTTTTTTTTTTTTTTTTTAAAGTCAGAGTTACACAGAGAGAGAAGGAGAAGCAGAGAATATGGGATGGTGGCACCGGAGACGGCGGCTTTACCCACTGTGCCACAGTGCTGGCCCCAACCTTTCTCTCTCTCTCTCTGCCTGCATCTCTGTAACTCTGCCTTTCAAATAAATAAGTAAGTAAATCTTTTTTAAAAAAATACTCTAATATTTCAATGTTTTCTCACGAACAAACTCTGGCCTCTGAATTGATTTTTTTTAAAGTATGATGGCTTCATTCATTCATTCCTTCATTGACAATCATCTTTTGAGCAGTATTATTTGCAAAACAAAAACAAAAAAGATCCCAAACAACCATCATTTGCTACCAAGTAGATAATGGCAAAAAGATAATTTTATAAGAAAAACCCATAGTTATGGCACAAAGTGTACTGAAAAAGCAAAAATAGTAAAAAATATTATTTTCGTATATTGTATTTTTGGTAGGACACAATCCTCTTTAGGATTTCAATTTCCTACCAAGAATATAACAAGGTATTTGCACCTCTTAAATCAAAGTACAAACATCAGAAGCAGAGCCCTATTTTTATTATTTTTAATACCCAAAGATTATCAGGTATCATGAAAAACAAATGAAATTAAGTACTTACAAAACTTCAGGTCACTTTTTGCAATGAGAATATATTTAATTTGTGGGACACTTACCTTTAATGTAAGGTATCCACTAATCAAGTATTGTTAATAATTAATTTACTATTAACACTTCAGATAACGTACTCTGTCCTTGTATCAAAATCAGTCATAAGAAGACAGGTTTTTTTTTTTTTTTTTTTTTCCTTTTAGGTACTTTATTTTTAAATACAAGAGTCTACTTAAATCTAGGTCTCTGGAAAATTCAAAAGAAAACACAGGAATGTAAAAACTAAAATTACTGCACATGTATGGTTGCTGTGAATGGTTCAGTCTACATATATGAGGCTGAAGTCAATTTTAATTCACGGCTGGTGCAAAAATGTAGCACTTCTTTTTACAAAAACCCTTGGAAGAAAAAAATAAAGCCAACTACCACCCCACTCCTGCTCTCCAACCAAGAAGTGGGACTGAATAATATGCAGTTTTTGTGTGTGTGTGTGTATTTCTAATGAGTTAACCTTGCCAGAATACAAACAGAATGTATAATAAAAGTTATAATCTGCAACATTCCCCTTCCTCCCTTTTTAGCATCCAACTTATCTAGGAAGGGACAGAGAGGCACAGAAACCATCTTCCTTACTATTCCAGCACCATCTTGATTTTACTATAAAACCCTGGTAATACCCCCGCCTTTCATTTATAAATCCAACTCCTTATCTAGCAGGCCCACCTCTTCCCTGTCCCTATTTGTCAGAGATACCATTGTCTCCCCTGTCTTTCATGTGCACTATCGCAGGTCTGCATCTGACACCACCCTTTTCTCCCTGTCACTAAGAAATGGATGCCACTAAGCCTTGTCACTTTTCCTCTGCCACATCTCTGAAGCCCCATCTTAGCTCTCCATGTCTCTAAAACCTTTACCCGTGTTTTATCCTGTGCAAAGACATAAAACGGGCTTATGTGACAACCAGAGAGATTTATCTTGAATATAAGGGAGAATTTCTTGGCCATGAAACATTGGGAATGGCTCCTGAGAGAATCTGTTGTGATGTTCAAAAATGACAGACTCACCTTGCACACGCAGCATTTTAAATTTTCTGAAACCTGACTTTACTCATCTGTTTATGAGAGATCACTCTTCTCTCCCCGTGGTGGTCCTTACTTCATCCCTCTTCTGGCTTTTATTCCTGCTTTTGTTATTTCTCCCTCAACCGAGTTAAAGTAATTTCCTTACTTCCAATACCTTAGCCTTTCTTTAAAAATCCCCAGGAACATTCCCTTAAACAGTCATTTGAATGACCATTACAAAAGGCACCACCATTGGTAGGCCCTCACTGATAACCAAAGAAAGCAGTCACCATCATTTCCCCCATTTCAAGACCGGAGAAATGAGACTTAAGTTAAATAAATGATTTGTCTAATTTCGCAGGGCTCTTAAGGGTGAAATCTGGATATGCACCTAGGAATTTTGATCAGAGTCTGCTCTAACTACCATAGCATAAAAAACGAAGTCACTTTATTAAATTTCAGTTTTGTTTTTAACTAGGTAGATGTTTGCGGGTTACCAGGTAACAATAGTCTTCCCTCTTTTTTTTTTTTTTTTTTTAACATTACCCAGATTTCAATGGAGAAAAAAATGCCACTCATCTCCTTGTGAGAAGCTGACTCAACTAATAACTCCAACAGTGGGTCCCTGTTGGTTAATTAATGCTGACCAAGGCATTTTATTTCCTTGACCATGTCAGTTGTATAGCAGCGGGCATGAGGTGTTAAGTGTGGGAACCTCAAAATTCTTGGACTGCTGGTGTGGAAGTGCTTGTGCTGGGTGTGAAATAGGAAGCATAGAGGTCCGATGCCATTGGCAGCCAACATATGGTTGAATTCTTTCAAAGACCACCCAATCTCTAGACTTCTTGGTAAGTGGGCCAGTGAATCCCCTTTGCTGCTTAAGCCAGTTTGACTTGGGATAGTTCAAGGGTGGAAATGAACCCCAATCTGCCTAGCATTGCCCAACTTTGTACCTGTTGGCCCACTGTAATTATTAGTAGTGCCTCTTTTCACTCTGTTTCCTAGTTTGGTTAATAACGCCATTCAGTGGAGGGATTCAACTTGACACGACATCGGTCATTTTGGTTGGAAAATAAAGGTAAATCTGATGGTCAAAAATGTATGGGATAGAAAAAGTTGCAGAAGTAGCTTGCCAGACTTTATTATGAAGCTGGACCTTGGAATGTGCCTTATCTGATGCCTGGAATGTCAAAACTTCTTGAGAAAATCTGAGTGTACTTAGCCATGGGCCATTTTATGTACATGAACTTATCAACCCTTTACTAATACATATAGGGGTGCAAAGATCTCTTTGTCTCACAGCTGCCTGGGACTGTCCTCCCCATAGTTCTCCCCCTCAAAAAAATGATACTCTGTGCGGTCCTGGATATGCCCATATCTTTCTTTAATCTCTCTACACCTTCTGCTTTGGGGGGCTGGTTCTTATCTACTGAGTTCTTCCAAAATCTATGACCACCTAATTTTTCTCTAATTCAAAACAAGTTCCAACTAACCCACTCAATTATTTCTCAGTACAAGTTGCAATTTCTCTTTTTGGCTTTCAGTAAATATTCTACAACTTGATGTGAGAGGATCAGAAAATTAAAGACCCCCTGACATATATGACGTAACTTTGAAACACCAAATTCCTGAACTGTTCTTGCTTTAACTCACCTAAGAGAAGTTCTCGTTGTGCCAAGATCTAACGAAAAGGTCATTTGGGGATCTGCGATCCAGTACCTACGGTAAGCCACACCTCAATTCAACTGATCACTGCTTACTAGCATGAGAGCCATGAATTTCAAAGCACCTCACCACATCCATTTTGTCAGCGGGTGAAGATTAGGCTGTTTCTTGCTGCTCTATAAACAGTCAAATGTATCCCTGAGAATAGAAACAACTATGCATCATTGAACATCATATTGATGCCCCCAGCGTAGTACATCAATGTGCACCCTAGGAACCAGGCTGAAAAGGTGTTCTTAGCATCTGACTCAGACCTGGAGCAGTGTGCTATGTTAACTACAGATCCAAGCTAGGAATGCTAATTTTAGCAGGGGAAGAGAAAAAGAAAATGAGGAGAAAATAGCTCTAATGGAGATTAATAATTGGAAACTTTTGCATTTATATCCTGAAACGCAGCCTGGGGTTTAGGACTTAACTTTGGGGAAGAGAGAACATAATGATTACAAAGAAAAAATAAGGAAGGATTAAAGTACTATAATTATTCATGCTCTCCATTCTTGAGTATTTTATTTTTCTCAGATTCCAAGAAAAAAGTTTGAACAGATTTATTGCTTTTTTTTCTCCTGTTTAATTTTCATCTTCTAACCTTTAAAACATTTTACAGTAACAGTCATGGCAACTAGTAAAGTCCACATAACTGGTGTTATGTAGGTAGAGAGTGGGGCTCCATTATTTTGAGAGTATCCTTTTGCATGTAGTAATTTCATCTGCTAACGAAAACTTGGAACATGTCTGATGAGCCGGACTGGTCCCATGAAGCCTCCGTTTCCAAGGTCAAAGGAGATCAGCACTCTATGGACAGGGGTCTGCTGAGGGGGGTCAGGTGAGCGCCATAGCTGAGGGTTTGAGAGGGAATAAGGGTCCTGAACGCAGCTTGAAGGCTTCTGTTGAATCTGCCCTTACCTAAGGCTCTGGCAATCAACTTCCACAAAACTCGATGAAGTGTAACAATGGCCGCTTTTTATGGGTCAACAACTGGCTGACTCTCTTGCATCATGTTTCACTAACTGGGATCCCTCAGTGGTATCCGGCTGGTGATGGCTGGGCTGTGGGTCCCCAGGCTTCCCTCGCAGTCCTGGGGCCTTTGCAGGATGCAGCTGGGCTCTATTCCTCTCTGAGTAGTTGTAGAACCTCTTCCTATGGTTTCCCCAGCAGGGCACCAGTTGGGCTTCTGATATGGTGGCATAGTGTCTCCAGCAGCCAAGGCAGAGCCCACCGGGCCAGTGAATGCCAGGCCCACATCCAGCCCAGATTCATTTCCATGGCATCTCTCAGTTGAGTATTCCGTAGCCAGCCCAGATTCACAGGGAGGGGAAACACACCCCAACTCTCCATGGGAAGCTTCTCAAAGAAATTGCTGTTGTCTCAATTCCTGCACATCCAGCCACACTAGTCATGTGTGTGTGTCTAGAGACACTGAAATCCTGTCTTCCCCCTTCAACTGTACCAGCCCCATCCTGCCCTTCTGTCTTTGTGAGAGTAGTGATGAGAACATCACTGTTGTTACTGGACCCAGGGTTCTAGTTCATTGACATCTCCAGTAGATGATTTTCAGTTCCTCAGGCAATAGCAGCAGACAGGAGCCTTATTCTAGAGTCATAGGGGTCTGTCCCTAGAAATATAAGGACAAGGGTGCAGGGTCTCTGTGGAATACAGAGCACAAGTTTGGAAAGCAAAAGAGAGGAAGTACACAAGCACAATTACCCTGAGCAGTGGAATGGGGAGGGTTCTGCAGTTAAATATAAGGAAGGCACCGAGATCTGAGTATTGAAAGTCAACTGAGCTTACAGGCTGGGAAAGCTTGAGGTAGGCACATAACACAGATATGTTTTCAAGGTGGCAAAACAGGTAAAATAAAACATCAGGGGAGGACTTTCAGCATAGCAGTCAAAATAGCACTTGGGACACCTGCATCTCATATTGGAGTATCTGTTCAAGTTCCAACTTTACTCTGGACTCCAGCTTCTTACTAATATGCGCCCTGTGAGATAGAAGGTGATGGCTCAAGTAGTCAGGTTTCTGCACCCACAGGGGAGTCCTGGATTGAGTTTCAGGCTCTTGGCTTCAGCCTGGCTCAACCCAGGGTGTTGCAGGCATTTGGGGAGTGAATCAACAGATGGGCGATCTCCATTATCTTCTGTCCTCCTGCCTGGCCTTTCAAATAACTTCAGGGAATTTACCCAAAGGAAATGACTCAGCATATGAAAAAGTTATCTGAGCCCACGTTTATAAGCAGCTTGACTCACAATAGCTAAGATATGGAATCAAAACAGGTGTCCATCAATTGATGACTGGAAAAATAATTGGTGGCATCTATACATGATGGACTACTACTCAATACAACTCAGCTATAGAAAGAATGAAATTCTGTCTTTTGCAGCAAAATGAATGAACTGGAGATCATTATGCTTAGTGAAATAAGCCAGTCCCCAAAAGACAAACATCATATGCTTTCTCTGATTTGTAGTAATTAATACACAGAGCACAAAAATGTAATGTATATGAGTGAAACTGACACTTTTAATATTATTGTTTACAGCCTTTGTCTATACTCCTAAAAAATTTTCCTACACACTACTTGTTGAATTCTTTATTTAGTGGAGGATTAAGAATGTAATTACAAAGTAGATTGAAAGAACCTCATTGCGAAATTAAAAGAAAAATAAGAAATGAAGAAGGAGGGAGGGTAGGAGTGAGGGATAGAGGGAGAGTGGGGTGAGAAGTTTTATTACACTCTTAAAACTGTATATATGAAATGCATGAAATTTGTTCCCTTTATATAAATGAAATATTTTTTAAAAAGTCAAAAAGTGTAAAATGACTATTTTAAAACAAATGAACAGAAAACAAACAAAACATCACCTACCATTGATACCTGACTCAGCAAAAGGGAAAAATGACCACAATGGGAGCAATCTCCCTTACTCTGCTTCTTCTTTTATGCAGTTTGCTTTTTGGTCCCTACAGGGAGAGGTGGTAGGTATTTCTGAGCTTCAGCTTTGAGGCTTTGTAGAGATCCCTGGGGCCTCACAGAACAGTCCCTTTTCTTGCTGTGAACTGGGGCTGAGCAACCCTAGAATTCTTTCCCCCACTGGGTTACAAGTGCTTAAATTATAAAAGTGGAACTTGAAAGGAATGGAAATTCTTCATGGAAACGCCATCTGTACTCATTTCTTGCCCTCTGTTGGTTTATTGCTTAGAAACAAGAAGGCCATATTTCACTACAAATGGTGCTTTCAAGAAAGGAAATATTGTAAATGAAAGAGAAGCTATTTGATGATCCTATTTAAACCTCAGTTTGAACTGCAATGTAACTCACTTTTCCTTAATGAGATGAAAATTTTAATAATTTTTCTTGTGAATTCCAGTGTATTTGAGGCAATACTTTGGGCTTTTGTTTCTTCTTGTTTTTCCTTTTAAGGCTTATTTACTTATTTGAGAGGCAGAGTTACAGACAGACTGAGGGAGAGACAGATAAGAGAGGTCTTCCATCCACTGGTTCATTCCACAAATGGCTGCAATAGCTGGAGCTGGGCCAATCCTAAGCCAGGAGCTAGGAGCTTCCTCCAGGTCTCCCACATGGGTTCAGGGGCCCAAGCATTTGAGCCATCTCCCACTGCTTTCCCAGGCCATCAGCAGAGAGCTGGATCAGAAGACTTGAACCAGCACCCATATGGGATGCGGGCTCCGCAGGCAGAGGCTTAGCCTACTATGCCACAGCGCAGCCTCAATAACTTGTTCAATGGTTTCTTTTCTTTTCTTCTTCTTTTTAAGATTCTTTTTCAGAGAAATTAAAAAATACAAACCCTGTAATATGTAAATGTATTACATAAGGATAACTACTATAGCACTGAGAAGAGAATAAATCATTTAAATTTAAAGAATTTCATTGACTAAATGCCCCAGTGTATGAGGACGCACTGAGAAACTCCAGGTATGCTGTATATGTGTATATGCCCACATATTTGTGTATGTGAAAGAAATACATTAATATCCAATTGAACCACTCCTCTTATGAAAATAAATCTCTCAGCTAACATGATAAAAATGGTCATCTTCTGAAAAGAAAATAAAAACTGGGGAAAAGTAGACTATGAATCATTGTGTAGAATGTAAAAACACACACATCCCCAAATCATTAAACACTTTTTTTATTGAAGAAATAATTAGAAATATCAAGTTCACTTCAAAAGGAAGCCAAACTAATTGTTTCACTCCCTTCCTCTGGAACACTTAGTAAGTGCTTTCTCTCTATCCATCCATATGCTTAGTATAAAAAGAGTTGGACACTGAGGCTGGCACTGTGGCATAGCAAGTTAGGCTACTGTCTGCGGTGCCAGCATCCCATATGGGCATTGGTTAGAGACCTAGATGCTCCACATCCAATCCGGCTCTCTGCTGTGACCTGAGAAAGCACTGAATGAGGGCCTGGGTCTTTGGGCCCCTGCACCCACGTGGGAGACCCGAAGAGGCTCCTGGCTCCTGGCTTCAGATCAGCGCAACTCCAGCTGTTGCAACCTGTTGGGCAGTGAGTCAGCAGATGCAAGATCTCTCTCTCTCTGCCTCTCCTTCTCTCTCTGTGTAACTCTGGCTTTCAAATAAATAAATAAATCTTAAAAAAAAAAAAAGAGTTGGACATGAAAAGATGGAAAAAAACCCTAGCCCTTGATCTCTAGCTAACAGGAGTGTGGTGATTAAAAAGATGAATGGCCATAATAGGAGCACCTATCAGGTGTATCTGTGATAGTATATGTATGAGGTACTGAAGAGGGATTAGAAAATTCTAAGGGGTGGGGGAAGTCATAGTTTCTTTGGGTGGCAAGAAATGTGGGAAAACATCATGATGCAAGTAAGGTCTTAAAATATAACATACAGACAAGGTATGTAAGAAAAACACAGAAAAGACAGGAAACTGTAATGATTAAAGTAAGATATAATAATAATGAGGGGCCAGTGCTGTGGTGCAGTGGGTTAATGCCCTGGCCTGAAGCACCGGCATCCCATATGGGTTCCGGTTCGAGACCCAGCTGCTCCACTTCTGATCTAGCTCTCTGCTATGGCCTAGGAAAGCAGTAGAAGATGGCCCAAGTCCTTGGGCCCCTGCACCCATGTGGGAGACCTGGAAGAAGCTCCTGGCTCCTGGCTTCAGATTGGCGCAGCTCCGGCCGTTGAGGCCATCTGGGGAGTGAACCATCGGATGGAAGACTTCTCTCTCTCTCTCTCTCTCTTTCTGCCTCTCCTCTCTCTGTGTAACTCTATCAAATAAATAAAATAAATCTTTAAAAAAAAGATATAATAATGATGTCCTCAACTACGGAAGTATGTCTATTAGAATGGATAAAGTGGGGTGGCGCTGTGGTACAGTGGGTAAAGCCAGTGCCTGTGATGCCAGCATCCCATATAGGCACCGATACTTGTCCTGGCTGCTCTACTTCTGATCCAGTTCTCCGCCAATAGCTTGGGGAAAGCAGCAGAACCTGGCTTCTGCCTGGTTCAGTCCTGCCCATCATCACAACCCGGGAGTGAATCGGCAGATGGAAGACCTCTCTCTCTCTCTCTCTCTCTCCCTCTGTAACTCTGACTTTCAAATAAATAAATCTTAGAAAAAAAGAAAAACTGACCTTAGTGAGTATGCCAAAAATGTGGAGCAACTAGAACTGTTATGTACTGCCAGTAGAAATGTAAAGTGGCACAACCATTTTCCTTAGCAATCTTAGAGTTTCTTTAAAAGTTTAACATTTTACAACTGGTATTTACACAAGAGAAATTAAATCATTAAAAGATCTGTCTATAAATCTTCATAACTTTGTAATAGTCATAGTCACCCAACCCAACACTCTATCAACAGGTGATTGGGTAAACAGTCTGTGATGGATCCATAAAATGGAATGCTACTCAGAAATAAAAAGGAATGAATTTCTGATATACACAACAACACGGAGAAATCTGAAAACAATTATGCTGAATGGAAAAGGCAGACATCAAAGTGTCTACACTGGATGATACATTTGATAGAAGTTTGAGAGGGGCCGGAGCTGTGCGCAGCGAGTTAAAGCCCTGGCCTGAAGCGCCAGCATCCCATATGGGCGCCGGTTCTAATCCTGGCTGCTCCACTTCCGATCCAGCTCTCCAATTCCAAATCCTTGGGCCTCTGTACCCACGTGGGAGACCTGGAAGAAGCTCCTGGCTCCTGGCTTCAGATCGGTGCAGCTCTGGCCTTTGCAGCCAGCTGGGGAGTGAACCAGCGGATGGGGGACCTCTCTCTCTGTCTCTACCTCTCTCTGTAACTCTTTCAAATAAATAAATCTTAAAAAAAAAGAAGTTTGAGAATATGCGAAGTAATCCATGATGAAAATAGATCACTGTCTACCTGAAGTTGTGAAGTGGTAGAAGGAATTGTAAAAAGGCACAAAGAAACTTTAGGAAGTAATGAGTGTGTTCGTTTTCTTTATTTTGAATTAAATTGAAATCTTCAAATATATGAAGCGTGTTGTATGCCCACTCTGCCTCAATAAGACTGCTAATTTTTTTTTTTTATCTTTTATTTAATGAATATAAATTTCCAAAGTACGTCTCATGGGTTACAATGGTTTTCCCCCCCATACCGTCCCTCCCACCCACCACCCTCCCCTTTCCCACTCCCTCTCCCCTTCCATTCACATCAAGATTCATTTTCGATTATCTTAGTATACAGAAGATCAGCTTATTATACCTTAAGTAAGGATTTCAACAGTTTGTTCCCACACAGAAACATAAAGTGAAAAATAATAGATGATTTTTTTTTAAATGATGATGAAATCAGATCAGACCTATTGTCATGTTTAATCCCAGTGAGAGTCAAGTTGGGAATTGATAGTTTCTTTTTTTTTTTTTTTTTTTTTTAACAGAAGATCAGTTTAGTGTACATTAAGTAAAGATTTCAACAGTTTGCACCCCCATAGAAACACAAAGTGAAATATACTGTATATACTGTTTGAGTACTCGTTATAGCATTAAGCCTCAGTGTACAGCACATTAAGGACAGAGATCCTACATGAGGAGTAAGTGCACAGTGACTCCTGTTGTTGACTTTACAAATTGACACTCCTGTTTATGGCATCAGTAATCTCCCTATGCACCAGTCATGAGTTTCCAAGGCTATGGAAGCCCCTTGAGTTCTCCGACTCTTATCTTGTTTAGACAAGGTCATAGTCAAAGTGGAGGTTCTCTCCTCCCTTCAGAGAAAGGCACCTCCCTCTTTGAAGACCTGTTCTTTCCACTGGGATCTCACTCACAGAGATCTTTTTGCCAGAGTGTCTTGGCTTTCCATGCCTGAAATACTCTCATGGGCTTTTCAGCCAGATCCGAGTGCCTTTAGGGCTGATTCTGAGGCCAGAGTGCTATTTAGGACATCCGCCATTCTATGAGTCTGCTGAGTATCTCACTTCCCATGTTGGATCACTCTCCCCTTTATTTATTCTATCGGTTAGTGTTAGCAGATACTAGACTTGTTTATGTGCTCCCTTTGACTCTTAGTCCTTTCATTATGATCAATTGTGAACTGAAGTTGATCACTTGGAATAGTGAGATGGCATTGGCACATGCCACCTTGATGGGATTGAATTGGAATCCCCTAGTATGTTTCCAACTCTACCAATTGGGGCAAGTCAGCCCGAGCATGCCCCAAATTATACATCTCTTCCCTCTCTTATACCCACTTTTATGTTTAACAGGGATCACATTTCAGTTAATTTTCAACACTTAAGAATAACTGTGTGATAATTACAGAATTAAACCAGTCATATTAAGTAGAACAGACAAAAAAAAAATACTATGAGGGATAATGTATTAAGTTGTCCATTAGCAGTCAGGGCTATGCTGATCAAGTCACCATTTCTCATAATGTCCATTTCACTTCAGGAGGTTTCCTTTTTGGTGTTCAGTCAGTTGTCACCGATCAGGGAGAACATATGGTATTTGTCCCTTTGGGACTGGCTTACTTCACTCAGCATGATGTGTTCCAGATTCCTCCATTTTGTTGCAAATGACTGGATTTCGTTGTTTCTTACTGCGGTATAGTATTCTAAAGAATACATATCCCATAATTTCTTTATCCAGTCTACCATTGATGGGCATTTAGGTTGGTTCCAGGTCTTGGCTATTGTGAATTGTGCTGCAATAAACATTAGGGTGCAGACCGCTTTTTTCTTTATCAATTTAAACTCCTTTGGGTAAATTCCAAGGAGTGGGATGGCTGGGTCGAACGGTAGGGTTATATTCAGGTTTCTGAGGAATCTCCAGACTGATTTCCATAGTGGCTTGACCAGTTTGCATTCCCACCAACAGTGGGTTAGTGTCCCTTTTTCCCCACATCCTCACCAGCATCTGTTGTTGGTAGATTTCTGTATGTGAGCCATTCTAACCGGGGTGAGGTGAAACCTCATTGTGCTTTTGATTTGCATTTCCCTGATTGCTAGTGACCTTGAACATTTTTTCATGTGCCTGTTGGCCATTTGGATTTCCTCTTTTGAAAAATGTCTATTGAAGTCCTTGGCCCATCTCTTAAGTGGGTTGTTGGTTTTGTTTTTGTGGAGTTTCTTGATCTCTTTGTAGATTCTGGTTATTAACCCTTTATCTGTTGCATAGTTTGCAAATATTTTTTCCCATTCTGTCGGTTGTCTCTTCACTCTCCTGACTGTTTCTTTTGCAGTACAGAAACTTCTCAATTTGATGCAATCCCAGTAGTTGATTTTGGCTTTGACTGTCTGTGCCTCCCGGGTCTTTTCCAGAAATTCTTTGCCTGTGCCAATATCTTGAAGGGTTTCTCCAATGTTCTCTAATAACTTAATGGTGTCAGGACGTAGATTTAGGTCTTTAATCCACGTTGAGTGGATTTTTGTGTAAGGTGTAAGGTAGGGGTCTTGCTTCATGCTTCTGCACGTGGAAATCCAGTTTTCCCAGCACCATTTATTGAATAGACTGTCCTTGCTCCAGGAATTAGTTTTAGATCCTTGATCAAATATAAGTTGGCTGTAGATGTTTGGATTGATTTCTGGTGTTTCAATTCTGTTCCATTGGTCTATCCATCTGTTTCTGTACCAGTACCATGCTGTTTTGATTACAACTGCCCTGTAGTATGTCCTGAAATCTGGTATTGTGATGCCTCCGGCTTTGTTTTTGTTGTACAAGATTGCTTTAGCTATTCGAGGTCTCTTGTGCCTCCATATGAATTTCAGCATCATTTTTTTTCTAGATCTGCGAAGAATGTCTTTGGTATCTTGATTGGGATTGCATTGAATCTATAAATTGCTTTTGGGAGAATGGACATTTTGATGATGTTGATTCTTCCAATCCATGAGCATGGAAGATTTTTCCATTTTTTGGTATCCTCTTCTATTTCTTTCTTTAAGGTTTTGTAATTTTCATCGTAGAGATCTTTAACGTCCTTGGTTAAGTTTATTCCAAGGTATTTGATTGTTTTTGTAGCTATTGTGAATGGGATTGATCTTAGCAGTTCTTTCTCAGTCATGGCATTACTTGTGTATACAAAGGCTGTTGATTTTTGTGCATTGATTTTATATCCTGCCACTTTGCCAAACTCCTCTATGAGTTCCAATAGTCTCTTAGTAGAGTTCTTTGGATCCTCTAAGTACAGAATCATATTGTCTGCAAAGAGGGATAGTTTGACTTCTTCCTTCTTGATTTGTATTCCTTTGATTTCTTTTTCTTGTCTGATGGCTCTGGCTAAAACTTCCAGAACTATGTTAAATAGCAGTGGTGAGAGTGGGCATCCCTGCCTGGTGCCAGATTTCAGTGGAAATGCTTCCAACTTTTCCCCATTCAATAGGATGCTGGCTGTGGGTTTTTTATAAATTGCTTTGATTATATTGAGGAATGTTCCTTCTATACCCAATTTGCTTAGAGTTTTCATCATGAAAGGGTGTTGAATTTTATCAAATGCTTTCTCTGCATCAATTGAGATAATCATATGGTTTTTCTTCTGCAGTCTGTTAATGTGGTGAATCACATTGATTGATTTGCGAATGTTGAACCATCCCTGCATACCAGGGATGAATCCCACTTGGTCTGGGTGGATGATTTTCCTGATGTGTTGTTGTATTCTATTGGCCAGAATTTTATTGAGGATTTTTGCATCTATGTTCATCAGGGATATTGGTCTGTAATTTTCTTTCAGTGCTGCATCTTTCTCTGGCTTAGGGATTAAGGTGATGCTGGCTTCATAGAAAGAATTTGGGAGGATTCCCTCTTCTTCGATTGTTCTGAATAGTTTGAGAAGAAATGGGATTAGTTCTTCTTTAAATGTCTGGTAGAATTCAGCAGTGAATCCATCTGGTCCTGGGCTTTTCTTTGTTGGGAGGGCCTTTATTACTGTTTCAATTTCTGTTTCAGTTATGGGTCTATTTAGGTTTTCGATGTCTTCATGGTTCAATTTTGGTAGATTGCATGTGTCCAGGAATCTATCCATTTCTGATAGGTTTTCCTGTTTGCTGGCATACAGGTCCTTGTAGTAATTTCTGATGATTCTTTTTATTTCTGTGGTGTCTGTTGTTACGTTTCCTTTTTCATCTCTGATTTTATTGATTTGGGTCTTTTCTCTTCTTTTTTTAGTTAGTTGGGCCAATGGGGTGTCAATTTTGTTTATTTTTTCAAAAAACCAGCTTCTCGCTTGGCTGATTTTTTGTAATGTTTTTTTGGATTCAATCCTGTTAATTTCTTCTCTGGTTTTAATTATTTCTCTTCTCCTACTAGATTTGGGTTTGGTTTGCTGCAGTTTTTCTAGGTCCTTGAGGTGCGCTGAAAGCTCATTTATTTGGTACCTTTCCAATTTCTTGATATAGGCACCTATTGCTATAAATTTGCCTCTCAATACTGCTTTTGCTGTATCCCATAAGTTTTGATATGTTGTGTTGTTGTCTTCATTTACTTCCAGAAAGTTTTTGATTTCTCTTTTGATTTCTTGAATGACCCAGTGTTCATTCAGGAGCATGTTGTTCAAGGACTGCTAATTTTTAAAAATAATATCTTCCTGGCGTATGGAGATAAATGTGGAGCTCAGAAAAGAGGTCTCAGTTGGAGATGGAGGAGTCAGTGTGTCAAATGCCCTTCAAACTATGGCTGTGGATGAATGAGGATGAGGGGAAGGAAAGCAGAATGCTGTGGGAATGTCAATGCTGATGAACAGGCAAAGGGAGGAGACTAAGGAAGAAGGCAGAGAAGATGCTGCCACCAAAATAGCTTTGTTTCCTAGGTTGTTGTCCTTTTTTGGGTGTTGTCCTTATGCTGTCCATTAGTAATTAGACAACCTATGGTATGATTCTTTTTGCAAAGATTTATTTCTTTATTTGAAAGGCAGAGAGAGAAAGAGAGAGAGAGAGAGAGAGAGATCTGCTGGTTCACTCCCAGAAATCCCCTCAATAGCTGGTGCTAAGAGGCCAGGTCAAAGCAAGGAGTCAGGTCAAAGCAGGTGACCCACATGGGTGACGGGAATACAAGTACTTTGGCCATCATCTGTAGCTTCCCAGGTACCTTAGCAAAAACTGGTTTAAAGTGTGAAGTAGCCAGAACTGGAAACAGCTCTTTGGTATGGGATACAGGCATTCTGAGCGGTGGTTTAATTCACTGCACCACAACACCTGCTCCTCTTGGCATGATTTTGAGACTTGTTCTTCAGCCCTTCTGCTCTCACGTTAAGAATATAGACTTCCCATGTGAATCAGTCTATCTACATGGGACATGCAGATCAGCCTGTATATGGGATATTAGCTGTGACCTTTGATGAAGAACACCAAAACCAGAAAATAAATGTTTTCTTTACTTGGACAAATGAATGATTTTACTGATTCAACCTCATTTTCTCCTTTCACAGGATATAGCTGACACACACATCACTAGTAGAATGTGTTGTTTGAACTCCTGCACATATTGACACCCACTGCAACACCTGATTCTCCAGCTTGCTGGAACCATGAATGAATCAAGCATGGTCCAAGTATGCTCCCACTTGGAATTTTCCAACCACACAGCTAATCTTGCCATAATATTTTTTCATAAATATTATGAAAGGACATGAATTAGCACAGAAGTGAAGATGGTATTGGCTATGTCTCCTGCCACCATTTTCTCCAATTTATGGAAAGCCTCGTATGTATGAGCAAAACAGACAAGATAATTGCTCTCAAGAGCTTATATTCCAGTATGATAAGTGCAGGAACAAACATTTATATATGATAAATCAGACACTGAAAGGCTTAGACTATATTATAATACTATTAGCTTGGTACGAGAACTTGCTTCTAATATTGTGGTCAAGAGTCTCACCATGGCTAAGATCCTAGAGTTTAGGCTGTAAAGGTGAAGGTAGCCTTATATTTATTAAATAAAAGTTGAAAAAAAAAGAGATGAAGGTAGCCATGCAATATTCTGGGGTAACATGGTTCAAGATGGGAAAAAAAAAAAAAGAGGCAGCAAGGAGGCCCAGAGATAGGACAAGCCCACATGAATGGAGTAGAGGGAGTGGGGATGGATGTTTTTAGGAAAAAATAGAATCAGAAATAGAGACAAAGGGAAAAGTTTAAAACATCTCGTTTGGATTTTTCTCTAAAAGCCATTCAAGTGTTTTGAAAGGATGGAAAGGTATAGTGATGATCTAATAAATGGTTTTGAAAGTATCTGGCTTCTGTGTGGTGTGCAAGGCTTGTAGTAGGGAGACCAGTTAGGGTGTAGTTGTAGCCTAGAAGTGGTGGTAGACAGAAGAAAAGGAGGAATTCAGGAGTGACTCCTACCTAGCATTTCAGCTTGGACAATAAGCTTAATGCTGATGTCTTTTACTGAGCTGGGAAATTTCTTTGGGGAGAAACAGATTTGACATAGTGGGTTTCTTTGGATGAGTAAATCACTCTTTGGACATGAGCCCTTCAAATGCCTCCATCTGTGAATCTCCTTTTTTGGTTCTAGGATTGAGTGAGCAAGACAGAAAATGGACATTTGCTTCCTATACTGACATCTAAGCAACAGGGGCTTTGTTGGGCAGAACTCAGACCTCAGACACTGAAACTCTGTGTCAAGCGCCCAGGATCAAGTGTCACAACACAGTTGTACTGGGAGTTGGACACGGTCCGTATAAGTGATAACAATCACTGGGAAACATGCAAGACTGGCAGATAATGCAATGTGAATTATGTGTACAAAGAGGAAAGGGGCATTTTAGAATCAACAGTTATATCTAGGTAGATGTCATATAAAATCTGCAAAGTATGCTGCTTTAACCTGATATGGCACTAGAAGTATCCCCTGACTGGCATAAGGTCCACTGAGATATACATTATCCCAGTTGTTCCCCAACTTGACATGTTTATGTGTTACAGAGGGACACACAGATCCAGTTTCACAAGTGAGTTTTTTCACTGCCACATACAGATGGGTTGAGAGATCTCCATGGTGAAGTTCAAGTTACTTCTTTGGAAGCCATAAATTCCAGATTCTTCTGCAGGTCAGTTGCCTGGAAGAATTCAAAGTGTCTCCCCCACTCTTACCTGTCTTCAGGGAGAGGAATTTAAAAGATGCACCTGCTAGAATCCTGCCGCCACAGCCTAGTCTGCAGATGAACAGAGCTGCTGGAAGCTTGTTAGGAACTGCAGACTGTGCAGACAAATTGTCATGGGGTCTTGTTCCCTGGACTCTGATTTGGTGGGTATAGGGTGAGCCTTGAGATCCTGTACTTCACTCTAGTGATGCCACTGCTATTTGTCCTGAAAGCACAATGCTAGAATACCTTCTGAAAATTCAGAGCTGATGACTCTCCATTTTTAAGCATGCCTTTAAAATGGAAAAATACGAATAAGCATGCTCATGAAATCCATTTCATTACTCTAGAAGCTAAAAGTTCTGAGGTCAATGAGAGGAAGGGAATGATTGTAGAAGGAACAGAAAGTGGAAAGCAGAGAATTGCTAGTGGTTATTCTGGATTCAGATGTTTGTCTATAAGACTCAGAAGACCCATTTTGTGGTAGTTAATTCTACACATTTTATAGGTGGTCTATTTGTATGTTGGCACCCTCTTCATTACCATTATCTTATATAACATAACAACTAGGAAAAAATTGTGTGCAGGGGATCAGGAAAAAAATCTCCCTTAGTCATGACTTGTGTGATCTTGGACAGGAGATTGAACTTCTCTGAGCTTCCGCTTTCTCTTTAAATAAAATAACAGTACTAACTATGCCCCTCTACCGAGTCATTGTCCAAACAAAACAGAATCAAAGAGGTTGTAAGGTTAAACAGTAATGAACCATTCAGATGTTAACTGTTGGTACTGCTATTATCACATATTTACACTGCATAGAGACACTAGTCCTGGAGTAGGCTTCAATGCCTTTTCCCTAGGCAGTAGTGAGAAACTGAATCTCTGACATTAAAATATGAACTATAGGAACTGGTATTGAGCTGCTATAGGTTAAGCCACCAGCTGTGACCCTGGCATCCCCTATCATAATGCTGGGAGCTGCTCTGCTTCTGATCCAGCTGCCTGCTAAGGCTCCTGGGATAGCAGCAGATGATGGCCCAACTACTTGGGCTCCTGCCACCTTTGGGAGACCCAGGCAGAGTTTCGGCTAATGGTTTTGGCTTGGACCAGCCCTAACCATTGTACCTATCTGAAGACTGAACAAGCAGGTGGATGATCTCTGCTTATCTTTTTCTATCTCTCATTCCTGCTCTCTCTTAGTCTCACTCTCTGCCTCCCAAATAAATAAATTTTTTAAAATTTATTTTATTTTATTTGGAGAGGCAGAGTCACAAAGAAATGGAGAGACAGAGAGAAATTTCATCCAATTGATGGTTCACTCCCCAAATGGCCACTAGAACCAGAGTTGGGCTGATATGAAGCCAGGAACCAGGAGTTTCTTCCAGGTCTCGCACGCAGGTGCAGAGGAAAGCACTTAGGCCATCTTCCACTGCTTTCTGAGGTCACCAGCAGACAGCTGGATCATGTGGGACATGAACCAGTGCCCATATGGGATGCCAGAACTGCAAGGTGGAGGCTTAGTCCCAAAATAAGTCTGTTTTAAAAATATTAATTTTAGGGGCTGGCATTATGGCATAATGGGTAAAGCCAGTTCCTGCAATGCTGGCATCCCATATAGTCACTGGTTCGAGTCCCGGCTGCTCCACTTCCAATTTAGCTCCCTGCTAATGAACCTGCTGGAAGATGGCCTGTGCTTGGGTCCCTGCTACTCACATGGGAGACCTGGGAGAAGCTCCTGGCTCCTGGCTTCTGCCTGGCCCAGCCCAGGCTGTTGGCCATCATCTGGGGAAGTGAACCAGCAGATAGAAGATTTCTCTGTTTCTGTCTCTCTCTTCCTCTCTGACTTTGAAATAAAATAAATAAATCTTTTAAAAAACACAAAATAAAAGTAAGAATTCTGAAATTAGGCAGGAGCTGGGGAATTATTGGAATAAACTAAGCAATGTCTGAATGAAGCAGGTAACTACTTTTAAGGGCTTGGAGCCACTCTGAGAATAAACACACAGGCCCTCAGGGGGCTCTGGGGAAGGGTCTGTCTGGGTTTGAGTGAGCTGACATTACCCTTTGCCCCTCATCAACTGACAAGGCCACAGCCAGACTCTGTTTTGTTTACCCAATAACCAGAACCGTGTCTTATGCCTGGTGCATGGAGCTCACCTGATGGTGAAGAATTGCATTGCACAGCTCATGCAGGTGAGAATATGTAATGCCATCAGAAGAGCGCTGGAAACTGACAAGAAAGTGAACACTCCCAACTCACAGAGATTTTGCTCCTTCTCCCAATGCTTGTTAAATTCTAGAATAGATGGGAGTAAGGACATGGAAATAAGATCTGATTAAAAGTATTCTGAGTCCACTCTAAATGCTATTATCTGACTTAATTTTCACAACAACATTTCAGGTTATATAAAATTTCCATAGTTTCAGAATTATGGAAACTGAAGCTCAAAAAGCTTGAATTGTATGTTTGTCCAAACTCACATAGATGGGGCTGGGATTCAAACCTAGGTCTGGCATGACTCCAAAGCCCCATTTGCATCCCATCATAACTTGCTTCCAGAAAAAGATGCCAATTTAGGAGATGAACAGTAGCTTATGAATAATGTTGACTCAATATTTGTGGTCACCTAAAACTTTGCTTAAGACAATGGCTTTCAAATTAGCATGCATCAGAACCATTTGGAGGGCTTGTCACAACACAAACTTCTGGGCTCCCTACAGAGTCTCCAGCTCAGTCTGTCCAAACTAGGGCCTGAGACTTTTCTTTTTAAATATTTATTTATTTATTTGAAAGTCAGAGTTACAGAGAGGCAGAGGCAGAGAGAGAGAGGTCTTCCATTAGCTGGTTCACTTTCCAACTGGCCTCAATGGCTGAAGCAGAGCCGATCCAAAGGCAAGAGCCCCATGTGGGTGCAGAGGCTAAGGACTTGGGCCATCTTCTACTACTTTCCCAGGCCATAGCAGAGAGCTGGATCGGAAGTGGAGTGGCCAGGACTCAAACTGGCGCCCATATGGGATGCTGGCACTGCAGGTGGTGGCTTTACCCACTACTCCACAGCACCGGCCCCAAGAGACTTTGCCTTTCTAACAAGCTTCCAGGTGATCCTGATGCTTCTGGTCTGAGGACAACGTTTTGCAGAGGTAGATGTTATGGTAGTGTGGGACTCCAAATCCCACTAAGTTGGCAGTTACTAATGCCATCTTGCTAGTTAAAATGATCATTTTAAGTGCATAACTGATCATAAAGATAGGAGCAAGTGTCAAAGAGATCACATAAATAGGATCAAGTGTCTGTTAATAACAATAGATAGAATTAAAAAGGAGAGTATGATCCAACATGGGAGGCAGGCCACACAGCAGACTCACAGAATGACAAACGCCCTAAACAGCATTCAGGCCTCAGAATCAGCCTGTAAGGCATTCAGATCTGGCTAAAAAGCCCATGAGAGCATTTCAAGCATGGAAGGCCAAGAAACAGTGGCAAAAAATGGCCTACATGAAAGATCTCTGTGAGTGAGATCCCAGTGGAAAGAAGGGGCCATCAAAGAAGGAGGTACCTTTCTCTGAAGGGAGGAGAGAACTTCCACTTTGACTATAGTCCTATCTAAATAATGACGGAGTTTGTGGACGCAAACGGCTTCCGTAGCCTTGGTAGCTCATGACAAGAGCCTTGGGTGATCATTGACGTCATAAATAAAAGTGTCAATTGTTAAATCAACAACAGGAGTCACTGTGCACTTGCTCCCCATGTAAGTGTCCTTAATGAGTTGTACTATGAGAATTAACATTAAAACTTGTCTTCAAACAGTACTTTATACTGTGTGTCTGTGTGAGTGCAAACTATTGAAATATTTACTGGTATTGAGTTGATATTCTGTATATAATGAAAAATGAATCTTACTGAAGAATAGTGTGGGAGAGGGAGTAGGAGATGGGACAGGAGTGGGGGTGGGAGGGCAGGTATTGGGGGAAGAACCACTATATTCCAAAAGCTGTACCTATGATTTTTATATTTATTAAATAAAAGCTTTCTAAAAAAATATATGGTAGCAATTCTCAGATGAGGATCCTTGGGATGCCCTCATCACATCAGAGTCCCTGGTCTGGAGTCCTAGCTCCACTTTCCATTCCAGCTTCTTGCTAATGCACACCCTGGGAGGATGATATCTGAGTACTTGGAGTCCTTCCGCACATGTGAGAGACCCAGATTGATTTAGTGGCTCCTTTGGCCTGGACCAAATCTAGATGTTGTGGGTATTTAGAGTATGAACTAGCAAATGGAAGATCTCTCTGTGTGTCTCTTTCTTTCAAATAAGTAGATTAAAAAAAACTTAAATCATGATATATATATGGAGATTATGATTAGAGTACTTTTATTATGTGTGGGCAGTTAAAATGCTTCTAATTATAGGTGGTTATCAATATTTCTGCAGGGCTACAGAGCTTCTCAGATGAAGGCAATGTGAATAAAATTTAGGAGGTTACAGGATGTGTCAGAACTGGAGTGCCTGGAATACCCAGATTATTGGAAATCATGAGGCTCAGTTAGTAGAACCTTTGAAAAGGAGAGACGTGCATCGGTTCCATGAGAGTGTATCAGTAAGCCAAATGGCCAGAGATCAGATTGCATTGCAAACAACTGGGGCTTGATGCACAAGTGAGGGCACACACTCAGTAAAATCCAAGGCATTAAGCAACTGACTGCTGAAACAGTTGGAAGAGTAGGCTGTGGCTACTTGGTTCCAGAAACCATTCAAAATGAGTATTATATACTTATTGGAGCACCTGCACAATGATGCGGAAGTACAGGGCTGTCTATACAGCCTGTACAAGTCTCTTTGGAAATGCTGCACGCATTGCCTTCTGTTAGAACACCTCAGTGGCAAGAAGCTCCGAGATGTCATATTATACAGACGCCTACTTAACCCCGCATTTCCCAAACTTATTTCATCAAGAATCTCTCCTTTATGTATAAAAATTATCTATCCACCTTCCAAGGAATCGGCAATCCTCGGTAATGACATAGGTAAACTCTAGCCTACCTTGAAAAGCAGAATGATCCAGAATTCAGGTGGCTGGGAGCCTGAACACTTTGTCCTAGTACTGCTTGTGATGCTAACTTTGTCACTTTAAAACCAAAGCACACACCACACCCTGCCTCAGTTCCTTCCTTTTCCAAACAGAAATGATGGCATGTTACAAGGCCACTGGAAAAGCCAGATGAGGGAGTAAATGGGAATACATTATGCAAACAGAAATCAAAAAGAAAAGCAAGTGAGCGCTCTTTTCTGCACATGAACCATGTGGTCTCTAACTGGCTCTATGAGTCCCCTCCTGTTCCCACATGAGGCCTGCCCTGGTCTGAGCAGGTCTCTCTCTCTCAACGGATGCTGACCGTTTCATGAATGCAGACAGTAAAGAGGAGCAGATGTTGAGTGGTTGCCAGGGTGAAGCGAGGAGGCCCTGCTGCCAGTTTCCCACCAAAAAGTAGACCCCTTTATTCAGAACTGGCTCTTTGAATGCCCAATGTGCTGAATAAATATCATTACAAATACGTATCTGTGTGGCTTCTCTGCTTTGGACATAGGGAGTGAGTAATTGTGCTGAGAGCCTACTCTGTCCATGTATCTCCTACAGTTCCTTCTGAGTGAGGATGGAAACAAAAGCATTAACCCTTAAGTGCTAGAATGGCAGGACCAAAAGGGACATTATGGCTGCCACTACCCTCTCCACACTTGACTGTGACCCCAGAGCTGCACCAACCCAACCCTGGTTGCAGTAGCTACACAAGCCACATAGGACATCTGTCACCTTATAGGCAGTGAGGTTGACTTTTACATTCCCATGCCCACTAGGCACTGACCCTGGGTCTCCAGGCAGGTGGGTACCTTCCTGCCAGAATGGTTCCTACGCTCGGAGAGCAGTTATTTGGAGAAACTGGCAACCACGAGTCATTAGCATCAACCCTCCCAAAAAGTAAGGTCAGAGCACCTGGAGGTTAAGGGGATCTGAGTGTGCCTCCCTTCACGTCTACCATAGGAGCAGAGTATGGGTGCAGGAGAAGGAAAGGTGTTAGGAGTGGGGAAAGAAAAAAGGCCCCCTCAGAAATGGACATTTGCTCGATCCCATCAGTTAAGACTGCAGAAGCAACCAAGTGAGACCATAGAGGAATGAGGTCATGTGGGTCTCTCTCGGATCATGGTCAGAGACTCATTCTCCTCTCAGCTCTCCACTTCCTTTAGAGTTTCCCTTGTATTCCAATTGTAATGCTACACAAAGACGAGAAAGAGAGGGCAGGTGTGACAACATCCCCGTGCATTGGCAGCTGTCCTTGACTCCCTGCTGAGCAGGGCAGTCGTCCAGAACTTTCCACTCTGCAGAGGAGAGGCTGACCATGCCTAGCACTCATGGAGTAAACATGGGGTGTGGGACTCTCTACCTTGATACATTAGAAAGTATTTCTCTTACCCCCCTTCTCAGTTTCCTTTGGCATGTAAACATTTGTTCCTGGCCAAATGAGTCAGTATAGATGGGAATGTTAATTTATTTGCACAAACCTATGTCAACAGTACTCCAAAAACAAACCCACTCTTCTTATCAAACTGGAAAAAAATATTAATTCTTCACTCTGCTGAGACTGGGCTACGATGCCCAATCTGTTCCATAGCATTTGACTGTGGGAAATGCCTTAGCCCAATCCTCACCCCACTTCCCCTCATTAAAGGGAGGAAATTGATGCACAGAGAATTTAAAGTGATTTGATCAAGAACACAGAGCTAACTAATTGCAGGAACTGTATGAGGGGACTTCAAAATGTTCACAGAAAATGGAATTAAAAGATAATTTATAGGAGCCTGCATTGTGGTGCTACAGGTTAAGCAACCACTTGGGAAGCCAACATCCCATATCAGAGTGGTGGTTCAAGTCACTGCTGTTCCACTTCCAGTCCAGCTCCCTCCCAATGCACCTGGGAAAGCAGCAAGATGGCGCACATGCTTGGGCTCTTGCCACCCAAGTGGAGACCCAGATGAAGCTCTGAGCTTCAGATAAAGCTCTGAGACCCTGACTTTGCTCTGGTCAAGCTCTGGCCATTGGGGAGTGAACTAGTGGACGAAAGACTCTCTCTCTCTCTCTCTCTCTCTCTCTCTCTCTCTCTCTGTCACTATGCCTTTCAAATAAATAAAATAAAATTTTTTTCAAAAAAGATGTGAATTTTCCATAAAGTGTTTGGAGTCCCTTGTAAGTATCAATCTTTTTCTTTAAAGTTTTATTTTTATTTATTTGAAAGGCAGACTTACAGAGAGGCAGAGAGAAAGAGAGAGAGAGAGAGAGAGAGAGAGAGAGAGAGAGATCTTCTTTCTGCTGGTTCATTCCCCAGATAGCTGCAATGGCCAGAGCTGTGCTAATCCAAAGCCAGAAGCCAGGAACCTATTCTGGGTCTCCACGTGGGTGCAGGGGCCCAGGACTTGGGCCATCTTCTACTGCTTTCCCAGGCCACAGCAGAGAGCTGGATCAGAAGTGGAGCAGCCAGGACTCGAACCAGCACACATATTGGATGCTGGCACTGTGGGCAGTGGCTTTACCCACTACATACAGCAACAGCCCCAAGTATCAATTTTTAAAGAAAATAAGAATAGGAGTGGACATTTGTCACAGTGGTTAAGACCCTGCTTTGAACACTTGCATTTCATATCAGAATTTCTCGTTCAAGTCCTAGATCTGCTCCCAATTCCAGTGTCCTGCTAATGTATATTCTGGGAGGCAGGCTTAAGTACCTGTGTCCCTGCTTCCCACATGGGAGACCAGGATTGAGATCTGGAACCTTGGGGCTAGCATTGTGGTCCAGTGGGTTAAGCTGTAGCTTACAACTCTGGCATCTCATACTGAGGTGCCAGTTCAAGTCCCAGCTACTCTGCTTCCAATCCAGCTTCCTGCTAATGCTCCTGGGAATGTAGCAGAAGGTGGCTCAAGTACTCCGGGCCCTGACACCTATGTGGAGAACCAGGATGGAGTTACTGGCTCATAGCTTAGGCCTGCCCCAGCCTTAGCTATTGTACACATTTGAGTGAATAGATGCAAGATTTCTCTCTCTCTCTGCATCTTTCCCTCTCTTTCTGTTGCTCTGCATTTCAATAAATAGATCAACTGATTTTTTGAAGAGGAAAAAGGAGAAGAAGAGGAAGAGGAAGAGGAGGAAGAGGAAGAAGATGACAGGGAGGTGGAGGAGGAGGAAGAGGAGAGGAAAGAGAGAGAGAAAGGAAGGAAGGAAGAAAAAAAGGGAAGGAGGGAAGAGAAACAAAAAGAGATCTGGTCCCCTGGCTTTAGCATGGCTCAGCCCATTTGTGGAGTGAACCAGCATATGGAAGATATCTTTCTCTCTCTCCCTCTCTCTTTCTCTTTTCCCTTTCTCTCTCTCTGTCTTCCTCCCCCCCCCCCCCCCGTTTTCTGCCACTCTGCTTTTCAAATTAATTAATTAAAAATAATCTAGAAAGTTAGAAGCTTCTATTGGGTGCCAAGGTGCCAAAGCTTACACTGGGAGCCAAGCATACCAATTGGAAGACAGTGACTGCTCTCTAGGAAGGCACAACACACTATGCACAGCTAGCTAAGCATTCTGCAGTATGTGCCCCATTTCAAGTCTTCAGGGGGCTCCAGGGATGAGGAATAGTAGGAGGCAGATGTAAGGAGACTGGCTTACAACAACTGGAAATTTGGAGAGATCCCCCATAGAGTGGTGGGTATTTATGTTGAAACTTAGAATTTGGATCAAATTTTGAGATTCACGGATGGGAGGAAGAAGGATGAGGGAGGCAGAGCCCGAATGAAGGCAGAGAGATGGGGAGGAGAGGCCTCTGCAGGGAAAGACACAAGTGGATCTAAGGAGCCATCCAGGGAGCTGCAATGCTCTGGATTGGTGTGCCAGTTCTGGGTTGGGAAACCAGCAGGGAATGCAGAAGTAGGAGAGAAGGGAATGAAGAAGACTGGGCTCCCAGTGCAGCTTGGAGTTGTGGCCAGTGAAGAGCAAAGATGAGGCCTCTCATTGTGAAATCTCTCTCTGACCCTATCCAGTGTCCTCACCGCCATGATGCTTAAAATTCTCTGTTTAGAATTTATTCCTTTGGGTACTGAAGATGTCTTTGCCTTAAGTAAGCCCTATTAAAATGTAATGCCTCTGAGTGAGATAAGTATAATCCATTAGGTAATACCTCCAGGAAATTTGTTGACAGGTAAATGACAGCTAGCTGAAAACAAGATCAAGGAGGAAAGAAAACAGAGGAGGCGCCTGGCGGTCAGGGATTGGGTGCCAAGGGAGCGGGGGAAGGCGCTGAGAGGCGAGGTTACAGAATTGTTCCTGTGACTGGCCCTACCTGAGGATGGTATGTACAGTCCAGACATGGGGTCAAACAGAGCCTGACCTGGCTTAGAAATCCACTGGTGGGAGGTGCTGCCTGGCAGTGTTAAATTTACCATTTTCCCTCTAAACTTTCAATAATTTCAGTCAATGAAAGAAACTGACAATATACGAATTCACATGAGTGAAACGCACAAATTTATTAACATGCGCAAACACAGAAACCATACAAAAAGTATAAGACTCTGAGAAGAGCCACATGGCTAAAACTTAGAGGTAAACAAAGGGCCAGGGGCTTGAGCCTCTTGGGGGAAGGGCGGTGGTGCAGGCTGTGGAAGGGGAGGGGGAGGAGTTGCACAGTCAGGGCTGTGGGCTGATGAATATGCATCTTCCAGTAACACCTGTGGCTGTCTCAGCCTGGTCAACCCAGGTGTCGGAGCCTCAATCTCCACTTCCTGACAAAACATCCTTCTTAGGCAGAAGGGGGAGCATCTGGTAGGAAACCCTCTGTCCGTGCCTGCTGTGTACTTCACCAATGTAGATAGATGTAAATTCTTTCTACAAAAGGACAGCTTTTCAGAGCCATTCCTGCGTCTACAGATAGCTTAGTGTCTTCTGAATAATCAACTTGAAATATGCCAAAAAATGAATTTGGGTGGGCTATTTGATCTCCCTGCATGCTCAGCCCCCAGTTCCTGATGGGGTTCCCCATCAACACGTGCAGACGGAAACGTGCCCCTTCAGTCAGGGCCTCAGGGAGCTGGGCGTGCAGAGTCTACATCTATCTTATTTGGTTCAAAGTGTGGAAAGGGAGAGCTGATTCACTTAAGACTCAGATAGTTTCTCCTCTGCTTTGGGAAAACATGATAAATATAACTCCAAACTATGAAATCCTTAGACTGTCCTGGGGACCTCTTTCTGCATACTACAGGTGCCTCCAAGAGTGGGTGCTGGGTTTACACTGAAATTTCTTCAGTCATCTCCAGGATATGCATTACAGTTTTCTCCAAATTTTGGATGATATTGCTTGCTTCTTTTTTTTTTTTTTTACTTTAATTTATTTCTTTGAGAGGTGGAGTAGGACAGAGAGAAGAGTGCTCCTACTCACTGGCTCATTCCCCAAATACCTTCACAGTCCAGGTCTCCCACATGGATGACAGGAACACTATTACTTGAGTCATCACTACTGCCTCCCAGAGTCTGCTTCAGCCGGAAGTGGAGTTTGGAATTGAACACAGATAGTCCGATGTGGGATACAAGTGTGCTAATTGCTAGATCAAACACTAGTCCTACTTGAGCATTCTGTAACAGAAATGTCATATAGCTGGTAAGTGAGAGGAGGAAGGCTCTGAAGCTCGTTCTGTTATTAAAACGCGAGTCCTATCTACTTCCAGGATGGTCTTAGCATCCATGCCCTTGTTGGTGTTCCTTCCCACATGCAATGGGGCTGACTTCTGTAATCAACAGGACATTGCAGAAATGACCGATTGTGATTTCAGAGGCAAAGTTATAAAAGATGATGTGGTTTCCAGTTGGTGTTCTTGGATCCCTGGCACTGGGGAAAGCCAGCTGCCACGTCAAGAGGATTGAGCATATGGAGAGGCCACCATAGTGAAGGCCTAAGGATGGCTGCTAACAGCTTTGCGAGTGAGTCATCTTGGAAGCGAACTCTCCAGCTCCATCAGACCTTCCAATGACTGCTGTCTCAAACATACCTTGACTGCAGCCTCCTGAGAAACCCTTGCCACAGCCGAATTCCTAACCCCTTAAAGCTATGGCTAACGATTAATGATTGTCTTAAGCCTCAAAGTTTATGGTAATTCAACAGATACCAATAAGCTGTCTGACACAATGACATTTGAGATAAAATGTGAAAGAGCAATGAAAACCAAGACATTTATCATAGGAAGGATGTCTCTAAACATGCTACAGTCTTAGGAGGCTTATCCTGTAATCTAGAGGCCTCTGTGGGCCACCAGAATAGTGGGGAAAGCCTATACAGATTTAGTCTTCCTCCAAATGATAGGTATATAGAAAGGAAGACATGCTCTACGTCTGATGGGAGAAGGAGACGATGACAGGGATGCCCAGTTTTAAGAGGTAGGGAAGCAACAGCCACTTGCAGAGTCTAGAGCCTTAAATGGAATCACTGTGAACATCACTGAATTCTTGCTTTGCCAGGAGGTGGAATTCTTGAAAACTGTGGGATAATCTGTCTTAGGGAGGAATGGCAGATTAGTGAAAGGATGATTTTGGTAGCACATCTTAACTAAAACCATGAACTTGTCCAATTCATTCCTCCTACCCTGTTGGTAATATTCCAGCTGGTCTCAACAGAGACAGCTTCATTCAAAGATCACCATCAAGCAGAAAAATGCCAGTGTAGAGCTTTCTGTTTGAGTCTTATAGTGGAAAGCAGGGAAAGAAGCTAAGCTAAGACATAGGATCAACATTCCTTCTTTGAAATACAGGAATAGCACCCACTCTGCTTTGGGGGAGCTAACCTACTCTCATTTCAGTGGCTCTGCTGTGATTACCAATCACTGTCTCCCACTTTGCCTGTCAGAGGTGTGTGATCCAGCTCTGGCCAGCCACCCTGAGACCTCAGGGGTAGGCACGTGGCTTCTGGGCCAATCACAGTCTTTCCTGGAGCTCCCCTATTGCTGCTCTGAGAAGAGAGGCTCTGTTCTTACTTAGGCCTCTAAGCAGGCGAATATGAGTCCTGAGTTGAAAGCAGCCACCATGGGAACCCCTTGTAGAAAGCCTAAGACATAAGTTGAAATCCCAGAAGTTTGTATGGCTATACTGCCCTTGAACTTTTCAGTAATATGAGCCAATAAATTCACTTTTACACTGAGAGAGTGAATTGGGTAAATACCGCTTACAATCAAGTAAGTGCAATCAATTCATTATTGCAGAAAGTGGAAGAGCACGCACTAAATAGTCCTCTAGAGACTTTGAAAAACGAAAGATGGCATAAATCTGTGCGGGCGGGAGAATCTCAAAAAGTAAAAGAACGAGGAAGATCAAAGTAAAAGAGGGAATATGGCTAAAAAGCTGAAAACTCAGCTGGCAGAGCATAAACCAGAAGTGGAAGAGGAAGCAGAACCAGCACAAAGAAGAGAGCCATCTAAACAAACGCTCCAGCAGAAAGAACTTGTCTTATAAACATCGTCAGAGTCCTGGATAACAGGCCCAAAGGGATTATTTTAGAACCACAGCAATATTTTTTCAGTTTTAATTAAAAAGTAAAATGAGAGCAATAAAATGATAAATATGGAAGGCAAATAAAAACAATTATAAGCATGATCTATAGGATTTGTCCTCTGTATGTCATATACTATATAGATAACTAGATAGATAGACAGATAGATACCCAGTGTTCACAAATAATAGCTGACATTTATATAATGCTTCCTATTTGTCAAGCACTTTATAGGGCTATGTTTATAAGGGCCCTGTGAGAGTAGCTCTCCATTCCAGAAGTGAAGAAAACAAGGCACAAAGAGATCAAGTAACTTATCCAAGGATACGTGGAAGGTCAGTGGCAGGCTGGAATGTGAGATCTGTAGTCTAGCTCCAGGTTCCGTATTCTAAATGTCTATGCTACTCAGCTCTCACATGTGAGTTAAAAAAAATGCAGGGTTAACATATTCAAAGATATAATAAAAGAAAATGTATGTAATAAAAATAGTGTATGGCACTTACTGTATGTCAGACTATTGCAAATAGTACATTGTTGACAGAAAAAAACTGATATACAATTATCTATATCAAGCAAGTAGCAAATACAATTAAAAAATGAGTGACCACTAACTTCTCCTTGGCAACATTCAGTGATAACCCACAGTAGATCACCCATGTGAAAATCCATATGAAAAAGAATTCTGAACTTTCATTTTTATGACTACTTTAATTTGCACTTTTGGCTTAAAAAATATTCATATATTATAAGAAAATTACATTTTATATTGAATCATTTTGTTCATTACTTCCAGAAGAAAAAAAATTATTTGAAAAACGTCAACTATAAAAATATAATATGAGATGGCCAGCACCACGGCTCAATAGGCTAATGCTCCGCCTGCAGCGCCTGCACACTGGGTTCTAGCCCCAGTCGGGGCGCCGGATTCTGTCCTGATCGCTCTTCTTCCAGTCCAGCTCTCTGCTGTGGCCAGGGAGGGCAGTGGAGGATGGCCCAAGTGCTTGGGCCCTGCACCCACACAGGAGACCAGGAGGAAGCACCTGGCTCCTGGCTTCGGATCGGCATGGTGTGCCGGCCGCAGCGCACCTGCAGCGGCAGCCATTGGGGGGTGAACCAACGGACAAGGAAGACCTTTCTCTCTGTCTCTCTCTCACTGTCTAACTCTGCCTGTCAAAAAAAAAATATATATATATATGTATATATATATAATATGGGAGTAGGCACCGGAAACGCCTATGTCCGGATACCTGGTTGGAGTCTGGCTAACTTGCATTTCCAGTCCAGCTCACTGCTAATGCTCCTGGGAGACAGCAGGTGATGGCTCCAGTGCTCCAGTACTTGGGTTCCTGCCTCTCACCCGGGAAGTCTGGGTAAAGTTCCTGGATCATTGCTTTAGCCTGACTCAACCCCGGCTGTTGGTGGGCATTTAGGGGAATGAACCAGAGATGGAAGATCTCTCTCTTATCTTTCCTTTTCTCTCTGTCACTGTACCTTTTAAGTAAATATTTTTAAAAAGCATAAGCTGTTGAAGTCCCAGCCTGCAATGCCAGCATCCCGTATGGATGCTGGTTCAAGTCCAGTGGATGCTCCACTTCCAATCACGCTCCCTGTTAACACACCTGGGAAAGCAATGGAGGATCCGCCAAGTCCTTGGGCCCCTGCACCCACATGGGAGACCTGGAAGAAGCTCCTGGCTCCTGGCTTTGGACTGGCTTAGCTCCAGTCATTGTGGCCATTTAAGGAGTGAACCAGCGGATGGAAGATCTCTCTCTGTCTGAACCTCTCTCTGTAACTCTTTCAAATACATAAATAAAATAAATCTTTAAAAAAATAAGATGTGATACTGCTAAAGTACAAAACACAAATATACAGCATTTGGTAAATAATATATGCCTTTATTATATTACTTATTTAAATATTGAAACATTTGTAGGAGCAAAAATGATTATATTCACTTATCTATGATATTCCCCAGCATTTATAACCATATAAAATATAGCTTTATACATGTTTCTTTGATGTTGTTATTATGAAATTATATTTGTCAAGGCAGGAGGATAAAATGTATTTAATTTCACAGTATTATAACATTTAAGTGTTTGGGCAGAGGGTAAGCGGGTTTTCATTTTACTGTTGCTACAGACCTCCTAAATGTTAAGGCTGGACTGAATAACATGAGATGGCAAGAAAAAGTAAGATGCTAATTTTCTTATAATTTATAGCAATGATCAATAAACACTGTCTAAAATTCAAAGTAGGCAGCTTCTTTTTAAAATGATTCTCAATCTTTTCATATTATGCATACTTTTTTCAAATTACAGCATCTTTTGGAAACTTTTAAAATGTTTTCTCTGAAGACCAGTGTGCTTTATTTTAATGTACTTGCTTACAGCCTGTGCACATTTAGGTAAATTAACTTATATATTTTAGTAAAAAGATGCATGGAAACTTCATTATTTGTGAGATTTGCTTTCCAACCTTCTTCCTGCTACCTCTGCATACATATGCAGAATCACATTCCCCACAGCCTGTCTGATAGGCTGCTTCTAGCTGGGATGCCTTCTCACGACTTCCTTCCTCTGCTCTTTGTACACTGTAATGCTGGAAATGTGTTCCATGAACAATTATCACTTTAAAAAATATACAAGTGAAGATGTTTATGTGTGTTTAGAGAAAACAAAGTCATGTCAGCTCTCCTTACCCTGGAATAGCAATTGTTTGGCAGTTTTTTCATTGGGGTTCCCCAGATTGACAGTATCAGCCAACGTCATCCTATCTGGGCTGTACCTGAGGTGCTTTGCAGCATCTTTGCTGATTTGCATAGCACCATATGCTGCCCCCACTGAATCTCCGCACAGTATGAAATAATTCCTCTTGACAGGATAACCACGATTACTGCAGGTAGGCCAAGCTGGGGGAAAACAGTAATCAAATTAAGGCAACAGTAAGTAGACAATTATGTGTGCCCGCCCCCAAAGGCTGGCACTAATGTGCTCAGGAAGTCTGTAGAGCACTTGGTGGGGAACAGCTTGAGGGCCAGTCAGAATGCCACTGGGGCCTGAATGTGGGCCCCCCCGAATGCCCTCATTCATAAACGCGTCAGGCCTCGTTCATGGTGTGAAGTCCTGGCTTTTTTCATATTTTGGAAACTGAACATTTCAGTGAGTGCCTCAAAACCCGAAGGTTTAGCCCCAGGACCAGGAATGTGACTACAAATTGGCTTTCCTGTTTAGCCTGATGGCCTCATGCATTAGTTTAATAACTATGTTTTTTAATTGTGACATCAAAGGTTAATGTTTAATTATCTGACAGAAGAATACAGTTGTGCAGTCTGGAATGTAGTGCTCGGACGACACTCCCGATGTCGGCCCCTCCCGCCTCTCTTCCCTCTCCCTTCTCTGGAGGTCAATGAGAAAGGCGTTTCCGTAAGCTGCAGAGCAAGCGTGTGATTTTCTAGACCCTCTCTCGCAGAGAGCACCGCTGGAGCAGGCTGGCCACACGGCACTGGTAATCTTTTACATTCAGAAACCTCACCCTTCCCTTGATCGGCATGAAGCAGTTGACTCTTAGATGCCCTAGAAAATGGCTGCTTTTTTCCTCTCCCCGATGTGTGATCCCGAACAGAGCAGAGACCTCGAGCCAAGCCAAAGTGCCTGAGAGGAACGTTCACCCGGGAAACGCGGGAGATGGGAAAGGGCAGAGTTCCACTGGACAGCTCCACCGAGAGCAAGCAAAGCTTTTGTTCTGAAAGAGGCTGAGCAATTCTGAAGGAGGCATGGAGGCACAAATGCCTTTCAGTGTCTCTTGCAGTTAGGAGAAAAAAAAAAAAAAAACCTCAGAGGGTAATTGTGGGATCTGATGGCTTTTTTATAGGAGCAGTCAGCTAAAGTTTACCTGCTCGAGCATTTTGCAAAGCAAATCAATAGCTCATTTATTAAAAATTAAGAACCCATACGCTTCTAATGCACAAGTGAAAAATCAGGGGAGCTGTGTAGCAGCACAGGCTTGGGGGGCTCGTGTGAGAAAAGCGCAGCGTACTTTTCTGATTTTAAACACGCACAAAATTCGGGTGCTGACAGGCCATCCTGACTGGCGTTAGCATAATCAAATTTGTTTACTTTTACTTTATGAGCTGTAGACTACAGTTAGGTTTGATTTGTATTCAGTTTCTTCTACATCATGGGCTCCAGTCCTAAGAGCAGGAAAGTAGTTAAAGACGGCACAGAGGCGGGCGAGGGTAGGCAAGCTACTGGTTTTCTTAGAAATGGAACAGGATACCAGCCCTGGCAGAGCGATTTTTCTTACCAAAATTAGCATTTACAGATTGTGAGTGGATTCTCCCTCCAAGAAGCCTCCCCATAAAGCAGGTCCCTTCCCCCTCCCTAAGACTCAGGTTTAAGAAGGACAATACTGGGGCCTGTGCTGTGGTGTAGCGGGTAAAGCCGCTGCCTACAGTGCCAGCATCCCATATGGACGCTGGTTCTAGTCCTGGCTGCTTCTCTTCCGATCCAGCTCTCTGCTATGGCTGAAAAGCAGTAAAAGATGGCCCAAGTCCTTGGGCCCCTGCACCTGCGTGGGAGACCCAAAAGAAGCTCCTGGCTCCTGGCTTCAGATCAGCACACCTCCAGCCATTGCAGCCAACTGGGGAGTGAACCAGTGGATGGAAGACCTCTCTCTCTCTCTCTCTCTCTCTGTCTCTTTCTTTCTCCCTCTCTGCCTCTCCTTCTCTGTGTAATTCTGTCTTTCAAGTCAATAAATAAATCTTAAAAAAAAAGGACAATACTTTGAGACCACAAATGCTCCTGCCTCACCATTGCATCACTAAATCACCCATTGGTTCATTGTGCTAAGACCATCAACCACGGGTTCTCAAACGTGTGTGTGTGTGTGTGTGTGTGTGTGTGAGAGAGAGAGAGAGAGAGAGAGAGTGCATGCGCGCATTTGAATCCCCTAGGGAATTTTTAAAGAGATTTATTTATTTATTTGAAAGTCAGAGTTACAGAGAGAGGAGAGGCAGAGAGAGAGAGAGAGAGGTCTTCCATCCGATGGTTCACTCCCCAGATGGCTGCAACAGCCGGAGCTGCGCCAATCCGAAGCCAGGAGCCAGGCACTTCTTCCGGGCCTCTCACAGGGGTGCAGGGGCCCAAGCACCTGGGCCATCCTCCAATGCTTTCCCAGGCCATAGCTGAGAGCTGGATAGGAAGTGGAGCAGCCAGGAATCAAACCAGTGCACATATAGGATGCCAGTGCTTCAGGCCAGGGCACTAACCCGGTGCACCACAGCGCTGGCCCCTCCCCTAGGGATTTTAAAAAGCCCAAAATGCAAGATTTTGGATTTTGCTCCATAGAGCAGCTACCATCCCGTTTGCTGTCCCCATAGGTAGCAGCTCAGGGGCCCTATTCAGGCCTTGGAAAGTCAGGAAGGTTCAGGTCTTCCCCAGTTGGGGAGTGAATGAATCACCTGGGTGTGGAGCTGTGGACCAAGCCTCTCTCAGACAGGCTGAGAAGCAGAGGGGTTGGGGTGGGAGGAGGAACACTCCGTGAAATAGCTGATCAGTAAGACACAGGAAGACGGAAATGAGCTCTGCTCCCGTCTTCCGCTGACAGATTGTTCTCAGGGCACCTCAGAGCCTTTCAAGCAGCCAGCTGTGTTTTTCTGCGGAACTGTGACTGCTCAGAAACTACCTTTGATTTGCTTTATCGGATTCCCTGACTCACTCTCTGTGCCCTCCAATTGTATCCCCCAGTGAAGGATTAGCATTTAAAGTCTGCCTGAAGTTCTGTTCTGGAGAACTCGGGCTGACAATCCCACATAGATCCAAGAGTTGTCTCTATTTTTAAGGCAATCATAATTCTGATGACTCATTTATACTGAACTTTGCTATACAGATTTCACTCTTTTCTTTCCACTGTCCATTGATGAGAGGAAAATTGTGATAGGCTATTGTCTATAAAAAGTCCTTTGTTTACTCTGGTTGGTCCCACAGTAGATCAGTTCCAAAAGTCTCCTCTACAGATTATATCATAATCATTAAGAAAATGATTATGCTATATGAAGTATGATTTGCTCTTGATCTTCCATCCCATTGCTGTTCAAGAGTTGAAATATACTCAGATAAAGGGGGGCAAAGGGTGTCTACGCACACAAGTGTGTTGCAGAGTCTGAAGACTGCACGCAGTTCTGGGAAGAAAGATCAGTGTAGTCATAAAGCTTAACAAAGCAACTGAAAAAGTGACACAACCATCCAAAGCTGTTTTTATAAAACTTGGCTGTTTCCTGTGACCTAGATAATGTATAATTCCCTGGACTGAAAGCGGGACCTTTCCAAATCCTCATCTAGGGCAATGTTCCTGTAAACATAGGTCGTTCCCACGAAATGCACTTCCGTGGGTAGCTAGAAGTCCCCCTCCTCCCAGAGGATGCTGTGAGTCTGGTAGAACAGGATGTGCTATGCTGTAGTAACAAGCCAATTATCTTGGTGCCTTATAACAGGCATAGCTTATTTCTCACTCTCCCTTCACATCTACCAGGGTTGGTTTGGTGGGGTTTTCTCTATTTCACGTCAAACAGGAAACATCTCTATTTTGGAAGCAGCCATCAGCTGGATCCTTGCATTACTGTGGCCAACAAATGAAAAAGTGTGAATTATGCAGTAACTCTTGGGCTTTAACAAGGAAGTGATACAATTATTTTACCCACAATTTAGTGAGCAAAACAAGTCAGACATTCAAGTCTGACTTATTTTGCAAGGGGTGGGAAAACAGATCTTTCTATCAAAGATCCTGAGGAAGGCATGTCAGAATCTTTGCTTTCAGCCCTAATGCCCAAAGCTTTATGCACTGCCACCAACAGAAGAAATTACACCTCAGGAACAGAAGCTCAATAGAGCACTTTGTACCAAGTGCGGTTTGTCCTCTCAGATCATTGTAGGTATCCTGATGTTCTCAGGTATTGGAAGGGGTGGCACGTATATGCAGGACATACTAGCATGCATGCACACACACACACACACACACACACACACACGTGCACATACCCCCATCATGTCACCTGGTGTGAATATGTAAATGCTTACTCAAAACACCTATCTAAGAAGGGAGCAAGCTGAGCTCCTCTTCTGTGCTGAGCAGCTAGAATGGGGGGATGTAGAAACTGCAAGCCCCACTCTGCTGTGGAATGATTCAGAAATCCCAGCTGGATGTGTTCTCTGCACTGCTGAAGGCTTACTTCCACTTTCTGTAGAGTGAACCCTGGCAGTACAATGAACTCCCTAATGATTTGGCATTCAGAGTACATTACATCGAAATTCATCAGTCTGCTCTGGAAACCTTTGCAAATGCAATCCCCAAGTTCTCTGCAGACAACATCCTGTCGACCTGGGAGTTGGCTTGTTTTCTGTGGCGTTTTCTTAGCAGAAAAAAAAAGTCACTTTCCAGAGAGTTCTTTTGAATGATTCCTATAAATCAAAGTTTAGAGACACAGCAGCCAGAGGCCTTTTAAAGAAATTTCTAGACTGTCTTCTCCAGGCTTTTAAAAAAACGCATTTTAAGATGCCACTTTCTTTATCTATCTAGGGTTAAGTAGAGAATTCTATAGAGCAGAGACAGGAGAATTTTCTTGAAAGAAAGAAGGAAAGAAGGAAGGAAGGAAGGAAGAAAAGAAAAGAAAAGAAAAGAAAAGAAAAGAAAAGAAAGAAAGAAAAAGAAAGAAAGAAAGAAAGAAAGAAAGAAAGAAAGAAAGAAAGAAAGAAAGAAAGAAAGAAAGAAAAAAAATCATAAAGTTTTCAGGTACAGGAACCTAGAAGCTTTGATACTGGGAGCATTTTTATAACTCTCTAAAAATGTCTTTGTTTCTTCTTTAAACCTATTAAATGAGACAAAGGAGAAAAGCTCATTTCTCATCTTCTCCTCTGAGGTTATTCCCCCATTACGCTGTCCATGTGCCCAGAGGTTAGTGCATTAGCATCACCAAGCCCCCCAAAGGTCTTGCCTCTCTGCTCAGATCCTCTCTGGCTGCTTGGGAAGCAGGCAGCAGTTTAATGAGACAAGTTCCCCCTGGAGACCCCTCTCCCCTCTAGGAATTCTGTAAGTGCTTTATATAAAACAGTAATAGGATGGTTCAGCCAGACTCTCTGGCTCAGATACACTAACTGGTGTTCCCTTTGGGAAGGAGGAGCAGGTAGCTGAGTGATAAGGCCATTAGGACTGATGGCGCCATGTGAGCTGGTAGTCCCTGAAGCCACTTTTCTCGCCCGTTGTAAGCATGAAAGGATGTCGGTGAAAGGCTGATCAGAACACACTTCCTGGTGGGAAATAAAGCTGTCTATGGGCAAATCTGGATAATAATGGGCTGAAAGTGATTTAATACAAGGATTGTTGCTGAGGCTGGAAGCATTGAGTGAGAAATCAGCTCTGCTGGCCCCATGTTGGTGAATTTTCTGCCTGTCATTGGCAGGAGCCAAAGGAACCCTCTGGAAGGTCATGGAAATACCTCCCAAGATGCGCCAGATTAAAGGATCACATCTGTGGAGATTTTCCCTCACCTTTCCATATCCACTCTAGCTTTGTCCTCTGAATTCACAGGATTTTAGCTTTCTTACAATTCCAAGCTTTAGAGATACCTGGGGCCCTGCCTATATTCTAACAGGCCTGTATTCTAACAGGCTGAAAATGTTGAGATTTGCTAGTGACAGATCAACAATCAGACGGAGGGAGTCATTGGTCACAGATGTGAACAGTGTCAGAGGGATCAGGAATGTAGATGAAGCTTAGGATGGACATTTTGAGAATAAAGGGCTGCTTGTGGGGATTTGTGCTTTCTTTTCTTCTCTCTTCCTGCCCCCCTTCTTCCTCCCTTTGTCTCTTCTCCCTTTTCTTCTTCTCCTGCTTCTTCTTCACATGGTATTGATTTATAGTCCTTTATCAACTAAACAAATTAAAACTTCTATTCAGCCAGTGGAATGATTTTAAAGATAAGTTCATAAATTCTTTGATATCTGTTTTTTTAAGAGACGGAGATAGGGTGGGTTTATGGTGAAGCCATTAGGATGCCACTTGGGATGCCTACACACACAAAGTGCCAGGATTCATGTCCACGTCCATTTGCTTCTTGCTAATAAGCATCTTGGGAGGCAGCAGGTGCACCCCAAGTGCTCAGCTTCTTGCCACTCATGTGGGAGATCAAGATTGGGTTTCAGGCTTCTGGTTTCAATTTCTTCCAGCTCCAGTAGTTGTGTGCTTTTGAGGAGTGAACCAACAGATGGAAGACCCTGTCTGTCTCTTTCTCTTTCTGCCTTTCAAATAAATAAAAATTTTACAGAGAGATGGAGACTAATTCCTCTCTCCCTTGAATGGGCTGAACTTAGTGACTCATTTCTAACAAACAGAAAAAGATGATGTGACTGTGTAACTTTAAGCACAGGGTCTTTAAAGTCCCTGTAGCTTTCTGATTGTTCTGTTTCACTCTCACTGAGAGCACTCATTCTGGGAGAAACCAGCGGCTGTGTCATGAGGACTCTCAGACAGCCTGTGCAGAGATCCAACCGGTAAGGACCTGAGGCCTCCTGCTTACAGCCACGGGAGTGCAAAGCAGATCCCTCAGCCTCAGTCAAGCCTTCATTTGCCTTCAGCCCTTGGCAACAAGAGACATCCTGAGCTAGGCCACCCTGTCAAGCCACTCTGAAATATCTGACCACAGAAATTGTGAGGTGACATAAGCTTGCTGCTTTAAGTCACTAAGTTTTGGGGTGATTTATTGTGCAACAGTAGACAATTAAGACAACTGGGACCAAGAGTGGTCCCAAGTAAGAAATGACCTTCAGCATAAAGTCAGCTCCAGTGTTCCTCTGGTTTGTGTCATGATCTCTTAGCATTTGTCTTTATGTAACACATCAAAAATCTAGAGAAGGGGAGAAAGAAAAATGAACCAAAAGCTTTTCATTCTGTGCTTGGTCCTGGCATAATTAGTTTGTTACTTTAAAGCACTTTAATATTTATTCTGTGTAACTCTTCGTGGGTCAAGTGAAAAAGCCCTTAAGTTAAAGACTTCAGGGCAGTAGTTGAGTGTTCACCTGACCATCACTTTGCTTATTTTTAAAATTATTTAGTTTTTAACAGGCAGGAATTTGATACAGTGATTAAGCTGCCCAGTCCTATATTGGAGTATCTGACTTGAGTCCTAGCTACTGCACTTCTGATCAGGCTTCCTGCTGATGTGCACACTGGCTGGTAGCAGGTAATTGCTCAATCAGTTGGGTCCTTGCCACCCACACGGGAGACCCAAATGGAGTTTCTGGCTTCTTACTTGGGCCTGGTTCAGCCCCAGCTGTTGAGATCATTTGGGGAGTGAACCAGAGGATGGAAAATTTCTGTCCCCTGCTTTGTATGTGTCTCTGTCTTTCTCTCTCTCTTTCAGATAAAATGAAAAATAAATTTAAAAATTTAAAAATGCATGTATTGTTTTAAAATATTTATGTAATTTTAAACACAGAGAGACAAACAGAAAGACAGAGACAGGTCTGCCATCCACTGATTTACTTCCCAAATGCTCAGTGAACTAAAGTCCCGAGCCAAGAACTCAATTTGGGCCTCCCAAATTTGTGGCAGCGACTCAATTAGTTGAACTATCATCTGCTGCCTCCCAGGGTGGGCATTAGCAGGAAGCCGGAATCAGGAGCAGAGTGGGGATTCAGGCCCAGGCACTCTCACCCGGAATGTGGGCATCCCAAGCGGTGCCATAACCACTGTACCAAACACCTGCTCCTGATCATCTTTTTAAAGTCATTTAGAAGATATATTTTCCTATTCTGGGTTTAGAGACTCTTAGATTGGCAAAACTGCAGCAGAAAATAAGATGAGAAGGAGCAAAGGGAGGGAGAAATGAGCAAAAATGAGAAATAGAGTTCCTATTAGCTTGTCTGTGCGCCATCAAAAAGGGAATTTCCTATTCTAGCAGCTGGCGAAAGGTGTCCTCCTGCAGATCAGGTTCTTATGAATTGGTCCCTTAGCTTTCCATCCCCACCTTGATTCATCAGCTTTTCTCAGCATTATATCTTGTCAACTTGCCAAAAAAACACAGCGCCGTCAAGCATCTGGTAAATTTTCCCAGATTCTATTATGAAATATCTTCAATTTTCAATTCAGTGAAAAGTAAACAAGTCATTGTCTTCCCCAGAAGTGATTCACTTTGCTGTCAGAACCCATGGGCCATAGGCAAGGGAGGTTTCAGAATCCTTCCTCGGGCTGGTGGCATGTGGGCTCCATCTTTCACTGCCTGGGTTAGCTGGAGGGGTCAGGCAACTCTTGGTTGCTTCACCTAAATAAATACATCTGCTTGCTCAGGGAAGCGGTGATTTTTTAATTTCTGAGTGATGTGCTTTGATGCCGTTGAAGGGGTCACTTATGAACTGACACTAAACCAGCAAATAGTAATTGCTTAATTTCAGCAAAAATGCCTACCCTCATTTTCATTCCAACTTTCCAACCCCAACACACACACACACACACACGCACGCACGCACACACACACACACACAGTTAGGCTTAAAAAAGACACTGTAGATGATGTGGATGCCTACAGCTGCTTGTAGTATCATATAGCCAGCTTCTTTTTCAAAGACAAGAATTCCAGCAGATCTTTCTGACAGCAGTCCATCCTGAATATAAAATGCATGTTTCTGAAATCTTTCATTTCATTAAACACTAGACAATGCCCACTAACTGAAAGAGAGACTGTATTGGTGTGGTGGGTATTTCCAGGGATATTTTTAATAAGACATCCTTATTGGTGCAACATACAGAGACAATAAACAGATCCACTTGACTGACAGGCAGGACTAAAGCATAAGGACTTCAAACAAGCACGTACTAGCTTCAAGTTCATGAGCATTTGCCAAGAGTCTCTATGTGACTCAGAACCAGATGATTCTGCAGCAACACATATGGAGAAACAGGTCGAATGTGGGAAAGAAAGTTGGTTAGCGTTTCACATAGTGATGTCAGTGTGGTACAAACAATTCAGATGTAGGAAGTCAGAAAAAAAGACCCAGATAAACACTTCCAACTTGAGAATGGGGAAGCTTGAACCTAAAATCACTGTAGCAATCCCACTGCAGAGACAACAAATAAATAAATAACCCAGAATAGGACGTGGGAACCGTGGCTAGCATTTGATGCACTTCAATCATCCAAAGCTGTCTTTCAGGTCAGCAAGTAGATGATTTTCTTTCACAAAGATGAGCTTCAGGATTGAGTTTTGTTAATAGATTTTATATCCAGCCCAGTGCTGGGCACAAAATAAAACATTTGGTAAATGCTGGCTCAGGAAAAATTGGAACAGTGCTTGTCATTTTGGATTACACCTTTTACATTAGTCGTGTCCCTCTTGCTTTTTTTCTTCCCTTAGAAGCTGAGTGAAGGCACAAGAGGGGCTCCACCTCTCCCTCAGCCTAACCCCTTGAAACAAATGAACCTGCTGCAAACCTGCAGGAAAGCTGCAGCCCTAAGGTCTCTGGTAATATCGCTCATGCAGGTTCTCTGATTGGCTCTCGTTTTTGATTTCACCTTAGTAGCACTAAGCCTATTAATACTTCCACCCGGAGAAGCAAGCAAGGGAGAGAAGAAGGGACACAGGCTGCATTCTGCCCTTCTTCTCCTACAGGAGGCAAATTATGTTATTTTTCTAAAAGCATCTCTCCTCCTTTGCTATTGTCAGCTTCAGTCGTCTCTTGGAGATGGTGGTGGATCACCTCAGCATGGGGGCTGTTTATCTTGGTAGGCATCTGGTGGTGGGCTTTTAAAGTTGGCCCAAGCTGAGCTGGCTCTCTGCAATTCTTAGTGCTATTTATTTTTTAAAAAAGAAGATGATAAAGAAAAAACCCATTGCTGTCTTCTGTGGTGCACTGGGGTAGAAAATGCTGGCCAAGATTTCATTTTCAGCTCCAGTTTCTTAATCCTTGCAGTGGAAGAAAGACAGTTGACCAGTAAACTCAACTTCATGGGCCCCCACAATCACGTTCTGCTTTTTTGTAAAATATTGCGGCATGGCACCAGGAAAGTAGGAGGAAGCCATGGAAGAATATCTGAAGGCAGTCTGAGTGTGCTCCAATCAGCAGGATTTTCTGCTGTGACAAATAGTCACTCTTTCAGTGAAACCGATTTCAAAATGCTAATCCAGGCTTGTTTATTTCTGGCCTTTGCCAGCAAGCCTGCAGGCCCACCAGGCCAGGCAGCCATGTGAGTCCATGTGTGTCCCCGCTGCTTGGGTCACAAGTCTTGGGGCAGAGCATGAGCCATCATATAACCAAGGGCAGTGGAGGCTGAAGCCAAGAACAAGTGGCCGTGTGTATTCTTATTTGACAAGAACAAAATTGGCAAAGCCTATTCCAAAACTGCTTTGAAAGACCAAGATTAAGAAAGCCATGGTCAAAAACATCAGATGAGACCAAACTTGGCAGTCTGCAGAAGGCTAACACCACCACCTTCCTCCTCTCATAGTATCAGACAGGAGATTCTGTCTAAAAGACTTTTAGTAGGAATGTGGGGGCTCATCATGTTCTGCCTGGTGAGTGTGGGCCACTTGGTGGCCAGAACTGCTGGCTCTCAATTTGATTTGAATACACAGCCTCACTGACATAGACAAAGGAGCAAAAGAACAGAGACAGACACTGGCTTATCTAATCTTGGTGCCCATTAAACAGAAAAATTAAAGTAAGACCTAAAAAGATAAGAAAGCTAGAGAAGAAGAAATGCAGGCAGCCTGGATTAGCATTGCACCCTCCTCCCCATCCATCTAATTCTGGGTTAAACTGTGTTCTACTGTGCTGTGCTTCCTCAAACCTCGAGCCTGAATGTCACCAGTATCAGGTAAATGAATTCACAATTTTTAAGAGATGGACTAAAACGAAGAGAAGAAATGCATTTTATGAAACCAAACGCAGGCTTTGAGCATCATGGATAGTGGTGTCTATGTGTGCAGAGATCACAAGCCAGATAGGTACCATCCTTTATTTAAATTAGGACTCTTGGTTAGGCAGGCAAGGACATGACCTTGAACAGGGTTGTCAAGTCACAAGAACCTAAATTACTGCTTACAATAAGGTAATCATGAGGCCATGAGCCTGCTCTCATGTGAAATGAAATTTTCATTTCCTGTGCCAGCCTCAGGAGCAATGTGGGGAGAGAGCACAGAAAGAGAAGTGAATGAGGTGAGACAGGTGTAGGTCCCAGCAGGAGGATGAAGAAGACAGTCTAAGGAAGGAGCTCCCGAGAAAGGATTCTGATGATGGGGAGCTGTCAGTTTTGCGTGTTCTCTAACTGCGGAGTTCTGCAGCTACTCTGGTCTGCACGTTTGTATCCTCCCAAAACTCCTCTGCTAAAATCCTAACCTCACAGTGACGGTTTTGGAAGACAGGACCTTTTGAGGAATGGCTGGATCATGGGAGCCTTCATGAATGGGATTAGTGCCCTATAAGGGAGACCCCTTGCCCATGTTGTCATGTGAGGGTAATGCGAGGAGGCCCTCAGGAGGCATCACATCTGCCTTGATCTACAGCTTCTCAGCTTTGAGAACTGTGAGAAATAAATATTTTATGTTGATAAACCATTGAGTTTATGGTTTTTCTGAATAAGGTGAGAATAGCCCTGAAGAACTGAGACAAAAACTGATACCAGTCAAAAGCCAGTGCGTTCTACAATCTGTCTCCATGTTGTCGGATACCTCCAACAGAGCTTGATAAACTGTGAAGCTTCGAATCTTCCTGGAGTCAAGGCCACTTTGGGTGATCTGTGGTCACATTGCTGGCCAGAGGGAGTGAGAAAGTGAGCCAGGTTTGGAGAGCGCTGACAGATGACATGAGGGTCACCCAGGGATTCTCAGAAATGCACAGGATACAAAAGGTGTGGTTGTCAACATGAGGGATACGTTGATGGGATCTTATTTTAATAGCGAAGCCAAAGCTCACCCAGAAGCCTAGGACTTGGGAATACAGTATTGTACAGCATTGGCAGCGCTCAGAACTCATCCCGCTCCGTGTGCACAGTGGCACCCCTGCTCGGCAGAACACCAGGCCCAGTGTAGGAAGTGCTGATTTGGCTGCCGCTGCCATCTTCCTTAATTCCTAGGCAGACTTCCTCAACTTCCTAACTCCCTGGCTGTTTAACAATTAGCAAGCCTGGTGGTGCAGGACCTGCCGAGCCTGGCGGCTACTCTGTCAGTTAGCAGTTTAATGCCAACCAAGGAGCATGGGAGGCTGCAATGATTTATTTAATTTATTATTTCCACCAAGATGAGTACACAGGCCAAAGTACATTGTTTTTAAAAGCCATGAGTGAAACGACTACTCCTGGGGAACTACTAAGCTGAAATGAAATGATTAGTGGAAAGCTTTAATGGAATGTTATGCTAAATGCATAATAATATCAGGCTAAATTGCTTTCTAGCTGATCTTCCTGTCTTATGATCTGATATTCTGTGTGATATTATCTGATACTATATATTTTCCATCACTAAGCCATCATCATTGTCCTGGGGTTGATACTTGGTATTGATGCAATTATTTCTGTTCTTTTTTATTTGTTATTGTTGAGCTGAACTTACATATAGATAATGAGCTCTGAAAAATGTATGCACCCTGTAACTACTATCCTAATTAAAACATAAAACATCTCCCTCATCCCAGAAGGTTGCCATGCATCCCTTTCCAGTTTCTATCAACCACCTCTGCCTGCTGCTACCTAACCACTGTCTTGATTTCAAAGGTTAAATTTGGGGCTGGCACTGTGGCGCACTAGGTTACTCTTCCGCCTGTGGTGCCCGCATCCCATGTGGGTGCCGGTTGTGGTCCCAGTTGCTTCTCTTCCAGTCAAGCTCTCTGCTGTGGCCTGGGAAGGCAGTGGAGGATGGCCCGGGTGCTTGGGCCCCTGCACCCGCATGGGAGATTGGGAGGAGGCACCTGGCTCCTGGCTTCAGATCCGCACAGCTTTGGCCATTGCAGCTATTTGGGGAGTGAGCCAATGGAGGGAGGACCTTTCTCTCTGTCTCCCTCTCTCTCACTGTCTGTAACTCTACCTGTCAAATAAATAAATAAAAAAACAAAGGTTAAATTTATGTACTGTTGAACTTCATATGAATAAAATATGCTATATGTAGTCTTTGGTATTTGATTATTTTGGGTTACTAGTTTGTTGGTACATGCATGAATAATTTGTTAATTTTTATTGATGAGTTGTGTTACATTGCATAAATGCTCCACAATTTGTGTATTCATTCTCCAGATGATGGGCATTTGGGTATTTTCCAGTATGAGGCTATTAGGAATAAAGATTCTTGTGCAAGTCTTTGTGGGTATGTTTTCATTCCTTTTGGTAGGAGTAGAATTGCAAGATCAAAGGATAGATGCATGTTTAACATTGTAAGGAGCTGCCAGACAGTTTTCTGTGCTAGTTACAACATTTTTCATTTACTCCAATAAAATGTGTGAGAACTCTGGTTGTTCCATATCCTTGACATTTCCTTTGATTCCAGCCATTCCAAAAGCTGTGAAATGGCAGTCACTGTAGATTTAGCTTTCTTTTTTTTAAATAAACATTCTTATTTCATTTCTCCTCAAACTTTTTTTTAAAATTTATTTTTTATTTACTTGAAAGGCAGAGTAAGAGAGCGAGATCTTCCAACTGCTGGTTCACTCCCCAAATGACCACAATGGCTGGGACTGGGCCAGGCTGAAGCCAGGAGCCTGGAGCTTCCTCCAGGTCTCCTGTGTGGGCACATCATAGGTGGAAGCTTAGCCTGCTACACCCAAACACTGGTCCCTAACTTTCTTTTCTAAAAACACACTTATTCATATTAATTTTATTTGAAGGGCAGAGAAACAGAAACGGAAAGAGAGAGAGAGAGAGAGGGAGGAATAGACCTTTCATCTACTGGCTGACTCCCTAAATGCCTGCCACAGCCAGGACTGGGCTAGCCCAAAGTCAGGAGACTGGAACTCAATCTAGTCCTTCCACACGGCTGATAGGGACTCAAGGACTTGAGCCATCATCTGCTGCTTCCCAGCTGCAATCAAAGTGGAGGCAGGACCCAAATCAAGGCACTCTGGTGTGGGATGCAGGTGTCCTGAGTGGTATTTTTTTTTAAAGGATTTATTTATTTATTTCAATTGCAAAGGTATAGAGAAAGAGAGAGAGAGAGAAAGAGAGAGAGAGATTCCATCCACTGGTTCACTCCCCAAATGGCTTCAATGGCAAGGGCTGGGCTAGGTCAAAGTTAGGAGCCAGGAGTTGATCTGAACCTATGCCCATATGGAATGCTGGCACTGTAGGTGGAGGCTTAGCCTTCTATGCCACATCCTGGCTCCCCCAAGTGTTATCTTAACCACTGTACCAAACACCTGTCCTAGGCTTTAGTTTAATTTTTTAAAAAGATATATTTATCCATTTATTTATTTGAAAAGCAAAGTGGGGAGAGGGAGGGAGGGAGAGAGACAGAGGAAGAGAGAGAGAGAGGGAGAAAATCTTTCATCCACTGGTTCACTCCTCAGATGGCTGCAACAACAGGGCCTGGACAGGTTGAAACCAGTAACTAGGAATTCCATCCTGGTCTCCCATGTGGGTGACAGGGATTCAGTTATTGGACTGTCATCTGCTGCTTCCCAGGCACATTAGCAGGAAGCTGGATTAAAAGTGGAGTAGACAGGATGTGAACCAATAACTCTGATATGGGATGCCTGGATCCCAAGTGACAGCTTAACCCTCTGTACCACAACTATGCCCTGGATTTAATTTCAATTTCTTTGAAAGTTCTGAGTCTTTTTTAAGTTTTTAAATGTTGTCCATTTTCATATCTTCCTTCAAGACATGTGTATTCAAATATATTTCTAATTTCATTATTGGATTGTTTGTCTTTTTATGATTTGTTTGTGCATATTTTTATATAATCTAGATTAAGTTCTGTAGTCTGTGGTTTATCTTTTCATTTTATCCTTTTAAAATATTTATTTAATAATTTATTTGAAAGGAGAGTAACAGAGAGAGTTGAAAGGGAGAGAGAGAGACAGAGAGAAAGAGAGACAGAGAGAGAGAGAATCATTCATCTGCTGGTTAAATCTTCAAATGACTGCAATATCTGGGATGGGCCAGGCCAAAGCCAGGAGCCAGGAACTTCATCTGAATGGTCCATTCTGGTAACAGAAATTCAGGTTCTTGATCTGTCACCTGCTGCCTCCCAGACACATTAGCAGGGAGCTGAACTGGAAGCAGAGTAGAGGGAACTTGAACTGGCACTCCAATTTGGAATGCAGGCATCCCAAGTAATGGCTTAGCCCTCTGTGCCACAATGCCTGTGCCTTTTGTCATTTCCTTAATATTTCTGTTTAATATAATTTTTATTTTAACAAAATCCAGCTTATCAAAATTTTCTTTTAGGAATAGCATTTTTTATTTGCTACAGGAAAACATTGCTCACCATTTTGAGTAACTTTTTGATGGAAACTCTTAAAAGAACATATTTAAAGTGCTCCCAATAACAAAAAGTGCCTGACTGTTGACGTTCGCAAACATATTTCTTCATTTTCATGATTTTTATCTTGATTACTCAAATGCATTGGTGTGCCGGGAAACTGACTCCCCATCCTTACTTGCAGTATTTGTCAAGTTTCCTGTTTGTAAACATTTCCACCATGTCTGACTCCAAGCTATCTATGGTTTAAGAGCTGGCTTATACAATTCCTGAACATTTGACAAGCAGCTCTGTTTAGCCACTGTAAGTACCTCCCATGTACCTTTCAGCAAATGCTACATGAATGCATGCGGCATAAGTCAAACCTTGAGGGGGAGGGCTGTTCCCAGGGATATGGGGAACTTGCCATGTTTTGAAGGACATTTGGCCCCCCTGTTTGGAGCTTTAGCAAACACCCAGAAATGCAGGGGCACTGTGGTGTAGCGGGTAAAGCCGCTGCCTGCAGTGCTGGCATCCCATATGGGTGCCAGTTCGAGTCCCGGGTGCTCCACTTCCAATCCAGCTCTCTGCTATGGTCTGGGAAAGTAGTAGAGGATGGCCCAAGTCCTTGGGCCCCTGCACCCGTGTGGGAGACCCAGAAGAAGGTCCTGGCTTCTTGCTTCGGATCGGCTTCGGACCGTTGCAGCCAACTGGGGAGTGAACCAGTTAATGGAAGATCTCTCTCTCTCTCTCTCTCTCCCTCTCCCTCTCCCTTTCCCTCTCCCTCTCCTTCTCTCTCTGTGTAACTCTGACTTTCAAAGAAATAGAAAAAAGAAAAAAAAGAAAGAAATCAACACTTGAAATGGAGAACCTATTGTCTCAGTAAATTTATGTAACAATAAATCTGCTGATACTCTAGTCACTCCCTGAGCGTGGGAGTCCCCTTTCTCCTGAATATGTTGAAAGGAGACAGTCTGCGAGGCTGAGGGATGGACATTTAGACTGCAGACAAAGGGAGCTAAAAGAAGACGGATAGGGAATGATTCGTGGAAAGCCTCAGGCTTATGGATGCTTGTTCTCCTAGTGAGTTCTTCCATCCACAGCTCTGCGGCCCGTGCAGATGCATCATGTTGTGCCACAGGGAATCAAGACTGTTGAGTAACAGAAGAGTCTCACAGGTTACCTTCTTTGCATCAAAAAGATAAGAACACTTACAGCAACTTCAGACCATAGTAGTGAAGAGAGGGAGTTTAGGTTCCTAGCTTCAGTCTGGCCCAGCCCCATCTGTTGTTACCTTTTGTGGAGCGAACCCCTGGTTGGAAGGTCTCACTCTCTCTCTCTGGGTCTCCCTCTCTCTCTGTCTCTCTGTCACTCTTTTTTTTTTTTTTTTTTTTTTTTTGACAGGCAGAGTGGACAGTGAGAGAGAGAGACAGAGAGAAAGGTCTTCCTTTGCCATTGGTTCACCCTCCAATGGCCGCCGCCGCCGCCGGTGTGCTGCGGCCGGCGCACCGCGCTGATCCGATGGCAGGAGCCAGGTGCTTCTCCTGGTCTCCCATGGGGTGTAGGGCCCAAGTACTTGGGCCATCCTCCACTGCACTCCTGGGCCACAGCAGAGAGCTGGCCTGGAAGAGGGGCAACCGGGACAGAATCCGGCGCCCTGACCGGGACTAGAACCCCATGTGCCGGCGCCGCAGGTGGAGGATTAGCCTAGTGAGCCGCGGCGCCGGCCGCTCTGTCACTCTTTCAATCAATAAATCCAATAATGGCCTGAAATTTAGAAGTATTTTCTATATATATGTATCTGAATTTTTGTTTATTTAGATTCATTTTATTTGAAAGGTAGAAAGACAGGCAGAGGGAGAGAGATCTTCCACCTGCTGGGTCACTGCTGATATACCTGTAACAGCTGCATCTGGGCCAAGCTGAAACAGGGAGACTGGCTCTCAATCTGAATCTCCCATACGTAGAAGCAGGGACTCAAGCACTTGAGTAATTACCTCTCCCTACCAGGGTAGACATTAGCAGGAAGCTGGGATCAGGAGCAGAGCCAGGACTCATACCCAAGCACTTGGATACAGGATATAGGCATCCCAAGCAGCATCTTAACCTCTGAGCCAAATACCCAACCTTGGTTTATAAAAATTAAAAATATTGCTATTATTTTATTAAGTATATTTTGAACATAAATATAAATTCATTTAAATAATAATTAAAATGAATTGACCTATAAAACATCACCAAGGCCGGCACCGTGGTTCACTTGGCTAATCCTCTGCCTGCGGCGCCGGCATCCCATATGGGTGCCGGGTTCTAGTCCCGGCTGCTCCTCTTCCAGTCCAGCTCTCTGCTGTGGCCCGGGAAGGCAGTGGAGGATGGCCCAGGTGACTGGGCATCTGCACCCGCGTGGGAGACCAGGAGGAAGCACCTGTCTCCTGGCTTCAGATCAGCACAGCGCGCCAGCTATAGCAGCCATTTGAGGGGTGAACCAATGGAAGGAAGACCTTTCTCTCTCTCTCTCTCTCTCTCTAACTCTACCTGTCAAATAAGTAAAAAAAAAAAAAAAATCACCAATGCCAGTACTTGGTATCCGTCCCTGTCCATTTTGCCCACTTCTGTCCAGTCATGGAAAACTTTTCTTCATTTCAGGCCCTAATGGTTTTCCTGACACAGCTGCCTCTTTAGTTGTGATCTAAATAAACATTGTTGTTTTATAATGTATGCCACAGTTTTGTGTCCCCTGTGTTAGGAGAGGTTTCTCTGTGGCACTGGTATGCCGTACTCCCAAAGACAGAGGTCAGCTTACTTTTTATACTCACTAAATAACAGGCCTGCTGTGGACATTCTGGACAAGGTGCTCACCCTTCCTGTGCCCTTTGCCTCAGAAGCTACCCCACTCCTGCAGCTGAGTAGGCAGTGTGAGACATATGACCTTGTCCATATCCTGCTCCTGCTAATAGCCAATTGCATGAGGTTTAGATGCTGCATGTCGCTCCCCCTCTTCGTGGAGGAACGACACTAAGCCCTGCCTAGGCTTCATATCCGAGTCACGGCACCATTATGTCGCTCCCCCTCTTCGTGGAGGAACGACACAGGACCCTGCACTGTTCTTTTGTCTGCTCGGCCCTCCCCGGGTTTGCTGCTGGTTCTTCCCGGGTTGGCTACCGTCCCTTCCACCTCCGTGGAAGGGCGGTTCCCCCTAGCCACTTCCCCCACTTCCGCGGGGGAGCGGCACACTGCCGGCCGGCTCTCTCGGGGGCTGCACAGGTGTTCCTTCAGATAGATGTTCCTTCAGATGTTCCTGGTGCATGTTGTCTCTCTCCTCCTTTATAGTCCTCTTCCACCAATCCCAACTCTGCTACCCACACGCAGAGTACGCTGCTCTCCTCCAATCAGGAGCAGGTCCTACAGTTTATTGGTTGAACTGGAGGCAGCTGTGTAGAAGCTGTTTCCTCCTCTCCCAGCGCCATATTGTGGGAGAGCAGATGCGTAGAATAAGTCTTAATTCCAGTAACTTAGTCTAGTCCGAGTTGCTCCCAGTTGCTCCCCACAGCTGCAGTCAAACAAGGCTTGAGATTAAAAAATAGAGCAACAGGGGTGAGTATTTGGCACAACAGTTAAGATGCTGCTTGGTATGCCTGCATCCAGTCATAGTACATGGGTTACAGTTTCAGCTCCATTTTTTTTTTTAAGATTTACTTTATTTATTTGAAAGAGTTACAGAGAGAGGTAAAGACAGAGAGAGAGAGAGAGAGAGAGTCTTCCATCCGCTGGTTCACTTTCCAAATCACCACAATGGCTGGAGCTGAGCCAATCCGAAGCCAGAAGCCAGGAGCTTCTTTCGCGTCTCCCACAAGGGTACAGGGCTCCCAAGGACTTCAGCCATCTCCTACTGCTTTCCCAGGTGCATTAGCAGGGAGCTGGATTAGAAATGGAGCAGCCAGGACTCAAATTGGCACCCATATGGGATACTGACACTACAGGCGGTGGCTTTAACCCACTGCGCCACAGCACTGGCCCCTCAGCTCCACTTCTAATTCCAGCTTCCTGCCAATGCATATCTCAGAAGGCAGCAGTTGATGGCCCAAGTGCTTGGTTCCCTGCCACCACATGGGAGAGCTGGATTGAGTTCCTGGCTCTTGGCTTTGACCTGGTTCAGTCCCAATTGCTGCAGGCATTTGGGGAATAAACCAATAGATGGGAGCTGTCTATCTTTCTTTGTTCTTCAAGTAAATAGAAAATAAATAAATAATCTTTTAAATGGAGGAACAGAGTTCTGGAGTTTGTGTTGGCAACCAGGTTTGAGAAGTTATGTAGCATTGAAGCTGTAGGTAACACTTTTATATTTGTTCTGTAGAAAGAAATGAGGAAGGGAAGGTACTTTATATTCATTTGAAAGGGAAAGGGAGGGAGGGAGAAAGAGAGAGAGAGAGAGAGAGAGATCTTCCAACTACTGGTTAATGCCTATGCATCAGCTGAGATGGGACCAGCCTGAAGTCAGGAACCTAGAAATCAATCCAGATTTCCTTTGTGGATGGCCCAAGCACCTGGGCCAGCATCCCTCCCATCTTGAGATATACTAGCAAGAAGTTGGACTGGAAGCATTGCAGGTGGGACACAAACTGGGTCTCTACTACAGGATGTTGGTGTCTCAAACAGTGACTCCATTGAGTTCATGTTGGTAACTAGGTTTGAGCAGTTATGTAGAAATGAGGATGCCTCTCCTTCTCTCTGTGTAACTGACTTTCAAGTAAAATAAATAAATCTTTTAAAAAAAAAGAAATGGTAGATGGTAGTTGTACTCTCATCTTCTTAAAGTATTTATACTTTACAAAGCATTTTTTCTTTTTTTTGAAAAAAGATTTATTTTATTTTATTTGAAAGGCAGATTTACAGAGAAAGAGAGAGGGGGAGAGAGATGGGGAGAGAGAGAGAGAGGTTTTCCATCTGCTGGGTTATTCTCCCAATGGCCACAATGGCCTGGCCTGAGCCAGGCTGAAGCCAGAAGCCAAGAGTTTCTTCCAGGGCTCCCACGTGGGTGTAAGAATTCAAGCACTTAGGCCATCTTCCCCTGATTTCCCAGGCACATCAGCAGGGAGCTAGATCAGAAGTGGAGCAGCCAAGACTCAAACTGGCGTCTATAGAGATGCTGGTACCATAGGTAGTGGCTTTTCCTGTTGCGCCACAGAGCTGGCCCAAGCATTTTTCCTTTGTAACAATAACCTCATAAGCTAGGCTTTCTTGTCTTGCAGATAAAGAAGTAGAAACAGTTCAAAATCAGCACAGTAGTGAAAGTGAGAGTCGAAGCCAGAGTACTAGCTTTTGTGGCCCTTGTCAGAGCACTAGCAGAATATTGAGTATTCTTCTCCAACTACTTGACAATTTTATACAAGGTGACTAAAAGGTTTGTGGACAAGTAGAATTAAAAGTTTATTTCTGGGCCGGCGCCACAGCTCACACTGGCTAATCCTCTGCCTAGCGGCACCGGCACACCGGGTTCTAGTCCCGGCCGGGGCGCCGGATTCTGTCCCGGTTGCCCCTCTTCCAGGCCAGCTCTCTGCTGTGGCCAGGGAGTGCAGTGGAGGATGGCCCAAGTGCTTGGGCCCTGCACCCCATGGGAGACCAGGAGGAAGCACCTGGCTCCTGCCATCGGATCAGCGTGGTGCGCCGGCCATGGCGGCCATTGGAGGGTGAACCAATGGCAAAAGAAGACCTTTCTCTCTGTCTCTCTCTCACTGTCCACTCTGCCTGTCAAAAAAAAGTTTATTTCTGTGCAAAATATTTTGAAATTTATGCATAGTTTTTTATAATATGTGTATTCCTTTTCTGAAGACCCCTCATATATGCATTTGCAAATTCCTTTATTAGGAAACCATTAAGGCAGACCCAAATATGTAGGTCATGTGAAGCAGGCAGGCCAGCCAGGTGGGATAAGGAGATTGGTTATGCACAGGGAGATTAAGATATTTTCGTATCCACTGGGAACAAAGCTTCTCATTGTTGGGAAAGAAAACCACAAATATGAAAAGGGCTGGGAGGGACTATAAAAAAGTTCTTGTGGTATTGGATTAGAATTGAAAGTAGAAGTAAGAATGCATAATTTTCCATATATACGCTATATATAAATATACGCTATAAACACACACAAACACACAACGATTCACCTCAGGTGTCAGGAAAACAACATGGTGATTTCAAAATGTCTGTTTGGAAGATGAGATAAGGAAATTGTCAAAGAATGATAAGGACATGACAAAAGATCACTGATGTAGGAGTCTTCCATTGGTCAAACTTGGATGACTTGAGTATCAAAGTAAGTAATGATTTCAGAATGGATTTTAATCTATTGAATAAAATAGGAAACTCAAGGTCTGCACTGATATAAATAAATGAATGAATAAATTACTGAGTGGAAAGAGAAAGCTTTAAGTAAGTGTGGAAGTAATGACATCACTAGAAAATAACTATTTATCAATCATTACAGTAATTATTGATTCAGGAAACATACATATTGATAAGTGTTAAAACTTGAACATAGCAGTTGGATGAGGAGTATGATTTTACATCATCTCAATATTCTTCCCACAATACAGACCTTAAATGTTTGTTTATTTTTTCAGCTACTTGAAAGGGAGGGTGAGACAGGGAGAGAGGGAGAAAGAGAGAGAGAGAGGGAGAGTGAGAGAGAGAGGGAGAGAGAGAGAGAGAGAGAAAGCAAGAAAGGGAGAGCCCTTCCATCTACTGTTTCACTCCCTAAATGCACATGATAGCCAAGGATGGGTCAGGTCAAAGCCAGGAGCCTGGAGCTGTCTTTGGGTCTCCCAACTACTTGGGCCATCATCCACTGCCTCCCAGGACACATCAGCAAGAAGCTGGATTGGAAGCAGAGCAGCCAGGACTTCAACTGGCACTTTGACACGAGATGCAAGTGTCCCAAATTGCAGCTTAACCCGCTGCACTTCAATGTTTACGCCAATATATTCATTAATTACAAGGAAAAAGAAGCATAATTTTCTGTTGGAGAAATCTTGGCAGATACCAATTTCAATCAAATGATCAAAGTTGACACCCCCCATAATGGGACAAATAGACACTGTTTACCAAAGATAGGATGCATTGGAAAGAACACGGCACCTGTGAAATTCCCTGCACAAAATATATAATTAAGGTCTAATCATGAGGAAACTTTGGAAAACCCCAAACTGAGGCATATTCAGCAAAATGACTCATTTATAATCTTTGAAAACGTCAAATTCATGGAGGTCAGAGACAACTAAGGAACAAGAGGAAACGAGAGTTTTTTTTTTTTTTTTTGTACCCTTCTCGTAATGTTTCTGTATGTTTGGAATTGTTAGAATAAAATACTAAACAGATGTCTGTCTCAACATGGCACAATAGGTTCTCAACAGCTAACAGGGAAAAGTGAGGAGTGGAGGAGTGGATAGAGGACACTATTGCCAGTATTTCTTTTAGTATTGTCCAAAGGAAAAAAAAATTCAAACCTCTGTGCATTCCCATGGTTCCACTGCAATAAGTGGCTGATGAGGACTGATGGTAGGGAGTGTGGCTAAAGAGCCTTCCCCATTTCTGCAAATTCCGTTTTGCATAATGAGATAAGGAAAGGAAGCCAGTGAACTCAGACCGGTGGGGGGAGGCATTGAAGGTAAGTGAACCAGAGTTCAAGAGGAGTTGTTACTCACCTGGGGAACAGCAGCAGCAGGTTGGGGTGGGGGGCGGTGACAAAAGTCTAGAGCTGGGGGAATTCCGACAGAGGAAGAGAAGTGGAGGGTGGGGGGCCGAGAAGCCAACACGAGACAGTCAGAGTGCAAATCTGTGGGGAAAGAGGCTGAAGTAAAGAACTAATGCAAAAATATGTAAATTCTAAAGACAAAAATTAAAAATATGCCAAGCTGATAAGAAGCAAAAGGTCAGCAGGGCCTCAGAGAGATGGGCAGATCATTTACTGGTGTTAGAGAGTGAGACTGCAGAAAATTGGAATAGTGCGTGCCTCAGATTTCATGGGAGGCAGAAACACCAATTCCAGGAAGGGATGAAAAAGCACACCTAGGTAAAGTGGGGAGTGAACATGGCTGAGAGTAGAGATTGACCTAGAATGTGATGAAGAGTGGAGTTTGGGAAGACCATAGTACAGAGTTCAAAACCCACATGGGAAAAAATCAGATAGCTTCATTGAAAACTGCATTCTAAAGACAAGAAGACAAGATGAACATTAGTGCTCAAAGTATCATTCTGGAATCAGAGAGCAAGAAAGGAAAGGAAAGGTTCAACTGACATTCATAGTTGGAACCTCTGGCTTCTGTGCTGGCTGGTAGGAAGATACACAGAATGTACTGTACACTGCCTGAATGCATGGATATTTGGACTCTCAGTACCTAATATAAAAGCCAGTCACAGGGGCTGGCATTGGGGTGCAGTGGGATAAGCCACCACCTGCAGTGCCGGCATCCCTTATGGGTGCTGGTTTGAGTTCCGGCTACTCTACTTCTAATCCAACTCGCTGGTAATGGCCTGAGAAAGCAGCGAAGGATGACCAAAGTGCTTGGGCTCCTGCACCCACATGGGAGATCTGGAAAGAGCTCCTGGTTCCTGGCTTCAGTTTGGCCCAGCCCTGAGTGCTGTAGCTATTTGGGGAATGTACCAATGAATAAAAGACCTTTCTTTCTCTCTGTCTCTCCCTCTCTCTGTAACTCTGCCTTTCAAATAAATAAAATAAATCTTTTTTTAAAAAAAGAGTCAATCACATAGCAGTTGTTCCATAAATGTTTTACTGTTGAAGAATAACACTTTCTGCCAAAGGATAAAGGTGAAAAGAGACAAAAAGGTCTGTATTGTTAGGTGAACTTTCAAGGAAAGTACCAGGAATAAACAATTACAGAGTAAAAAGTTACACTGAGGTTACCTTTTTAGACCTCATTTTGCAGCATTTTGAAACAAACCAGTGCAAAGCTTTTAGACAACAATTTACTCCTCTGAACGGTTTCTGTGGAATTCCAGGCAACCACTAATGACTGTACCCAGAAACCAACCCTACCCTTTCTTCTATGAAATGCATTTCCCTGACCTCTTTCCCCCTACTCCGGTCAGATGGCCTTAGTGTAAGTTGCAAATGGCATTGTCCAAATATGCAAAAGTAGCAACTCTGGTGGTAGTCTACTTACAAGGATTCAATGTATCCAAAGGCTCCTGCAGGCAATTCTTTAAAATGATTGCCTCTGTAGCCCTCTAGCAATATGAGAGCGTGACTATGGGCAGGACCCCTGAGCTGTGGAATGTCAGAGTGACCTTCAGCCAATGGGAACAGAAGATGGTGGCTCAGTGTTCACATTTCTCACCAGGAATAATGTTTGAAAACAAAAATATTATCTGTTTATTTTAAAAGCAGAGAGATGGAGAGAGAAAGAGGGAAAGAAAGACATCCTCCACACTATCTGCTAGTTTACTTTCCAAGTGTCCCCTAAAACACCTGGGGCCAGGCCAGATCAAACCCAGGAGCCAAGGACTCTATCCATGTTACCCACATGGATGGCAGGAACCCAAGTATTTTGGTCACCATCTGTTGTCTCTTAGGCATATTAGCAGGAAGCTCGACCAGAAGCACAGAGTAGCTGGGCTATGAGCCGAGCACTCTGACCACTCTGATGGGGGTACAGGCTCCCGAGACGGTTGCTTAACCTGCTGCCCCAGAATGCCCACCCACTGGGGGGAATTCTGAGTTATACTTGGCACAGTCTTTCAGAGGAGCCCCAGCATGGTCGAACCGCAGATGCCAACAGATAATCCCCCACTCTTTACTGACCCTCTTTCCTATCTCACTGCCTACTTTTTCATAGTGTCCCCCTGGGGCCACCCCCTACTTTGGGGGAAAACCAAAGTAAGATACTAGAAAAGGAAGCATGACCTAAACAAGGGCAATCACAGTCCCATGCTGAACCTTTTCAAAACTGGAGCTAAGGGAACAAAGTCCCTTCCCTGGTAGAGGAGAATTATCACTTATCAAGCCACCCCGTGTAGGTTGAGTTGTAGGTCCTAGGCAGCATTAACAAGATGCAAGGAGTGACTTCTGTTTCTTTAAGCTTCAGTAGAGGCCTCAAGACTCAATTCTAATAAAACAGGTTTCAGGGATTCCTCCCTCTCCCATATTATTTTTATTTTTTTATCCCCCCCCCCCCCAGAAACCTTTTA